>NC_137649.1:3679416-4154416 GCF_963383615.2 Lipophrys pholis | reverse complement strand
GTGCACACACACTCACACTCAATGTTTCTATGTCTTGTGGGGACATTACATCGACTTACATTTGTTTCCTGGAGACTGACTCCGAACTCAGTTTAACACTAATTCTCACTTTAAACAAAACTTGAGCCGACTCTAACTCTAAGTAACTTAAAGAGCAAGTTTTCATCTCAAAACGTCATGATTTATTTCTGTCCCCAGAGTGACACTCGGGCCTCGGGTCAGTGTGTCCCACCACTCTAGGAAAATGAGGCTGCACACACGTTTTCATGTTTTCTTGGAAATTTCATTTATTTTAAAACATGTTTCCACTTCAGAATATAACCACTCGATCATCTATGAATGCTTCTATGACTTAGCAGTAAAATAAATTGATTTCAATTCATTTAATGCAGATTGAGGCCACATTTCCACGACGTTTCAAGTGAAAACACATCGTTTTTACGTTTTCGTTTCGGAAAAGTTTTGCGGTCACACGCCAACATTTTGAAAACGATGTTGTTTGTTTTCGTAATGAAACCACACACACATGCACAACAATCCGCTCTAAACATTAACAATGTGAGAACACGGACATTCTAGTGGACAGACGATCAAGTTGGATTGTTATTACGGTCAATGTCAACTGTAAAACTACCAAGTCCAGGAGAAGATGGACGGGGAGTCATGACACCATTCTAGTTATTCTCAATCTACTTGGGCATGTGCAGAACTATATTTACGCCACTACTTTTTTCACACGCTTGTGTGGCTTATAAAATGACACGGCTAATTTATGGATTTTTATGGGTTAACAGGCTCAATGCCACCAGATTCTACCAAAACTTGCCCTGAAAGTGATATGTCTGCTCTTCGTGACATCGTCTCGTGCTGCTTTCCCTGGTCCAGAACTCCAGCAGCTGATGCGTTCAGGTGCATCACGTAAAGCCGCCCTGCTGAACTCTGTAGCTGAGAAATCTTCCTCAGAATCACAATCAGAAAATAACCGATAAATTACTTGTGTGTTTGAGTGCAGACGATGCGTGCGTGCACACACACACACACACACACACACACACACACACACACACACGCAAACGGCGCTGTGTGCAAGAATTTCCAGCACTATAAAAGACAGATTTGCGGGAATTGATGACAATATGAGTAATCCTCATGTTCCTGCACTGAACTTCCTGCCCTCTTACAACGTGGACACCTGCGGCTTATAGTGAAGTGCGTCCTATATATGTACTTTTTTTTTCTTTTAGATTTTGCAGGCTTATATCCAGGCACGCTCAATAGTCCGGAAAATTTATTTATTTTTATTTAGCCTTTACTTAGCCAGGAGAACCACATTGACATTAATAATCTCTTGTACAAGCGCGGGACATTTCCATAGAAGGGACCTCAATTTCTGTCCTCACAGAAACTTTAGCCCCCATGGGTGAGTGTGCAATCAAATATAGGTACACACCAGAAGAGAAAACCCAGGCCACCCACACACACACACACACACACACACACACACTTTGTTTTCAAGCCTTTTGGAGACATTGCCTTGAATACATTTCCTGCAGACTTACTCGTCTAAACTTAGTCCTGTCTTCATAAATGAGCCCCATGGGTTCAGTGTGAGGCCCGGCCAGCATCTCTCTGATATCGTGAAGTGTGCAGAGCTCTCTATCACAGCTGACTGCATCGGTCTCCCCCATCAGCCCAAATCTGTTGGTTACTTTCACACTTCCACCAGCCAACTAACTGTTGAGAAAAGTTGGATCACAAACTGCAGTCAACGCATCCAAAATGTGAGCCTGGAGCTGGCCACAACTCCCACATCATCGTCACTGTGTTGAACAGAACGTCTCTCCAAGATGAGATCCGCATTTGAAATTATTCCTCCACCTACAAGCTCATTTCAGTCTCGTCTGCCCAAAGTTTTTTTAGTGCCAACTCCCAGGTGCTTCTTACAGCAACCCCCCCCCCCCCAAAAAAGGCTTTATTTCCCAATTTAAAATAAATAAATAAATAACTGCCTTCAATGGTGACAATGCTAATCTGATTCTGCCTCCACATCCAATGAGACGCAGGCAGGAAGTGACATTTGTTCAGCACAGCCAACGGGGAGAACTGATGCTATGATTACACACCGGTGTGTGTTGGTGAAGATCAGCTGGAGACGCCAGGGATTAGACGTGTGTGTTTACTGAGTCCAATGCGAGGCTTAGAGAAGAAGGTCTGGCATCCAAATGAAGATGCCTCACCAGTTCTGAGGGAACATTTTGGTTCATGTTATGCTGGTTCCACTACGGCGCTCGCACATGCCGCATTCTTCATTCTTCTTGTCTTTGGTGTCACAATGTCAGACATCATCATTAGATTTTCAGTCGCCGTGCCACGAGGTGGCTTCTATTTGTTATCGGTGCAAAATAAATTAAATGTAATCTCGTCTATGTTTCTACTTGTTATGAACAGTAACCCACAAAAGTATTTTTTTTAATGCAAAAACCCACAATATGTAATCATGAAAAGAACCATTGACCTTGCACTGACGTGATCAACGTCGCGAGTTATTCCAGTAAGCTAGGTGGCTAAGAGCTAGCTGGCTCGCGTTGCGGGAGCCAAAAGTCAATTAGAAACTTGAATTCAGCCATTCTTGTTGTTATTGTCCATCTACTGAGCGTGTGCAGAAGAACTATTTACCACAGCCAGGGTGCACATGCGCAGTAGCAGTATTTCAGAAAAGTTTCAAAAAGAGTTTCAAAAAGTTGCACAGTCACCGAAAACCAACAGAAGTTTAGCATTTTCACTTGTTGCCATGTGAACAGGGGCCAAAATGTGGCTGTTAAACTTTGTGACAGTGTTTCTTTTATTTCTAATGGAAAACAATCTGAATTCACTCGTTCACTCTGCAAAGTTTCTCCAATGGAAACGTAACGACGGCGCAGGTCAGACAGACTCGCTGTTCAACAGTTTGAAGCTTCCACACTGAAACGGGAACACTAACTTTCTGTTGCCCTGAGCTGACGGGAGCTGGCACTGCCAGGCCGGCCTGGCTCAGGGTGTGTGTGTGTGTGTGTGTGTGTGTGTGTGTGTGTGTGTGTGTGTGTGTGTGTGTGTGTGTGTGTGTGTGTGTGTGTGTGTGTTTGTGTGTGTGTGTGTGTGTGTGTGTGTGTGTGTGTCAGCCAGCCAGCGGTTCGTTAACTAATTAGTGCGCTCGTTTATCTCATTAGGCTCTGATTGATCTGCCAGCTGATGGACTGGCAGCCGAGAGGTGTGTGTGTGTGTGTGTGTGTGTGTGTGTGTGTGTGTGTGTGTGTGTGTGTGTGTGTGTGTGTCTGCTGTACGTCAGACGGAGCCGACTAATCGATATTAACAACGCAGGGAAGAGTTTAACTGTTACACAACCTCATTAACTGGCAACCGGAGGGGGGAGGGAGGGGGGGGGGGGGGGGGGGATTCCTGTGTTACACCAATGTCACCATAAAGGCAGCCTTCCTGTTAGTGGTATATATATATATATATATATATATGCCTTTTTATCATATATGTATACTCTGCACCACAACAAAGTAATATTAAAGTTTAAATTCAAAGCTTTTCTGTCAAGTCCACAAGAAATGGTCTGAATGTGGCTCCTGAGCTAAAATGTGTTTAAAAATACAACGCAGTTCGGTTGATAAATGTCCACAATCACTCCTTCCAAAACCCATTCGTATTACTTTTCTTTTTCTCTGAGAGCAACAGTGATTATTCTTGACAAGCAAACTGAATTAAATGCGGCGCATCCAATACTTTTAATACTGAAACATGATTTTGTGAACATGTTTGAATGTTGTGGGATTTCCCTCCATAGTGTAACCGAGCCCAAAAACAAAAGTGGATTTAAGTGAGAAAGGCTGATTTCTATTGATGCATTTGATTTTTGCTGCAGTTTGTGTGCAAAAATACATTTCTGTTTGTCTGCATCAGCAGTTTATTGGTGTGATGAACTCAAATTAGAGTAACTTTTTGGTTTGTCTGATGAACATATAAAACCAATTTGATCGCTGTTATTTGTATTTAGGCTTGAAAAACTTGTGATTTGACTATAAAGTGCAAAATTGAGGAAAAAAAGATAAAAAAAAATGTAATTTGCATCTTAAAATCATAATAATCGTATCTTTTTTTCCAGGTTTTTAAAAGCCGGCAGTGGCCTTTTACAGTAAATATAGTGAGCTAAGGACACCCTCCCACTCCCACTCCCACCCCACCCCACCCCACCCCACCCCCATGAGCTGCCAGGTGGGAATGTGTGGTATTGTCCCTCATGGAAACGAAAGCTGAACATTTAAACAACAACACATTCATTCCCACACTGCTTCCTGAGATGGTAAACAGCCTGCACTTGTCGGGAAGCGGAGGGTGACTTGTCAGCCGACTCTTTGTTTATTTTTTTAATCACCTCATTAATTTTCTCGGAGGAAACAAGTCACGGTGTGGTTTTCAAACAGAAACAAATGGAAAAACTGAGCGATTTGAAAACATCCGACCAGGAAAACAGGAAAATCTACAGAAAATCAAGAATGGCAAAAAATTGGATTGGAAATGTCCAATTATGAGAAGGTTGTCATATACATATATACGTATAATACACATTTTAATCTAACAATTACTCCAGAAAATGACTCCAATCTCAACGTAAATCCAATTTTAATGAAACAATCTGGTGCAAAATACAGTGGACTGTCCAGAAAACTCCTCGAGCTGTTGCATTCTGGGTGATTCACCCCTGCTGTAAATCCTTTGTTCCAAAGTTGTTTGTTGTTTAAAAGATGACCTCTAAAGGACACCTGAAGTGGCTGCTCTTTCTTTCTTCGCTAGAGTGTTTTCCATGGGCTTCTTCTCCTCTGACGAGGTGAATCCAGGTAAAGGCCATTAACCGTTATTGATTCCTTCTAATCGATTCAGATCGATCACAGACAAAGAAACTGATTAAAGAGGAGTGAGGACTTTTAAATGGAGCTGAGATCGTAGAAAGTAGCAATATCAACACAATGTTTCACTACTTTCACACACACACACACACACACACACACACACACACACACACACACACACACACACACACACACACACACACACACACACACACACACACAGACTCCTGTCGTCATGACTGCCTGTTCACCTTTAGCGTTTCCTCTGACGTAACAGCTCAGGGAGGGCAAGAACAGGTCGAACTGCAAAATCTGCTTCCCCTCCTCTACACACACACACACACGCACACACACACACACACACACAGTTACCATTGCAGTATTCAGCATCAAATATGCATCAAATTATATAATAGAGAATCTTATGTAACAGACTCTATCCCCTTCTCTACACTACTGTGTGTGTGTGTGTGTGTGTGTGTGTGTGTGTGTGTGTGTGTGTGTGTGTGTGTGTGTGTGTGTGTGTGTGTGTGTGTGTGTGTGTGTGTGTGTGTGTGTGTGTGTGTGTGTGTGTGTGTGTGTTGTGTTTTCATGCTGAGGGCTACGGTTAATGAAGCAGTCTTTGCAGGGGCAAAACACAGAAAACGAGTGTGTAAAGGGGAACAAGGGGGAAGAAGAGGAGGATGTGAAGGAGGAGGAGGAAGATGATGAGTGCAGGAGGAGGAGGAGAGAGGATGAGGAAGAGGAGAAGGTCAAGGTAAAGGAGGAGGAGGAGGAGGATAAAGAGGAGGAAGATGAGTGTGGGAAGAGGGAAAAGGAGGAAGAGGAGTGCAGGAGGAGTGCAGGAGGAAGAGTAAGAAGAGGAGGAGTGCAGGAGGAAGAGGAAGAGGAAGAGGAGCTAAATATAACTGCTGTGGCCCTGAGCTGCATCACGGAGCAGCGATTAGAGGAGATACAGTTTAAGAGGAAAACTAAAAAACAAAAGGGATCAAATTTAAAGGAGTCATATTATTCAGCTTTCAAACCTTCACATGGTCTCGTTGGTCCAAAATCGTTGAATTCACAGTTTGTTTCCCCAAATCCAGTTTTCCCTTGAACGTCAGCCCGTGGAACATTGGCCCATATGAGCTGCATTCAAATATCTGCTGTGTCTGTGTGAGCTGGAAGCATGTTACTGTTGGAAAACAATTAAAAAGTGAATTTTGTCCAATAGGACACCTGTTAGGACTCGTCCCTCACAACCCTCCTCTGTTCTCATCATTTCTTTATCTCCGGAAGCGTCACATTTCACCTGTCAAACACGTCCACTTGGTCCGGAGCCGTCCGGCACAGTGGAGACGCTTTTAGTGTCCCCGAGGTCCAAATAAATAAGGACCAAACCCGACGAGCGGCTGCTTCTACCAGCGCCGATCCAGAAGCAACGCCCGCATCCGGGCGAGAAAGACCCACGATTGATGGATTTAGATTTGCAGTGCCGGCAGCAGTCGGCGGTTAAAGCGCATCATGAAAACCTCAGTTTATTTTGAAATATTGAGTCTAAATGAAGCACTCAGTGAATTTGACGGCACAAATACGTGCAAACTGTCAACACTTGATACCGTGGCACATATGTATGATGTCATATACTGGATCTTAGCAAAGCAACACAGACATTCAGATGAGTATTTGTTTTATTAAAATGCACAAATTCTTATGCAACTTATTAGTGTGATAATTTTATTTTATTTCAATTTTGATAACTTAAGTTATTTTAATTCTGAGTGGCTTTTGTAAACAAAAAAAACGTCTCTCTTTTTTCCAAAACAATCATTTATCCACATTGGACTTGTTGACGTTCTCCGGGAGAATATATATATATATATATATATATATATATATATATATATATATATATATAAACATTTGAGGTGAGAAATGAGCGGAGCAGTTGCTGAATCTGTCTTTGTTTTGGTTCCACGACAGCGAGTTTAGAAAGTTTCGCGATCGGTCGGCGCGCCGTTCCCTCGCCGCTCCTCATGTGCAAAGAGTTGGTCGGATTCAACTTTTAGAAATGAGCTGCGGGAAGACGCAATGGAACGCGTTCAAAACGCGCCGCACTGCAAAAAAAAGCAAATATAACATGTAAACACTAAATTTGAGAAGAAAATTACTTAAGATATCTTAGAATCGGATTTTTAATCCAGATTTAGAATTACACTGTACAATCAAGGACCAAAAAATAAGTAAATAATTTTTAATCCTGCTCTACATGGACGGGCGTGGAAGGGGTTCCAACCCCCAACCTCAGGATTGTAAGAGAAGCGGCTCCACCGCCTGAGGCCCAGGCGGTGGAGGTGGGGTGGTGGGGCCTCGCAGGTGGGAAGCGTTGCTTTGTTTTATTATTTCCCCAGAATTCTCCGGCTCAGCTCTTTGGGCTCGAGCACACAGGCCGCCGAAAATAAGCCGCATCCCCACGGAGAGAAACACAAAGAGCAGCAATCTGCCACCAGCCTCCCTCGCTGCCCGGCGCTGGAATCCACCGCTCCGACATTTCTGCCCGCCACAGACCCCACTGGAAACCGTTAACGGCCCCGAGGGCCAGACGCAGATAAATTACAGTGTTTGGTTTGTGGGGCGACGGTTCGCAGGAGTGTGAGCGGGTTCAAGTGCAGCGTGTTCGACGCCGCCCGGACACATAAAGCGTTTCTGCATGAGTAAATGTGCGTCCGCAGCGTGCGCATTCCTCCATGTGTTTATATACGAATAAAGTTCACGTGTGTGTTCTGAGCGTGCTTGCTCATGAGTTTTTACTACGCTTCGCCTGCAGCAACCTTCAGGACTCCTGCGGCGTGTTGCAGTCTGTTTTCCTCCTACCGTGCAATTTAAGGAATTACTCGGCTCAAATCCGTCCAAAGGTGACAGAAAAACTGAAGAATAGAGCTGCAATGTAAAGATTCTGGATTCACAAAAAGGTCAAATAAGAAAGATAACTGGAGTAGTGGATAGCAGGGTTCAATACGCTGGTGATTTCAACGGGTAATAAAGCATATTCTCCCAACCCGTAAACTGATGACTGTGTATTGTGTGTGCATACATCAGCATCCACTGCATGTTCAGAATACCAACATGCCACACTGGTCACGTCTTGCCTCATTTCCAGGAGAACGTTTCAATTGAAAACGATCGTTTCAGGGAAGATTTGCATTTGAACCTCGACATTCTGAAATCGATTTTTGTGGGAATGGCAGAAATGCTGAAAATGATGTAGTTTCCATGTTGGACCACTAGTGGGTGCCGTTTGTTTTTGTAATGAAACCACACACATACACGCAGCAAACGAAATATTAAAGGGTAACCGTTAACGGCCCAGAGGCCTTTAATGGCTTCACATTGTTAATAAACAATAACAATGGGACTTCACAGACATCCTGGTGGACAGACGATCAAGTTGGATTCTTGTCACGATGTCTGTCAACTATAAAACTACCAAGTCCCAGGAAAATATGGAATGGAAGTCATGACACATTGTTCTTACTGACCATGTGCAGAACTACAGTATTTACTATGGCCGCAGTGTTTCAAAAAAAGAGATGGAGCCTTTTCAATAAGTTCCATCCTGGGAGCAGTTTTCAAACAGTTGCATTTTCACTTGCTGTCACGCTGTTGTGTAAACGGGACCTCAGCACGGGGCCTTTACCCCACCAATGTAAAACCACTGCATTTATTCACTTCTCATTTAAGGCTCATTGCTGAACTAAAACAATAATGAAAATCCTAAAAGCAGATAAGCCGGTCCTCCCTGTCAGTGTCTTCCAGCTTGGTGATACAGTCTCCGACCACAATAACGAGGATTTTTCTAAAGTGAAATGTCTCAAAATGACTCTGAACTTTAATGCTTCCCCGTAGCGTTCTTTACTTTCATGCGAACAGTGGCGTTCTTTTTTTTTTTTTTTTTTTTTTTTTTTTTTTGAAAGAACATCAAGATATTTAAATTTTTTTTGAAAAAAATGAGACTTAATCGGAATATATTTGCATAGATATTTCTGGCCCTCAGATGGTGTTTAATATCCAGTGGGATTTAGATAGATGGAGGACAAAAAAATTTACTCATGACATTAAGGTAGTCTGACAAGGAATTACATGCATGCACGGATACGCACACACACACAGACACACACACACGCACGTGCACACACACACACACACACACACACACACACACACACACACACACACACACACATCTGACAGCTGCTTCTGATCCCTCGTATGTAGTTTAAGTTAACAGAGAGGTCGAACATCACTGAGTTGTCAACCAAATCCTGCCGCCGACACTGCCTGTCTGCTCTGTGTGTGTGCGTGTGTGTGTGTGTGTGTGTGTGTGTGTGTGTGTGTGTGTGTGTGCGTGTGTGTGTGTAACACAGGGTGTGTGTGTGTGTGTGTAACACAGGATGTGCAGACACTTTGAAAACAAACAGCAAAAACATCCAAGTGTCTTTTAATTTCACCTGGAGCCTCGAATAGACTCGACGGCGAGAGATGAGCCGAACCACTGACAGCTCGACGGTGAAAGGAGGATCTGTTTGGAATATCTGGGGTTTCTTTTGGCACATGAGCATGAAAGTGGAAAAGAGAGGAACAGAAAGAAGAGAGGAGAAAGGGAAGGCTTGAAAAGAGGAGGAAACTGAGGAGAAAAGTGGGAAGAAGAAGAAGAAAGAACAAAGGGTCGGGGAGGGATGAATACAGAATATATGATAAGAGATGAAGAGATGAAGAAATGATGGGTGGATCAAAGGATGAGGAGGAGAAAATTGGGGGGAGAAGGAAGACATAGTGTGAAAAAACTGATCAGGTGGACACGAGACAAAAAGAAAGGAAGACAAAGATGAAGAAACGAGCAGTGCAGATAAAAGAAGAACATTTTAGGAAATAGGTCTTAAAAGAGAAAGAGGAGACGCATGATGGAAAAATGCAACGGAACGTCTTTTTTCACTTGAAAGCGTGTAAACGGGTCTCAGCAGAAGAACAAAAAGAACAGAAGACAGAAAAAAAGTGACACGATGTCCAGAGGAGGGGCAGAAATGATGGAGATGAATGAAAAGAAAATTGAGGTTAAAAGTTGAAAGAGGAGAGAATGGCTGGGTGGATGGAGACAAAAAGAAAAAAGGTGGAAGACGGTGAAAGGTGAAAAGATGGGAACGAAGAGAGGAGAATGCCATGATTGATTAAAGAACGAGGAAAGAGAAGAAGATGAACAAAGGGAGTTAGACTGATTAAAAACAAAAAAAAAGGACTGTAAAGACATTGGAGACAGAAGAAAAGGAAAACCAGAGGGGAGTGGAGAAGGAGAGAGGATGTGAGGACAGAATGAAAGGATGGAAGGAGAAAAATAAAAAAGAGAGACGAGAAGGAAAAGGAGGACAGCAGGGAAAAAGAAAGAGAGAGATTTAAAAGGAGGGAAGACGAATGAAGAGATGCTGCAAAGGTGAAAAGAAAGGAGGAAAGCAAAGAGGAGGACAAGGACACAAAGAGTTTAAAAGCTGGAGGAGGAGGAAAAAAAGACGAGGAGGAGAAGAAAGAGGTAAAGATGTAAGTAAAGAAGAAAAAGCATTAAAAAGACATGAAATAATAGAAAACAAAAAAGAGTAGTTGAAGCGACGGTAGAGGAGACAAAGACAAGAGAGGGAAGTAAAAAAATGTAAACACTTGACGGAAAGGAGGAGAAGATGAAAGGATGGATGGAAGAAAAGAAAAGGAGAAAGAGACATTTAGAAAGTTCGAGGAAAAATGTGAACATGTGAGAGAAAGAAAGACTGAAACAATGAGACAGAAAAGAGGGAAAGACGAAACAGGGGAGGACAAAATGAGAGGACAACTTTTTGAAAACGGTCCGTCTCCATGGAAACGGGGGGAACTGCAACTTTACGAGAACGCTCAGGCACATTCGGGGTAAAAGGGAATTCCGTTTACATGGACACGCAAAAACAATGTGTTTTCGCTTGAACTGTTGTCATGTAAGCCGGCTCAGCGAGCGTTTTCAAAAAGTTTTGTTTTCCCCTGTTTCCACAGACATGGAGTCATATCATTTTCAAAAAGTTCCACCTTGGCAGCCGTTAAAAAGTTGCTTTGTCAATGTCTCCTAGTCCCGCTTTTGTGTAAACAACACCGAAAAACACGTCAGCTTTGTGTGTTTACTTCGTTGTTGGGCTGCAGGAATCATGACATAGACATAGAAGTTGATGCTGGACCACAGAGCCTCGTGCAGGGATGGAACCGGACCGCTCAATGGTCCTGAGGACCCCGACGGGAAAGGCGACAGAAAAAGCGTCCACCTTTGGAGCGGTTATTTCGGTACCATTCACAATTCTTGCCGTGGAAACCCGAACCGGAACGGACTGTACCATTCCATTCCTACACTTTATGTGCAGTGGAAACTTTTGTCTCGTTCACACCGCAGGTCTTGATGCTCAATTCCGATTTTTTTTTACTGGTATTCTGATTTTTTTGCGTGATCATTCACGTCAACTTTTGAACGCGATGTCTCGACCTCTATCAGACTGCGAACGTGATCGGACCTGACGGGTTCGGGCTCCAGAGAGCAGAAGACGCTGCTGACAGGCATAACTATGGATGGCACACTGGTCAGCACCGGGGGTTGCCAGATGTGATTCACTGTTTTCACCCCAAACAAGGTCAAACTCACACACCTCAATAAAAACCAGCCAAAAATCTCAGCCTGTGTAGAAATCATGTCAAAACCGTGAAACTATTATATGTATAATAATGAACACGCCATAAACACGCAAATGCACGAAATAAACAAAGTTAAAAGGTAAGAGAGTTTGGCTCCCCAAATAGGGGATACCCGCCCATATCTGGCAACACTGGTCAGCGCGTGTAGATCCATTTGCAAGTGGTTGTGAAATACGAGCCGACAAAATCCAGACAACATGACGAGGGAAGGAAGAGGGAGAACGAGGAAAAGGAGCATAGTTTTTAACATTTTGGCAGAGCTGCTTCCTCCGGCGCTTATCCGTCAATGACGAAGCAGTCGCATGTAGAAAAACATCCAAATTGGTACCACATATGAACGAGGCCTGGTTCTAGTGTGAAAAAATCAGAAGTGGAGCTTTCACACTGCCACAAAACAGGTCGGATATGAGTCACTTGTGATCAAAAACATCTGAGTTGGGTCTCATGTCCCTGCAGTGTGAACGAGGCCTTAATGCGTGGTGTCATGGTGTGGCCTGTTGGTGTCTTTTAGCTACTCTGGTTTCCTCGCAGTAAAGAAACATTTGAGGCTCTTTGGTGACTCTAAAACACCCACGTGACTTATCGTCCTGTGATGGACTGGTGACCGGTCCAGGGTCTCTCCTGCCTTGGTCCACAGAACGCTCATGATACCATGAGTTCCGAGCCCCATGCAGCTCCCCGATGGCGCCAGTGTGTGGTTGTGAAAAAATAAATAAAGAGCAAAAAAATGGAAAGTGTTTTATATATTTATATTATTATCCATTAAGGTAGAAAGGCATTACATAAATTGATTTCATTACAAACAAATAACAATGACATTTCCAGAACCTGATAGGAGTGCACTTAGCAAGGCTGTGGAGACTTGTTGATCCTTTTTACTTAACACGTTTTCACCAGAACGCTCTGGGAATCGACTGTAAATGAATCACTACAACCGCTGTGACTCTAAGTCCTAATCCCATGTGAGTGTTGGTTTTTTTTGTTGTTGGATTTTCCTGAAAATAACTTTCCAGCGAAAACTTTGTGCCTTTGATTTCAGTTTGACCATGATGGAGGTTTATCCGGCGCGGGGGATTTTCTAAGGGTTTAAAAACAGATAAGAAGGGGGGAGGTTAGGTTTTTTTCTACGTGTGCGTAGCAGTTAATCCATTTACTGAAGTTAAAATGTGAAGAGAGGAGTTCATCTTTCCATATTTGAATCACTTCAGAGACATAGAAGTATATTTTCTGGCCAAATTCTCTTTGCTGCAGTCTTAGCTTCTCAGCTAACGGTTGTGTTAGCATGTTAGCATGTGCTAATCCCCTCCACTCTCTCTCTCTCTCTCTCTCTCTCTCTCTCTCTCTCTCTCTCTCTCTCTCTCTCTCTCTCTCTCTCGATGGCGGGATACACGGCGCTAGCCAGCTGTGCTAGCTGTTAAGCTTTAATATTCTGATTGAGTGAGCTAGCGCGGGGCTAATCAGTCTTAATGCCACACATACGGAGTTACCGCCGAAAGATGGCGAGCTACTGTGGCAGCGGCATCAGCTAATCCCGGCGGCTCAATCCTCCCAGACCCCTGGTTTTTACAAGATACGTCAACATGTAAAAACTGCAGCGTGAGATTAAGATTGGAGGAAGAGAATAAAAAAATAGAGCCGTGTAGAGAAAAGAGAGTGAGGTGAATTTTATTTTTGACGACATCTTGCGCTCGTCCGTGCTGGCGGTCGATTCAAGCTTTACGGTATCTGTGATGCAGGGGTGTCAAACATAAGTCACAGGATCGGCACTGTTCACGATTAAACTTCTTTCTCCCAAAACCAAACATTTGAAATTCTGTACTATTTTCAGCCACTGCATTTTAACAATCCATTCTTGGTTGATTGTTTTGTTCCTATTGAGCTACAAGTGTACAGTGTTTTTAAGTAGAAACTCATCCACACGTTTATCATTTTAATACGTCTGCTCTATAAACGTATCCTGGAGACATCAGGGCCTGTTTCTGTGTGAGACCCGGACATGATGTCACGCTGCTGTGGGCACAGAAATATCTCAGCAGCTCTTATCATTAAGTGCATGTTCGCCTCTGTAAGTGCCTCACACTGAAGCACCTGCTGCTCTCAATCTGGAAAATTACAGCCTTCAGCCGGGTCCTTCCTCCTCCTCCTCCTCCTCCTCCTCCTCCTCCTTTAGTCCATCACATGTTCTCAGCCCCAGAGAACAGTGGGGACGCCGACGCGGGCCACAATCTCCCCGCCGCTCTGCGTTTCAGGCAGGAAGCCACTGAGTGGCACTGCAGAGACGGCGCCACCTGTTCCTCCCTGGCAGAGGAGACGGAGGAGGGATGGAGGGATGAAGTGGTAAATGACAGGAGGTGAAGAGGACGGGCGCGATGACATGAGGAAAAGATGAAGGAAGAAAAGAGGGAAGTGGAGGGAAAGAACAGGCGTGGCAGTTTGCATGAAAGGAGGGAAAGAATGAAAGAATAAGAATCAATAGAAAGATGACAGTGATCAAAAAGACGAGATGAATGTTAAGGGAACCGTGGGACGGGAACACTAAAAATCAGGGATGTTTAAGACTCTGTTAACACTCATCGAGTTTGTGTTTTCATTTCAGAAAAGTTTCGCATTTACAAAACAAAGTTTTGAAAACAATGTCTGTTTACATGAAAATGGTAGAGACACTGAAAACTCTGTAGGTGGCCCATTGGGCCAAAGTCCTGTTTTCCTTTGTTTCCACCGACATGGAGCGTTTTCCAAAAGTTGCGTTTTCCTCTGTTTCCATAGAGACAGAGCATTGTCAAAAACTTGCATTTTCTTAAAGAATGTCCCCCCAGAGATTATTAAAGTTATTCGGATTCTCCTCCGTTTCCATGGAGACGTAGCATTTTCAGAAAGTTGTGTTTTCCTCCGTTTCCATGGAGACTGGGTGTTTTTAAAAAGTTCAGATTTTCTCCTTTTCAACGGAGCGTTTTTCTGCGTTTCTATTTTCAAAAAGGTGTGTTTTCCTCTGTTTCCATGGCGACGAGGTGTTTTCAAAAAGTAGCATTTTCTTCCGTTTCCAAAGGAAAAGAGTCATGAGCATTTTCAGAAAGTTGCGTTTTCAGTGGCTCCGAGCAGCGTTGTTGTGTGAACGGACCCGAAGTTTAGCGTTTTCACGTGAGAACGTTGTCGTGTAAACGTGGCCTAAAAGATATGCTGAGGCGAGGAAAAAAAAAAACGTCGCGGTGCAGGAAGGGGAAAAGATGGAGTGATCGGAAAAGAAAGAGTAACAGGAAGAGGAACTATCAAAGCGCAGCCAGAGAAGAGTGCAGGAAGGAAGAAAGAGAAGGAGCTGAAGGAGGAAAAGAGATAAAACGGAGGATAAGAAGAGATAAAAAGTCAATCGGAAGCGGAGACGGAGTGGAGGATGCTGAAACTAACAGAAGGAGACACGAGGTGGAGATAACACGAGCGAGGGGACGCATAATTACACTCCCCCTCCTCCCCCTCCTCCTCCTCCTCCTCCTCCTCCTCCTCCTACACTCTTGACCTTGTACTCTCTCCATCTCTCCTCCCACAGACATCCTGTCTTTTTCTCAATGGCTCTTCACTGAGTGGCCACGTCATCCTGAAAGCCACAAATGCTGATTTCACTTCATTCAAGCAACCGAAAGAAAGAAAAAAAAAAAATCACAGAAACACTAGAAGAGGTTACATTTGTGAATGAGGACTCGGTTAAAAAACTGATTTGTATTTTGTTTATATTTGTTGATAAGTTGACTTTTTTTAGTCGCAATTTACTAAGGAAGCAGGCGACTGAGTGGAATCGCAGTTAAAACTACTCGTTTCACTAAACATTTCTTTATGTGACAGTGAAAGGTGATTACTGAATTATCTGTATTTAAGTCATGTTGTGGTGTCCATCTTGGCCACTGAATGTATTACAAATACTCAAATTACTTTACTTTGGTTAATATTGGATCTTAGCTTGAGGTCTCCATCTCCCACATTCTACTTTTGTACGTTGGTCAGAGTGAGAGTCCTTTTTACGAAGTGAATCAGTACGCCTGATCTGATTCCTGCGTCGCAGCCCTGCTTGTCGTGCGCAGACATGAAGATGCAAACACGAGTGCAGCTCTTCAGTTGCATCTCCAGATGATCTACCTCGGTCTCACGCCGATGTTCCTACACAACGTGTACAGGAAGCGTGCAGCGAGCTGCAGAAGCACCAGACAAGTCATTTGCATGGAGAACGATGCGGAAGTGAAACCAGAGCTTTTTACTGTGCTGCATTGAACCCAAACACTATAGCATCACACACACACACACACACACACACACTCACACACACACACACACACACACACACACACACACACACACACACACACACACACACACACACACACACACACACACACACACACAGAACACAGAACACAGCTTTCCATGAGATTTGAATGCACAAACAGGAAGACCAGTGGACTTCTGGTTACTTGGAGGAAATGGGAACCGAACTAACTGCTGTTGCCTCGGCAATATTCATATCCCATAATGCTATTCAAATCCTGCCGCTCTGTTATCTCATTTGTGGCCTGTGCGAGCACACAGCTACATGCGTACACACACACACGTATAGAGAAGTCATTCATTTTGATTTTAACATAGCTGTTTGTCAGTGTGTGTGTGTGTGTGTGTGTGTGTGTGTGTGTGTGTGTGTGTGTGTGTGTGTGTGTGTGTGTGTGTGTGTGTGTGTGTGTGTGTGTGTGTGTGTGTGTGTGTGTGTGTGTGTGTGTGTGTGTGTGTGTGTGTGTCCATGTGATGCTGTCAAGGGCGCAGCTTGCATCCGTTGTGCCAAGCTGTGGTCACCATGGTAACAGAGCACACGCTTCTTTTTCCTCCTCTTCACCTCCGGCCTTTTTTTTTTTTTTACTGCATTCTCTTTCTCACAGGGTACGGTTTAGTGAAGGTGTGTGTGTGTTTTGTTGTTGTTGTTTTTAGTGTAATTCTCACTGTGGTTTCATGCAGTCCACGTCTGAATGTTGCCTCTCCTCATCTGTTTTTTATTTCTTGTCACCTTCTTGCCATTTTATCTCATTTTCTGTTGTTTCATTGTCATTTTTGTGTGGTTCAGTTTTGTTGCTGCTTCTAACTTGAATCTTCCGTTGGCTCTTCGTTTTGTCTTTATTTATGCTCTTGAGGTTGTTTCTTCAACCAAAGCTTCTTTTAATAAAAGACCTTCCTCACTCTCAATATTATCTGTGTTTTGAAAGTCTAACTGAAGTTTTCAAAAAGTTGTGTTTCCCCCCGTTTCCACGGAGACAGAGTCACAGCACTTTCCAACCAAACAGACGACAAAATGTAGTGAAGGTTTTGGGTTTTCTCTTGAAATGGTTGTGGCGTAAACGGGGCCTCAGCTTCATGGAGACCTGCTTTAACGTGCTGCTCTTCTTTTCACCATTTCACATCGCTGATATTCCCTCTCTTTTCTCTTCGTCTGTTCACTGTGACAGTGGAAACAAACGTTAGTGAACCTCTGGTGCGCCCTGTCTGAATCATGGTTGTTGCTCTTCATCTCTGTCCTGGCTTTCCCTCTGCAGGCTATGTTTCTGGTTCTGCAGGTGGAGTGTTTCTGGTTCTGCAGGTGGAGTGTTTCTGGTTCTGCAGGTGGAGTGTTCCTGGTTCTGCAGGTAAAGTGTTACTGGTTCTGCAGGCTATGTTTCTGGTTGGTTCTGCAGGTGGAGTGTTTCTGGTTCTGCAGGCTATGTTTCTGGTTCTGCAGGTGGAGTGTTTCTGGTTCTGCAGGTGGAATGTTTCTGGTTCTGCAGGTGGAGTGTTTCTGGTTCTGCAGGTGGAATGTTTCTGGTTCTGCAGGTAAAGTGTTCTGGTTCGGCAAGCGGAGTGTGTCTGGTTCTGCAGGTGGATTGTTTCTGGTTCTGCAGGTGGAGTGTTTCTGGTTCTCGAGGTAAAGTGTTCTGGTTCTGCAGGTGGAGTGTTTCTGGTTCTGCAGGTGGAGTGTTTCTTGTTCTACAGGCAGTGTTTCTGGTTCTGCAGGCAGAGTGTTTCTGGTTCTGCAGGTAAAGTGTTCTGGTTCTGCAGGCGGAGTGTTTCTGGTTCTGCAGGCTATGTTTCTGGTTCTGCAGCTAAAGTGTTCTGGTTCTGCAGGTGGAATGTTTCTGGTTCTGCAGGTGGAATGTTTCTGGTTCTGCAGGTGGAGTGTTTCCTCTCCCCTGCATATCAAGAAAACTGAATGGAAAAGTGAATCGTCCTCCACGTCCTGGTGACCCACTTGACGAACCCGAAACCACGTGCACACTCCTGTGCACGCTCAGCGAGCGCCAGCACACATCGTGAGCATGCACGAGTGACACAGTACCGTTCAAAGGCCCACCCAGGTACGCTCTGAGGTGCAGATAGTAATCTCTGCACCTTACTAGATCTATTTCAGTGCTCAGCCTGACTCAACCACACACCAGAAGCCGTGGGCAACGACCGACTGTCTCGGAGGAGGAGGAGACGTTTGCATGGCACAGTTCATCTCGTCCTCGAGACCCAGCTGTCTGCGGAGCAGGAAGTGACACTTTTGCGCTCGCCCAAGTGCAACCGGCGCATTTCAAAAGCGAGGAAAGCAAAAGGCCAACCACTAATCTCCACCCTCCAGTACCGCTCCCTCTCCCATACATCCATTTTCATTTTTTAAAGCTTAATCTTCTCCGCAGCCTGGTGTATTATCCTCTATCTGTTTATAGTCACGGCTGTAAGAGGATTCCTCTCACCACGATCCATCTCGTCGGCACTGTTCTTCCTCTGCTGCTTCTCCAGACGCATCAGCCTCAGTGATCAGCGAGATGCTAATCATCCGCCGCGTGTGGTTTTCGAGGTTTGCATTGCCTCTCGACCTTCGAGCCGTTCGCTGATGACTCCATGTTCTACTTTCCTTCAACGCCTTTGTGAATGGAGCAAACAGCAACGGCACAAGCTGAGGGATTCGCTCGTGTGTTTCAAGGCCGAATGAAATCACGTCTAGGTTCTTTTCATGTCAATTCTTCTTTGAGTCGACCCGACAGAACAGAGTCAGTCGATGGTTAAAGGAGAGCGGGAATGCGATAAGAGTCTGAGATTTCTGTGAGGAAAAGATACTGTGCACGAGCGTGTTTCTTCCCCCTGCTCTACGGCGACAAAAGTATTTTTCTTGTTTTAAAACTGTTGGAGAGGATTGATGTAGTGACACGCTTCCTTTTTGGAAGGTTGGTTTTTCGTAATCGCAAGACAACTACTCCGACCCCCACAACAACGTCACGTTCACACCAGAACACGCAAAACTTTTAGGTCAGTGGTGACAAACGTGAGGCCTTTGGAATAAAATCGTCTGACAAGAGGCCCCAATCGGACAAAACCAACAAGAAAACAGCCTCAAAGCCACGAGCTGTGAGTTTATAAAAACACCCATAATGCAACAGTTATAGGAGAAGTTTTCACTGTATTTCACACCACAAGGTTTCATTAGAATTATTAGTCTTCGTGTCGAGCTTGGAGTCATTTTCAGTAGTAATTGTGTGATTTTCGTGAGATAATAAACATTTCCATCATGTGCAGTATACTCTGCACCACAACAAAGAAAAAACCTGTAAATGGGCTGTGAACTCTGTGTGCCTCTGAACTAAAATGTGTTGAACGGGTAGATATCAGGAGTATACATAGAGTATACAGAGTATACGTGCTTGTGTTGTCGCATTACATAAAAAAGACCAAAATGCATCAAATCATTCCCCAGTTATTCAGAATGAAATCTATGTTGAACAACATGGAAGAACAGTGGCGTCACTCTCTGGAAGCTTCAGATGACCGCCGGCTGCGTGAACATTGAGGCTTTTACACTCCCAGTCGAGGTTGCACCTCCGGTAACGAAGCAACCAGCCAGGAGTAATTCTGCGTAAATGAATACGGCTCGAGTGCCCCCACAACCCCTCCACCCCCCCCACCCCACCCCCCTTCCAGACAAAAGAATCAGCCATTTTAAATCATAATGATGGCTTCATACAAACAGTATTTTTTTTTCCGAAGCTCTCTCCTCCACTTCAGCCACAACACGACTCGCACACACATTTATCTGAAATTCTCTGAATCAAAAGCACATTTGTGTTATTTTCAGAATTGCAAAACTGTCACCGTCACGGTTCCTCTTCTTTTTTTACCATTTTAAAGATGTAACAGTGTGGACACACAAACACACACACACACACACACACACACACACACACACACACACACACACACACACACACACACACACACACACACACACACACACACACACACACACACACACACACACACACACACACACACAGTGTTCAGTTTCGATGCCTCCTACCTGGAGTTAGTTTGCACTCCGGCCCGCCACCTGCCCCTGTGGAGGTCAAACAGAGAGACGGGATGTAAACTTTTATGCAAATGACCACTTTTGTTAACAAACCAAACCACATGCATTAAACCTGGACCTGGGTTCCTGCCTATTCCTGTAAAATCACCTTCAAATCCATTTTGGCCTTTAGAACAAAACATTTCGGTCAAATTTGAAAAGGCCAAATCAAAACTTACATCTTTCAAAACACTACATCGTTTTCAGCAGCTCTGTAAACGCAGAACCTTTCTGAAACAAAAACGCAAGAACGGTGCGATTTCACTTGAAATGTCATGGAAACGGGGCCTCATTCATTCATACATTGCATCTCGGCAGCGGTGGCCACTGTGGCTCCCTGAACTCCACCCCGGAGTGCTGCCCACCGCATACTGGCAATAGGATGGGTCAATGCAGAAAAAAGGAATTTCCCCAAGAACATTAATAAAGTATGATAAAAAAAAAAAATAAAAAATTGCATTTTTAATAACATAAACAATTTCAAAGGTCAAAAACTATTGAGACACGCTCAGCGTATAAATATCACTTTTGAATTCTAATTGATGTCAGGGAATAAAAATATTAAATAATTCCATGAGCATAAAACAAACAGCGGTGACACGTTGATCCTGCAGTTTGTAATCACACATTTCTAAAAAAAAAGTCTCAGCTGTCGTCTTAGTGGATCCTCAACTTTTGACACCGACGTTCCAAACCCAGATGCGACTCCCACAAACAAACAAGCGGCGCTTCGGATCGCTCCCGTCAGCTTGCTTTTCACTTTGTCTTTTCTTCGGGTGATTTTTTATTTATTTTTTTCTAAAGTCCCGCTGGGGTTTCTGTTCACTGTCTCACCCGCTGAGATTGGATCTCGTTTCATCCACTGATACTTTTTGAAGTGTTTTTTTTTTATTTATTTTTTTTTTGAATCTTTTGTGTGTGTGGCTATGCAAGTATCTCACCTCAAACTTACTGTAACTGTTTTCCTAATGTTAATTTATTGTGGAGATGTAGGTAAAATCAAGAGAATGAGAATTCAATCGGAACGGGTTTAAATATTCTTACATCTTTTATATCGTAAATTCCGAACTTATGGTTGGGAGCAGATTCCTATGTGTAAAAGCAGGTTATAAACACTCACAAAATGGATTGTTGTGTTTTGGTTTCACACATTAACAATGGCAGAACACAGACATTCGTATAGACAGACCGAGTGTGATTGTTATCACCGCGACTGTCAACTACAAAACTAGTTTCAAATAAGTTGCATTTTCCTATTCAGTAGTACAGGTGCTCTATAATCTGGATGTTAGTGCAGTGACATCAGGAGGAAGATGCTCTATCGTCAGGATGTCATCGTGTGTTATTTCAAGTTACAAGGTTACAATTAACAGGAGTTTAGTGAAAAAGTAAGCCTGAAGCTTTGGAAAACATTTCGTTTGTGAGCTGGACAGAGAGGCAGCAGCTCTCTTATTTTCTACAACATTTTTTTTTTCTCCACGCATTCAACAATGTGCTTTTCTCAAAACACCCCCCCCCCCCCCCCGAGAGAAAATGTCAGTTATTCAGCAGAAGCATGAAAAGTGAGACTTCCCCTCTGTGAGAACCAGTCGAGTTTCACACTAAAAACTCGACCGGTTCTCCGCTTGTGGCTTTCACTGCTGTGGGTGCAGAAACGTCGATTTCTCTCGGAATGACTGCAAAACGTCGCTGCAAAGCAGCGGCCGTAAATTCTGTGCGACTGACGTCAGGAGGCCGGTGAAGAGGAGTGTTTCAAACGACAAGGACTCATCAGTTAGTGCGAGGCAGCCGGGAACAGAAGCTGGTGTGTGGCTCATTTCATCAATGTGACTCACAATCACATAGTGGCCTTGTAGGAGCCTCGACGGGCAGAGGAGCAAGGCTCGGAATCGAACCACCAACATTTGAAGACAAGTCAAGAAGGTGTAATATAAATATCCCATAGGTGCCTGTGTGGTTGGGGTTTCTTTTTTTTCAGTGTCAGGCACCATATAAGCGACAACGTTTCAAGTGAAAACAATGTTTTTGAAAGCTGCTCCCAAAGTAGAACTTTTATAAAACCACTCTGACTCCATCTCCGTGGAAACGGCAGGGCAATTTTTATTTTTTATTTTTTTTTAAATGCTCTTATACATCTGTAAACCTGTATGTTTTCATGTGTGGGACAATGGATGGAAATAATCCTTCTGCTAAAGCAAGCTTTTCTGAAAAGACTGTCTCCGTGGAAACGGGGGGGGAAAACAACTTTGTGAAAATGCTCCCGTTCCGTGGACATTGGGAAAAACGCAACTTTGACATTTTGCATTTAGGAATCAATGTCCGTTTACACAGGAACGGCAGAAATACTGAAAACGATGTAGCGATACAGGATATAGGACCACTGCTGTGTGTTTTTGTAATGAAACCACACACACACACACACACACACACACACACACACACACACACACACACACACACACACACACACACACACACACACACACACACACACACAAGAGCTCAGAGAACAATACGCTGTAAAATTCAACAATGGGAGAACACAGACTTTCTAGTGGACAGACGACTAAGTTGGATTTTTATTACGGTGACTGTCAAAATAAAACTACCAAGTCCCAGGAGAATATGAGCATGTGCAGGATGGATGGATGGATGGATGGATGGATGGATGGATGGATGGATGGATGGATGGATGGATCTGTTCCAACACACCCAGCCTTCCCAGCTTTACCATTTCAGAAGAAAATGTATTATTCTTCACTCTACTATTCACGGTTTAGTGAAGCCGCTAGTTGTGTCGCTGAAAAAGACATTTCTTAGCCTGTCAGCTCAGTTTTGAGCGACTTCACAGGTGAACAAATAAAACAACATTTGGGGTGTGTGTGCAGTGAGCTTACGGATAGCTCCAACAGAAGGGGCACAGTTCTTCTCATTCAAATGTCTTTCTTTACCGAAAGAATCCCGGGCAGGTGCTTGACGACTGGAGATAGTTATTTTCATAGCGGAGAATAGATTCTTACTATTAGGCAAAGGATGGCTGATTGCTTCCAGTGTGACCCTAAGTTATCAAGCTTCAAACCTCTGAAGCAACGTGGAGTCAGTTTTCTCCTTCAGTCGTGTCCTGATGAGGAAAAATCAGTTTCTAACCTGAATTATATTGAGTAATAGACCTTGCCAGCATACGGACTGCAGGTTCCTTCCATTAGTAATCATCCCAAACACTTGAAGGAAGCTTTGTTTCACTGTGCTTTCATCGCTAATGCTAAGCTAAAGACAGCACGTTCCAGACTGAATAAAGTTCCCCTTGAACGTCTGTATCACATTTTACTCTGAAAAAGCATGAGTACTGCCCTAACGAGCACAGGGACAACATGCAAACTGTCCCACTGGTCCACTGTGTTGCCTTGTTTTTCATGTCTCTATGGCTAGCAGTAAGCTAAGATAGCATAGCTTACACCTCTAAATGTACAAAACAAACATTCAACAGCAATATTAGGAATAAAATCGCATTTAGGAGGAAAAGAATAACCAGTGTAAGCTGCAAAAGTTTCTTCTTTACATGATGTCCCCAGATTTAATGAATTTTGTTCGCATGACGCTTCAGCGGTACGTCTCAAAACTTGGAAATGACAACGGTGGCGTTTCACATCAATATTCTTGACAACATATCGTTCAGGGAAAAGAAAGTGAAAGCTCTTATTGTTCCAAATAAGCTGAGACCACATTTGCATGACAACGTTTTTAAGTGAAAACAGAAAACTCTTGTTTTGGGCATGTGTTTGGAAAACAGTTCCCAAGGTGGAACTTTTCTAAAATGCTCTGTCTTTATGAAAAAATGGAGGAAAACAGAACTTTTTGAAAAGACTCAGACTTTGTTTCGGTGTAGATAGACAAGAAAGGGAACAGAAACAACCAACAGCACCAAATTGTGGCCGGGCAGGCGAGCTCCATCCTGTCGGGTAATAAGGGCCTAAAATGCAACAACTATGCTTTTTTTTTTTTTTTCACTTGAACCGTTGTCTTGTAAATGGGGTCTGAGTTATCATTCTCCAAATCTCAAAATCCACAGACGTTACATAAACAAGAACATCCTTAAAGAATTCTCCTTCAGAAAAACTACATATTTTCATAACTTGTGGGATAAAGAGTAGAACCCAAGCAGGCACTAGGACAAGATGCAAAGGAAGCAGGACCCACTGCACCACCGCGCCACCACTGAGTTATTGAGACATGGCATCAATGCATCACAGAGAAAGAGCGCGGCAATAAACGTCCTTTTCAAAGAGCCGAACTGCGGCCGAGAGCGACACATACCAATTGAAACTCTTCAGGTGACGTCTTCGGATATCTTTTACTGTCAAACCACAAGTCCAAAGCCCAAAGGTGTTCACTCAGATTATTATGCAAGAGAGAGATAAGCAACAAACAAAAAAATCCTGACGTAAGACAAGCCGCAGGGTGAGAATGTCGAGAATATTTCACTTGTACCTCCAGTTTTCTCTCGATCTCATTAGTTAAAGACTCATTTTTATCAACGAGCCTTCTTATAATTCTCCTTTTCCAGGAATGTGATGCACATGTTTTATCTGAGCTGCTGGGTTTGATCAGTTTTACTTTCCGGGATCTTGGTTTTCTTTTGTTTCTTGCTAAGCAACATAATTAAGATAATAAGTAGAAGGCTTTAATATTCTCATGTACCTGGAACAAAATTAGATACCTGAAAATGAAATGACGGGTAAATGTTTGTAAGAAATATGCGTCAACATAGATTCTCTTAGTTTTTTTCATGTAGCCCCTCTGGAGTCTTTATGAAATGTATGTAGATCTGCACAATCAACACATCTGAGGCTGTTCTGCCATGAGGTTTACATGAAGGCTCTGCACCACAAACAAAAATGTTAGATAAGAGGAAGATTTTCACCACTAAACCAAACGCTCATGGGTTTTTTTTTTAAACCCTGATTTTATTGTGTTTTCAACAGCAAATATGTTCATTCTTAATGTGCAGCAACAAATACAAGAAACTGAAACTAAGGTCCGTTTACACGACAACAGAGCTCGGAGTTGAATACGAAACTTTTTGAAAACGCTCAGACTCCATCGCTGTGGAAACGGGGAAAACGCCACTTTTTGAAATAGCGTATTCTTGTCTGCTGCACGTGTGTGTGGTTTCATTACAATAATAAACAACAGCGCCCACTAGTGGAGCAAAATGCTAACTGCACAGTTTTCATTGTTTCTGCTGTTTACGCGCAAACAGATTTCGTTTTTTTAAAACGTTGCCCTGTAAACGCAAAAAGCTTTTCTGAAGCAAGGCATTACAAAAATAAACAACAGCACCCACTAGTGGCCCAACATGTTAACCACATCTTTTTCAGCTTTTCTGCCATTGTTTTCAAAAAGTTGCCATTTCATCGTGAAACTTTTCGGAAACGTTTTCACTTCAAATGTATGAACAAGGCCTAATTCTCGTGGCGAGGCAGCAGAAAACACTAGCTAGCATAGCGATCTTATTGCTAAAAAACTAGCATTGGCATCAAAGGTTGTGAGTATGATTACTAAAGTTGGGAAAGCGTTATCAGCATTTTGGCTGTTTCCGTGTAAACGGATGTCGTTTTTCAAAACATTGCAGTGTAAATGCAAAACTTTCCAGAAACAAAAGCGCAAAAATGCATTGTCAAACAGCGTTGTCATGGAAACAGGGTGTTAACCTGCAGGCTACACCATATCTTGGGCTTTTTTTGTTGTCCTGTTCACGCATGGTATTTCCTCCTTGGTTGATTAGACCGGATTTGGGCTCACTGGACTTTTAATCGAAGTGTAGCTGTGTGTGTATATGAAGTGTGTGTTTACACACAACGTGTTAACATTGTTAAACTTTCACCAGCTGTTTGCCCTGCTTCCTGCAACGTCAATAAAGCAGGTGTAAAAGTGACTGAATCGACTGTTAATAGTTAATAAAGCTTCAATAATGAATGATTACAAGCAGAGCGAGGTGATTATAGAGATGTGACTGTAAGATCTCCATTACGAATCCACGAAAACAGAAGATTTGAGAGTGTAAATTGGGAATTAGGAGATCACGCTGGCAGTGTTTCAGTTCAGTGGAGGAAGACTTCACTGTTGGTTTGTGTCATTTGGGATTTCCTGATTACAAAACACTGATTTAGCTCCACTGTCTGATGCATAAATGCATGAAGTGTGACTAATTACAAGCTGTTGGGAAAGTAGGCCAGTTTGGGTAAAGGTCTCTCTCTCTCTCTCTCTCTCTCGCTCTCTCTCTGTACCTCTGCACTATCTCCATGTCCATTTAAAACACACACACGCACACACACACACACACACACACACACACACACACACACACTGGTGCACACTTGACAGCGCGTCCACAGCCTCCCTTTGAGCGAGGAGAGATAGAGTTTCAATATCAAGCAACACAAACAAACAAGCACTCAGAGTCCCAGCAGGCAGCGTCAGAGGTGAGAAGGAAACCGTCACGTTTTTCTCTCCTCTGTAAAGAAAAAAAAAGAAAAAAAAAGAAGAAGAAGAACCGCCGCCTCACCGCTGGCCGAGTCCAAGCCCACGGATCTATTCGATAGGGAGCAAAGCGATGGCTGATTGGCAGACGGATGAAAGACAAGTCGCGGGGCCCGCTGTGAGGACGGAGGGAGAGAGAGAATTTCCTTTTGTGCAGCTGAGGACAAGACCGACACCCCGCCGAGCAAAGTGCTTCAGATGAGACAGCGTCAGCTGACAGGAGAGAGTCGCTCCTCCGCCGGTGGAAGCCTCTCATCCTCCCCTCTCCTGCGTCTTCATTTGTCATGTTCACTCTTCTTTTTTTTTTTTTCTCTCTCCTCCACTCCTTTCCAGCTTTTAGCTTCCTTTACCCCGTTCACACAACAACGGTCTCGAGTGAAAACATGAAGCTTTTCTTGCGTTTTGGGTGTGTGTTTACACGACAGCGGCGCTTTTGAAAAAGTTTTGACTCTGTCATCTTGTAAACGGCGGGAAAACGCTCCCGCTGCTCATGAGCACCACGGCTGGAGTAACTAGTAGTTGTGCACATGCTCAGTAGAGACACTAAGAACAATGTTTTCCCCCAGAGTGTCGTGACTCCCAGCCCAGTTTCTCCTGGACTGGGTAGTTTTATTTTGGCAGTCACCGTAACAACAATCTGACTTGGTCGTCTGTCCACTAGAATATGTGTGCCACTCCCGTTGTTGTTGTTTACAGCGTATTGTTCTCTGCTGCACGTGTGTGGTTTCATTACAAAAACAAACAACAGCACCAACTAGTGGCCAACGTTCTAACTACATTGTTTTCAGTGCTTCTGTTGTTTCCGTGAAAACCGACATCGTCGCTGTTGTGAAACATGAACCTGCAGAAACGAAAACGCAAAAACGATTTTTACTTGGAACGCCTCGAACTTTATCGGTTTCTCCGCATCTTGCCGATCTCCACCCTCCCTCCATTCTTCAATAAAAAAATTTTAAAATAAATAAGTTTTTGTAAATCCGGTTCACTCGTCCTTTCAGAAGACGCCTCATGAAACCATCGGACAGGATCACAAACAATCCAGCAGCTTTTAATTGACGGTCATGTTGGTTCCTCTGTTTGTTCTGCAGGTATGAAACCAAACCGCAGAGCAGCGATTCACCCGGAGGAGCCGGTCAGCCCGCTCATTACGCCGTGTGTGTGTGTGTGTGTGTGTGTGTGTGTGTGTGCGCGCACACGTGTGGGTGTGTCTTAATAATTCAGTCGTCGCTGTCAGGACCTCGGTCGCCGCAGCGCTCTCGAGTTCCTTTACAGCTCTCAGGTGATGCGCGGGTAAAACTCTGCAGCCACATTTAAAAGAAGCAGAGCAGCAGTGGTTCAGACACATTCTGTTACCAGATATTGTAGGTAGGAGCAGATCTGCTGGGTTTTCTGAAGTGAGGATGAATTGAAAGGCTCCATCGGGCTGTAGATTCACACTGAGAACAGTTTTACTTCGCTTCACACTGTAAATCACTGCTTCACCATGTATCTGTGAATCCAACCTACATCGTTTGGAGGTATTGATCTTTCATTATGTGACTATGAGACAAAGCGGCCACCAGTTGACCCGCCGGACGTGTTTTTAGACTGTGGAGAGGAAACCGGAGGACGTGGAGACGAAAGAAAATCCTGCACAGACAGGAGGAACATGCAAACTCCACAATTTCTTGTAAAGCGCCGGTGGAGTGTCCTGCTGGGGAATCCTGCAAGGAAACTGACATCACAAAGTGCAGCTTTGATTCTGTTATTGCATCAGGGGCGCACACACACACACACACACACACACACACACACACACACACACACACACACACACACACACACACACACACACACACTGGAGGAAGAGGATCCTACGTACATCAGAATAAAAACTAGAAACGGGGAGGGATTCTCTCCACTGGATACTTTCCCATTCTCACTCGATTCAACTGTTTCTTTTGCCTCCGGAGCTTTAAAACTGGAGCGATCTGTGCAACCGCAGAGGGACCACTGCTGTTATTCAGGAGTATTTTAGGCTTTGTTGCTTTTTGTTCAAATGTATAATTTCACTAAGTACAATTCACACCATGTATGTACTTCAATGCTTTAAAAATCCCTTCTGATTGTCTGCATCTCACTGTTTGTCAAGAATTGTGCTTTAACAATGCAAGTTCAAGGTAATGCAGTCACAAAGTCACTTACACTTTGAGTAGTTTTTTCTGAAAAGTAAAGTATTTTTAAACGACAGCACCTCATCCACATGTTGTTTTATACCCTTTATCCTCTTTCAGACCCTGGCTGATATTCACAAACAGTCACACACAGTCATATTTACAGGTGCGAGTCATTCAGTCTCCCCTTCACCTCAAAAGAAACCGGTTGAACCAGAACCTCCCGCAGGGAGAACATGCAAGCATCACACAAATAGCCTGCAAAGCCCAGAATCGAACCCGGGCTTATTGTCCGTGAGGTACGGGTAATTGGTAGAATTCAAGCAATATAACAGGCGGTGTACATTTTATTTAGCACAAAGGGAATTCCGGGATCTGCCTGCCTGACTCTCTGTCCTTCAGATTACTAAGGACTTCCGCGTTTCCACAGCAGTGGTAGAAACTGTGAAAACCATGTAGTTGGCATGTTGGGCCACTAGTGGGTGCTGTTGTTTGTTGTTGTAATGAACATGCACGCTACCTGCGTTTTCAAAACTTTCCTTTTCCCCATTTCCATGGGTTTTTTCAAAAGATTGCCCTTTTCAGTGGTTCCGAGCAACGTTGTCGTGTAAACAGACACACAACATGATGAAAGTTTTACGTTTTCATTTGAACACATTGTTGTGTAACGGAGCCTGAAGCAGATCGCTCACTCCAAGTTGGTGTGTAGGTGTGAACTCTCTCTCTCTCTCTCTCTCTCTCTCTCTCTCTCTCTCTCGCTCTCTCTCAGTGGTGGACAAGCAACACGTTGACGCCCTCTGTGACCCCTAAGTAGATGTATGGATGGTTGTTTCAGTCCCACTCTGCTGTTTATATAACTCTAACACACACACACACACACACACACACACACACACACACACACACACACACACACACACACACACACACACACACACACACACACACACACACGTAATTAATTGAACTGTGATGAATAAAGCCTCATGCATGTTCTCCCTGGTAACAGCGCTTCTGTGTGCATGTGTGTGCGTGCACGGGCGCTCCGCCCCGGTGCAGCACGCCACGGCGCACATCTGAGGTGGCAGCGGGACAGATGGTACGTAGGTCGGCCTGCCTCCGTGCACGCTCTCAGACATGCATCCACGTGCACGCTCGCAGTCGCCAGCATGTGTCCCGACAGCATAACACACACTGCAATGATCTCTTCAGCTGCAGGCTACAGACTCCACGGACACCAGCACACACGCACACACACACACACACACACACACACACACACACACACACACACACACACACACACACACACACGGGACAACCCTGGCTGTTCCTGTGCAGCTTTGATAAACAGAAACAAAGCAGTTATCCACAGTGCTTCTCTTTATTTCACACCTTTTTTTTAATATTTTTTCCATTTCGTGTCATTATTTTGCAGCACTCTGCATTTTCTAAGAGAAACACCGGTACTGTGTCAATCCTGGTATGAAATTAACTGGTTTCATGAGAAACGAGATCATAAACTATACAGGGACATCAGTTAAACTAAGTTAATATAACTGTCGTAATGTTTAAAGTTTTGATTTTGTGCTTCTGAAGAGTTCGTGTATTCGATTACTGCGAGTAGTTTGAGGAGAAGCTGTTTGAAGTTATTATTTGTGAATCCTGCAACATATTAAAAATCAAACAGATCGAAAGAGAAGCAGCGAGTCATGATGGCAGCAGATTAGGGAAAAATAGTGTCCTTCAGCTGTTTCAGGCCGGGTTTGTGAAAATGCATCACTTTCAGAAAGGTTTCACTTTTACACAGCAACGTTTTGAAAATGATGTCCGTTTCCACGGAAACAGCAGAAATACTGAAAATAATGTAGTCGGCATGTTGGCCACTAGTTGGTGCTGTTGTTTGTTTTTGTAATGAAACCACACACATGCAGCAGAGAGCAATACGCTGTAAACACTAACAACGGGAGAACACAGATATTCGTATGGACACACGACCAAGTTAGAGTGTTATTACAGTGACTGTCAAAATAAAACTACCAAGTCCAGGAGAAGATGGACGGGGAGTCACGACACTGTGGAGGAAAACATTGTTCTGTTTGTCCATCGACTGAGCATGTGCAGAACTACTAGTTACTATGGTTGTGGTGCGCAAGACGACAGAAGGGGTACTGCGCATGCAAGTTGCGTCTCCCCTGTTTCCATGAAGACAATCATCGCGTTTTCAAAAAATGTCCCTCCATTTCAAAACGCTACATTGTCGCCTCGCTCTGCTGACCGACTGCGTGCACCACGTCCTTGCACAGGAACCCAAACCACCTGTTGCAGATCAAGACCTTTAACCTCTGACCTCTCTGCAGAAGTGCAGCATAGTTGTTGTTTTTTTTAAATTGGAATCTTTCTAACAGAGGATTATGGCGCAGTAGCATATTTATATGATGGAAATGCAGGTGAAGAAAGACTGAAATATTTTCCAGCATAAAGCCATAAAGCTATCAGCAAGCTTGAGAGAGAGAGCGCGCGAGAGAGAGAGAGCAGGGCCGGCCGTGCGTCTCAGTCTCCCCGGCTGGGGCCCCTCTCTCGACGGCAACACGTCATGGAACATTCCCGGAACCAGCCAGCGCACCACCCACCATCTCTCTCTCTCTCTCTCTCTCTCTCTCTCTCTCTCTCACACACACACACACACACACACACACACACACACACACACACACACACACACACACACACACACACACACACACACACACACACACAGACAAATGATGAGCATATGAGATAAAGTCTCTCCCATCTGAGAACCAGCTCGGCTCGTCCGTGTCACAGGGACAGAATCTTGCAACACACTCCAAACCGAGGCAACAAGTGTGTGTGTGTGTGTGTGTGTGTGTGTGTGTGTGTGTGTGTGTGTGTGTGTGTGTGTGTGTGTGTGTGTGTGTGTGTGTGTGTGTGTGTGTGTGTGTGTGTGTGTGTGTGTGTGTCACACTGACCAGCAGAATACAAGGAAATACCAGTGAGAGCGCGCTGAGGTCACAGCTGCAACTCACTGCTGGGACACTTGACTTCATCAAACTGGGGTTACAAGTGGATGTCTTTGCGCGCGTGCAGGTGATAGTTTTTTTATCCAAACACCTGCGATGTTGCACACACACACAGACACACACACACACGCACACAAACAGACCAATCAACAAGATCGAGCTGTGCACACTATCGCACCTTCCACTTCCACAGCTTCATGTCCAACTAAACATCTTTCTATGGAACCCCCCCCCCCCCCCCCCCCTCCCTCACGGCCTTGCAGCCGTGCAGGCTACTGCAAATTCCTCAGGACATTACGCAACCCGGGTAATCTGCATGCAATGCAATGCGTGCCCGGGGTATTCCCCCTGCATAGCCTTGCCCTTATAAGCCAAGCTAAAAAAAAAAAAAAAAAGATCAAGTGCCCTGAAAACAAGCTCTCAATGTCCGCCATGGCGCAGAGAAAAACCCAAAGCCTTTACTGTCAGTATGTGTGTGAAAATCAGTCCGTGTTGCCCGCTGCTTACCTCCTTGTGGCTGAGCTCCGGCTGCGCGCGTCTCCGTCTCCGGGCGAAAATGACAACAAGAGAAGGGAGAAAAAAAAAAAAAGAAAAAAAAAAAACCGGTGACAGGAGATCACTCCCCGCTGCTTGTCCGCTTCACGGAGCCAGGAGGCGGCTGTTAGAAAATCCACAACAAGTCGAGGACGCTGTTGGTAAACGTCGCGCAAAGCTGCGGCCGATGGAAGAAGAGGGGAAAAAAGTTGCGCGCAAAAATGGAAGGAATCCTTTCCGACCGGATTTCTACTCGCCGGAGCTCCACCGCTGCAGTCAGACAGACTGTTACAGGGAAAAAAAAATGTGTGTGTGTGTGTGTGTGTGTGTCTGACTGTGTTGTGAGTGTGTGCGTGTGTGTTCAGGGTGAAATCAGGAGACACACGCACACACACACACTCATACGCACACGGGGGGTTATTCCAAGCGCCACTTCCCAGAATAGCAGCATAGAGGAGAGTGAGAGTGAGAGAGAGAGGGAGAGAGGAAGAGAGAGAGAGAGAGAGAGAGAGAGAGAGAGAGAGAGAGAGAGAGAGAGAGGGAGGGAGAGAGAGAGCGAGAGGGCGTGTGTATGTGTGCGCCTGTCTGTACGTGTGCGCTTGTGTGACGTCGTCGGATCCCCCAACGCGCAACCAGGGCAGTGGGAGGAGGAGGAGGGGAGGAGGAGGAGGAGGAGGAGCAGTGGCCGAGGAGGAAGCTCTGTCTGCCGGCACAGAGAGAACAGGATTCCCCGGTCACCTCTGGAGCGACCTGTCTGACGTCTGCCTCTGTACATCCAACGCGTAAAGACGCACTGAAACGCAGATCACAAGACAAAATACCTACACATTATGCCACGTCACATATATACATATATATGAGTAAATAAAATGTTTTATTTATAATTACATATTTAAATAATCTGAAATGAAATGAAAGATTCAGTTGTTTTTCCTTGACGTTCCATCGCAACATCCGTGAATTTGTGATTGAAATTTTATATAAAATAATTAAGTGATTAATGAACAAACTGTAATTGGATTTAAAAAAATATATAAAGATAAAAAAATTTTGCAAAGATATTAGCTGCAGCTCTGTTTTCTTAAAATGTTTGTGCAGTTAGTCGAGGCTCTTTAATTTCATTGTTTGTGATTGTGGAACATCTCCAGGAGGTTTTTTCTTTTTTCTTTTTTTGGGACAAACCTGATGTCTGTATCCTGAATACCTGACACATGAGTCACTTTGGGATTTGTACCATTTATTAATAAGAATATTTTTATGTGTATGTACAGTATGTGTCCTATGATGCATAAACGAGTCAAAGCACTGGGGAGAGATTCTTTCCTCTATTGCAGGGATGTCAGAGACGTTTTACTTCAGGGGCCACAAACAGTCCAATTTCTTCTCAAATGACCCGGACGGGTAAAATAGTGCCGTGATAACCTTCAAATATAAACGTTAAAGTTTTTCTTTGTCATGGTGCAGAATATACCTGGTGAAAATGTCTATATTTTGACAAAAAAACAATTCCTACAGAAACTGACTAGAATCTCAACATGAAGCCAATTTAAATGAAACCTTCTGGTGCAAAATACAATGAAACGTCTGGGACTCCTCCGTTGGTGGTTTGGCTGAATTGGAGCCTCTTGCGGACTGATTTTGGACCGCAGGCCTTATATTTGACGCCCCTGCTCTATTGGGTTTGCTTCCTCCGGATTCAAACAACACGCCTGGTCCTGCTCTTTTCATCTCTGAACCACATTTAGAAACACAGAGGAGCTCATTTCGGCAGCCCTCCTGCTAATGAATTCAATCAGTCCTTTCCTCCGCTCTCCTTTTGACAGATCCAGCTCTTCTTTGTGCCGCTGAACTGGTTTGGTCTTTCAGGTGGCGGAGTTTGATGAGCGAGTGGACACAGAGCCGCAGTCTGACGCCTCCAGGGCTCGATCCCTGTGATACGCTGAGCTCTGGTCCAAAGATGCTCCGCTGCAACAATCCTCTGCGGAGATGAAGTGGAAAATTTCAGACTTTTCTTCAAAAAGTACCAGGGAACAGATAATGACACACAACGGTCTGATAATTGTGTCTATGGAGAAAAGCAGGGACATCAGGAGATACCGAGACGTCAGGGGCTCAGCCAGGGTTCAAGATACTGAAAGGTTTGACCTCATTCCAGTTAATAGTTACGTCACTAACTAATGACAGTGAAAGTAACAAGTTATATCAGTTATTGGGAGGAAGATGCTCTATAATCTGGACGATGGCCGAAATCACATCAGTTCGTGGACGAAGATGTTCAATTTTTCACTGAATGTGTTTTTGATTATCGGCATGAAGCTTGATTTAAAAGCTGGACGAGTTTTGTGCTGCTTGTATCATTTCTAATGTTTTTCAGACGTCACATGGATGGATGGATGGATGGATGGATGGATGGATGGATGGATGGATGGATGGATGGATGGATGGATCAACAAATACACAGATGGAAATATAGATGACAGACACATAGATAGATAGATAGACAGATAGTTAGATAGATAGATAGATAGATAGATAGATAGATAGATAGATAGATAGATAGATAGATAGATAGATAGATAGATAGATAGATAGATAGATAGATAGATAGATAGATAGATAGATAGATAGATAGATAGATAGATAGATAGATAAATAGGTTTATTTTCCTGCTGTTTTTGTATATCAGTAGAATAACGTCTGCCATTTCTCAGGGATGTGACCTCATCATCAGTGACCCCAGAGTCCCCATGGCGACGCCGTGGCAACGCGGCTCCATGGCGACAGAGCGAGCCGCCGCTGCCTCTGATACCTCGATTTGCATCTGCTTTTCATGTGAGGCTCAGCGGGGCGGCGGCTCACGAAGGCTGGAGCGCCGGAGGCCAAACGCCGGCCAAAAGAAGTGAAGGAGGTGACGGAGGTGAAGGAGGTGAAGGGAATGAAGGAAGTGAAGGAGGTGAAGGAGGTGACGGAAGTGAAGGAGGTGAAGGAGGTGAAGGAGGTGAAGGGGGTGAAGGAGGTGAAGGAGGTGAAGGAAGTTAAGGAGGTGAAGGAAGTGAAGGAAGTGAAGGAGGTGAAGGAGGTGAAGGAAGTGAAGGAAGTGAAGGAGGTGAAGGAGGTGAAGGGGGTGAAGGAGGTGAAGGAGGTGAAGGAAGTGAAGGAAGTGAAGGAGGTGAAGGAAGTGAAGGAAGTGAAGGAGGTGAAGGAGGTGAAGGAGGTGAGGGAAGTGAAGGAGGTGAAGGAGGTGAAGGAGGTGAAAGAAGTGAAGGAGGTGACGGAAGTGAAGGAAGTGAAGGAGGTGAAGGAGGTGAAGGAGGTGAGGGAAGTGAAGGAAGTGAAGGAGGTGAAGGAGGTGAAAGAAGTGAAGGAGGTGACAGAAGTGAAGGAAGTGAAGGAGGTGAAGGAGGTGAAGGGGGTGAAGGAGGTGAAGGGGGTGAAGGAGGTGAAGGAGGTGAAGGGGGTGAAGGGGGTGAAGGGGGTGAGGTGAAGGAAGGAAGTGAAGGAAGTGAAGGAAAGATGCGTCTGAGGCTTTCAGCCATCTGAAGGACGGAGGTGACCAAAGCCAGCTGAGCCACAGCTCCAAATCCTTGGTCCACCCAGGACTCCCCCAATCTCTGTCCCATACGTCTCACAGCCCCAGAGACCGTTACTCTCTTTCCTCTTTTGGAAATATCTAATTGGATAAAGTCCCATTTGGTATTTCCCTTTACACGTCCAATAGGGGAGCAACTCAGGAACCTCCAATCTCATGCCTGAACCTCCTCAACTGGCTAATCTCAATCCAGTCTCACAAATCTTACAATCGTCCAAAAAAAGTTTTAATAAGCTGTCTTGTTCCTTGTGTTATTTTCTGTCAATGTGCAATAGATATACAGTGTTATGGATAGGAGAGCTGCGCTTGGGAAAAAGGGTGTTTGACATATTCTCTTCACCAATCAACAGATTCAAATTATTTCAATGACTTGAACGTGCATGAATAGTTAAGATGTATAAAGTTTCAGTGAATGTTTACTAAATCAGACAATTGACAAGAGACACAGGAAAGGTGCTCTAGAACCAAAACCAGGAGCGAGAACACAGGACAGATGTCTCAACATCCACCGCGACTTTGCGGCAGCGACACAGAGATGACATGTGATGGCAGTCCTCTCACTCAGTTTGAGTATCGGGTAAAGTAACGAGTGTGTCCACAATCCCAGGAAGTGAGTCATGTGTCGGGCTCTAATGTGCTGGTTAAAGTCCCAGACTGGAACTCCTAATCCGCCCTATTCATGCCTTACATTCACAGTGCACCTCAAGAAAAACAACCATGAACAAGGAACCTGCTGAGTAGTTACGGGCAGTGGTGAATAATCCATTACATCAGAGATGTACACACACACACACACACACACACACACACACACACACACACACACACACACACACACACAGAACCAAGCAGTTGCCTCAAGCATTTGTCCTGGAGTCGAACTGTAACGTTCAGCAAGACAAAGCACTTCTGTGACAGCTGACGGATTACTAATGCTTAGTCATACAAGGACACACACACGCACGCACACACACACACACACACACACACACACACACACACACACACACACACACACACACACACACACACACACACACACACACAGTAAGACTGTACCTCTCTACCACACCCAGTTTCCCACAGAGTGACAGAAAGCTAACACACACACACGCACGCACGCACGCACGCACGCACGCACGCACGCACGCACGCACGCACGCACGCACGCACGCACGCACAAAAAACTGAGGTGTGGTCCAGATGTTATGTAAAGAGAGAATAAAGGTCAAAGACGAGATAATAATTTAAGAGGACACCTTCAGAGGGTGTGTGAGGTTCAGATGATGACACATGTAAAGATAGAGTCATCAGGATCAGGTCACACACACACACACACACACACACACACACACACACACACACACACACACACACACACACACACACACACACACACACACAACACACACACACATATCAATCTGTCAATGTACAGTGTCAAACAGCGCCCCTTAATGGTCAGACCTGGACTCACACACCAACCATTGTCCAATAATATCACGTTTCTTTTCTTTTAATATTGAAAGTGTTAGAAATAGATTTGAAATTATTGGTGTATCTTTTTTCATCTTTTTGTAAGTTTTTTATATTATTATTATTATTATTATTATTATTGTTATTATTATTATTATTATTATTGCTACACAGAAATTGAGATGTTCCTTACAAACTATGTTTTTTGTTTAGTTATTTAGGATATAATAAGATAATCCTTCTTTTGTCCCACAATAAGGAAATTTGCATTATGGCAGCAGCCAGTGGACAGTAATAAAAGAGTAGAAAAAGAATCTGAACAACAATGATAAATATCACAAACAATAATATAAAAACAAGATAATATCTGTGCCAATATTTTACTGAAATAACCAGGGGTTATATTATTATTCTGAATGTTTGTGTCATGATTCATTCAGTCAAATGTTCTGTTTATCATAGAAAGAGTGGTAAACAAAATAAAACCAGAACTGAACTGAACTGAACCCAAAATGGGACCATGTGATGCTCAAAATCTTGAAATGACTGATTTGAATTTGGCGCTAATGACGTAAACTTGAATTGAATTGAAATCACAGATTTACAACCACGGTGATATTACTGTGAAGTGTGATGATAATTGAGATTAATTCCCCAAACATCTGGTCGTTACCTTGCAGTTCTACTGATATTGCATACATATATAAACCATATAAACCATGGAATCTTTGCAGCCCACGGTATTTCCAGGGTAAAACGTTTGTCATTGTACTCTCAGGAGGACGGGTGTCATTAAACCCGCTATTTGTGACATAAAAGGCAGAGTTTTATTCTCAGAAAGATCCTGTGCGTGAGTCCGACTTTCCTTTTCTAAGCTTCAGTGAGTCAGCTGAGTTTCCACAGTGGAACATTTTGGATAATGATAGTTGAAGACGAGGAGGAAGAGGGAAAAAGGAAACACGCCGCTGCCAACTCTTCAGAGGCCTCGCATAGATTACTGGAAGTGTATGGCTCCGCATACGGCCGGAGGCCGACATCCTGCTACAGGGGAAACTCGCATTCCCCCAACATACACACACTAACATGTCTCTATGGATACTTAGGTGTGGACACGGATTCCCACAATGCATTTCATAAACCACGTCCGAATCCGGGCAGTTGGTAGTTGAATGCTATTGGTTTCTTTGCGTTCGGGGGTGGGGCTTAGCCAAGAGTCAATTAAGGAAGTTATCACACATATTAGAGCAAATAAATCTGAATTTGGCTACCTTTTGAAATATATTGAAAACCAACAAAATTATCAACAGAGAAAAGGTTTTCAAATGTTATACATCACATTCAGCATTGTATATGAATCCATCAGCGTGAACTCCTATTATGTATTCATATTTTGCACCAACATGCCTTATATTTCATATTAATGAAGGCAAAAACACTTGATAAACAGTTGGTTAATAACACAAAGTACTATAATGTTAAGGAAATTGACAAATCACAAAGATGATCTTGCCTATTTTATTCCAACTGAATTGTGTTAAAAGCTAAAGTGAAGTAAGCTTTAAACGCTTGCGTGAAAAATGGGCAGATTTCATAAGGCATTTGAAAAAGGCTTGAATGCAGCAGAAGTCACAGGCTCAGTAAGACACTGACTGATGCAGGAAAAGGACAGTACGCGATATTCATATTAGACTTGTGTAACGTTCATGTATGGATCCGTCCATCCTGTAAGTGCACAGACGGCGCCACATTTCTGGCAGTGGAAGCTCAGCATCGCCATGGCAACAGCGTCACCTCTTTCCTCACCTGCTGAGGCACTTTTAACACACACAAGTGTCATATGTGGTCGGAAATAGTTGATTCTCAAAACAAAGCTTGGCGGCATTACAACAGTTTGTTCTGTTCATACCAAGACTTAATTACCTGCTAAAAAAACAAACAAAACATCAAAATGTCCTGTTGGATGCTGGTCTAATGCTGCCCCGATGCTGGTCTGTTGGTCTGATGCTGGTCTGTTGGTCTGATGCTGGTCTGTTGGTCTGATCCTGGTCTGTTGGTCTGATGCTGGTCTGTTGGTCTGATCCTGGTCTGTTGGTCTGATGCTGGTCTGTTGGTCTGATCCTGGTCTGTTGGTCTGATGCTGGTCTGTTGGTCTGATGCTGGTCTAATGCTGCCCCGATGCTGGTCTGTTGGTCTGATGCTGGTCTGTTGGTCTGTTCCTGGTCTGTTGGTCTGATGCTGGTCTGTTGGTCTGATGCTGGTCTGTTGGTCTGTTCCTGGTCTGTTGGTCTGATGCTGGTCTGTTGGTCTGATGCTGGTCTGTTGGTCTGATGCTGGTCTGTTGGTCTGATCCTGGTCTGTTGGTCTGATGCTGGTCTGTTGGTCTGATCCTGGTCTGTTGGTCTGATGCTGGTCTGTTGGTCTGATGCTGGTCTGTTGGTCTGATCCTGGTCTGTTGGTCTGATGCTGGTCTGTTGGTCTGATCCTGGTCTGTTGGTCTGATGCTGGTCTGTTGGTCTGATGCTGGTCTAATGCTGCCCCGATGCTGGTCTGTTGGTCTGATGCTGGTCTGTTGGTCTGTTCCTGGTCTGTTGGTCTGATGCTGGTCTGTTGGTCTGATGCTGGTCTGTTGGTCTGTTCCTGGTCTGTTGGTCTGATGCTGGTCTGTTGGTCTGATGCTGGTCTGTTGGGCTGCGTGTCAGGGACAGTGTGCCTCCATCAGACTGAGCAGCAGCAGGTGGGGTGTGAAGCTGGAGCTCCAGGGGTGAAGCCCCGTGAGCGCTGGCTGCGCGTCGCAGAGACAGTGAGCCTTCCTCGGACTGAGCTGAAGGCCCGTTAACCCTTAAAAATCCTTATATTAGCCATGCCATTGTATAAGCCGCAGGGATCATACCGCGTGAAAAAAAAAGTAGTGGCTTATACTCCGGAAATTACGGTTATTAATACCACCTGTGTGGATTCTGCAGATATAATTCCTCAGCGTCTTGGAAAGCAAAATCCTCCTCTCTGCTTTAGTATTTGAACGCACCAGGATGAGTCACAGAATTAGAACCAATCAGAGGCCGCCTTTCAAAATATATATATACCGCATGGTATCAATTGACCAATCATGTTGCTTGTTACTGGGCCTAATACAAAACCGGAAGTCATTTGCGAGTTGTGTACACGAGCCCATAATTTGCTATATTTCGGTGAAAAAAGATGAATTCAGGCAAAATTAGACGGTGACGAGTAGTGATGGTGACGGCCTTGTGATGGTGACGGCCTTGTGATGGTGACGGCCTTGTGATGGTGACGGCCTTGTGATGGTGACGGCCTTGTGATGGTGATGGCCTTGAGCAACACCTCCGCTATTTTTTGCTAGAGCAGAGCTGTCTATTTATGGGAGGAGTCAAATTGAGGGCCTACCTTGATTGGGATTGGCTAAACCCCTGATGACACTATATAGGGTTTGATTTCTGATTGGCTGGTTGGAGCAACACACGTTTTAAAACCTGAAACAAGCCAGGGAGAGAGAGGACAGACTGTCTTCACTTCTGGGACGTCACTCCAGGTATGGGGACGATTATTACCGATGGAAAACCTTTAGAAAGTGAATGTTGCATAATATGACCCTTTTAATGGTCGTCTGATATCTGACCGGGTTCTGTGCTGGTCTAACGTTGGTTTGATGCTGGTCTAAGCCAAACCAGGCTCATCTAATGCTGGTCAAAGACGGTCTGATCCAGTTAGATGTTGATTTAGTTGGTGCATCACAAGCATAAATCTGTATCAGACCAGCAAGGAAATTCTGCTGAGCTACACTGCTTTTACTTTATTGTTAGCAGAAGCATTCTTAATGGACAGAAATGCTGTAAACAGGCTCCTAAACTCTTTTCTTTTAGTGTCAGCACATGTAAAATGAATTTCAAGATAATGAAATTACTGGTCATTTATCATTGGATGGAGGATTAGTGGAGGTTGAAAAGCCCATCATTCCTGCAGTGATTCAGGAGATAAATGTTTGCCCAATTACCAATTACCAATTACCAATATGAGTTTGAGAAGGATCAGACTGTAAAATCTCTTTGACTGCATCTCTTGTTGGTTGTTTCTAGTCTACAATGATCAGTATCTACAGGAAGTGGTCCTACAAGTGACAAAGTTGTGAGTAAAGTGAACTTAGTGTTTTTACTGTCTCTGTATCCTCAGATCATCTGTATAAACTGTTTGATTGTTTATAGTCAATCCCCCCTTTGTTTATCTTCATTCTCATAGTCAATGTGTGTGTGTGTGTGTGTGTGTGTGTGTGTGTGTGTGTGTGTGTGTGTGTGTGTGTGTGTGTGTGTGTGTGTGTGTGTGTGTGTGTGTGTGTGTGTGTGTGTGTGTGTGTGTGTGTGTGTGTGTGTGTGTATGAATTTCAAAAGATTTGCTCACATTACGTTTATTTATTTGTAAAAGAAGCTTTTAATTTACTTCAAGGACTCTTTAAATTTGAAAAATAAAGTGTTTGTACCGTTTGTTTTTTGATGTGTGCTTGTCGGACTTTTAAAAAAAAAATTTTTTTAAGGGAGCTTTATAGATAAAAAGGTATTATTACTATTTCAATATATTTGATACGAACAATTTTATTGTTGATTTCACGGATTCGTTAAATTTACTTTTCAGATTAATGGTTCTCTCTCTCCCTGTACATGTGTACATATATACACACACAGACAATTTATACATAAACTACTCTTTATATCAACATAATGTGAAATGTTATATTTAAACTGAAATAATTATTACAATGATGAATAATATCCATTATAAATACGTCATATGCATTGTTTCACACATCGTTACATTGCCTCTACCCCCATGACGTCACCACCATAACACGGAAGCAGTCCAGAGAGCAGCCGGTGGGGAGAAGGGGGGCGCAGGAGGAGCGGCTCGCAGACACACGGAGGTCCACAGTATCAGGTCCACAGTCCCGGGTCCAGAATCCAGAGCGGCCGGGCCGTGGTGGAGGAGTCAGACCGGCGCAGAGAGGTGAAAGGCGGGCGGGCAGGTAGACGGAGCCGAGCATCATGGCGCTGATCCCCTCGCAGGTCCTGCGGGTCGCCATCCTGCTGTCTTACTTCTCCATCCTCTGCCACTACAAGGCTCTGGACATGCCGGCGCACCAGACGTACGGGGGCAGCTGGAAGTTCCTGACCTTCATCGACCTGGTAACGACCACACCACACACGTTAGAAATAATAGATTACTCAGCGGTTCACGTGCTGCTTCCCTTTGTTTACCGGAAGCTGTGGCGGCAAACAACAATAAGCGGGGCCCTGGAGTCTCCCGGGGTCTGTCCCGAGGGGGGGGGGGGGGGGGGGGGGGGGGGGGCAATGTGGTTTACGGGGGGCAGGTTGACGTGTAAAAGGCTGAACCGGAACAGGTGTTGTGCTGCGAAAACCTCGCTCAGTCGTTAGTGCTCTCCCTCTTCCGGGGGCGCGGTGCGCGTGCACCGTGAGTCCCAGAGACCAATATTTTTTATAAATGTATTTATTTTTACCTCCACCGGGGAGGTTATAAAATCACCAGTTTTTTTTGTCTGTTTGTCTTTCTGTCTAAAGAACTAATGAGCGAATCTTCATAAAAGACACGTGGTGCATTTTGATCAGAGGAAGAACCTTTTATATTCTGGTGGTGATCCGGATCAAAATAATCATTCCAATAGAACATTTTCATTTTGCTGAATATTGTCTGATCTTGTGTTCTTTCAAATTCTGAAATAAAACCAGATCACCAAACTAGATAAATGAATAAAGGCCGTCGATGTGGAATGTGTGTCACTTCCCAGTGTCCATGTCTAAACTCTGATAAATCTCTGATTGCTCTTGTTATGATTCTTATTATTAATATTGACTCATGTCAGACATGTCAAAGCCATGGTATGACACAAAAGACAAACATACAAAAAAAAGTTTGTATGTATATATATATATATATATATATCTTCACACATGCACACTTAAATTCTAAATAATTATCTAAAATTTCAAAAACACATCACTTCAAAAATGAATTAAATCAATGCTTTTCTTTTTAATTCAGAATTTATTGAAGTACCTTAACTTAGGCTCCATTTACAACATTTTCGAGTGAAAACGGGAAACTTCAGTTGCGTTCCGGGTGTCTGTGTACATGAAGACTGTGCTCAGCCACTGAAAACCTTTTTTTAAAAACCCTAACGTTGCCGCGTAAACCTAAAACTTTACTGAAAACGAAAAACGTTTTCACTTGAAATTTCTTTTAAACTGGGCCTTTTAAATAAAACAAACAACTTCTAAACTGTTTTCAGAATTTCCACAGCAGATAAAATGTTTACGTACTTTAATTTTCGTAAATTTTTTGAAGGTTTTGTAACATCATAACGTGACATTCACCCTCCAAGCTTGTCAAAAGCTCCGCCTGCTTGTAGCGGCTTGTTGCACAATCGTCACTCTCGGTAAGGGAAAGTAGTTTTCTCTTGTTTCTCGCGGCGATCGCGCTGTGCTGTACGCCGAGGGAAAACTCCTGAGTCATTGTGCTGCCGCTCTTTATTGTGCCTGTAAAAGCCGCCGGGTGCATCGGCGGAGGTGCGGCGGCGGACCACATAGAACTCTTTACAATCGCCGTCCTTTATCCACCAGCGAAATCCAATTAGGGGCTTCACACTGTAACCACCAACAGAAATCAGAGGAAGACACGGCCGCCATTCATACCGACACAGAAAGGCAGCGATGCGACAAAGCCGGCTCTGTGTGCGGCCAATCAGCTGCTGGAAGCCGGTCTGAGAAAAACAGAAAGGACGAGCTTCTTTCTGGTTTTACTTCGGCCTGTTTATTCTACTCATGAAGAGATTCATGATTCAGACGAGGGATGAGCCGATAACACTGAGTACTTTGCATTTGAGTACTCACCGATTCTGAGTACTTAGGCCAGTACGCACATTTAGTTTTTTTTAACCCTTCATTGCAAGAGTGGAAATATCTATATTGTTTCTTTTATATTATTAATATTATTTGATTTCAGCCCGTTGACACATCGGAGCCACTGAGAATGCAACTTTTTGAAAATGCCGCCCGAGGTGGCAGCGTTTCGAAACTCGGTGGAAATGAAGGAAAACGCAGCTTTTTGAAAATGCGCCGACTTTTTGAAAAGTCAGAGTGAACATAGAAATGCAGGACCGAGTCGGAGTCTTCGTGGAAACGGAGGAACGTGCAACTATTAGAAAAACTTTGTCTCCATTGGGAGGAGAGTTTTTTTTTTTTACATTTTTCTGCTGCAGTGCGCCACGACGGTAATAAATAGTTGTTCTGCACATCACGAGCTGGACAATCAGAACAACGTTTCCTCCAGAGGGTCACGACTCCCACTCCATCTTCTCCTGGACTTGGTAGTTTTATTTTGACGGTCACTGTAATAACAATCCATCCTGGTCGTCTGTCCACGAATGTCTGCTCTAATGTTTAGAGCTGATTGCACCCACTAGTGGACCAACATGCTAACTACATCGTCTTTAGCGTTTCTGCCGTTTCCGTGTAAACGGACATTGTTTTTAAAACATTGCTGTGTAAACACGAAACTTTTCTGAAACGACAACACGAAAAGGATTTATTTTCCCTTGGAATGTCACGTGAACATGGTCTAAAGTTCATATATCAGGTTTTGCCAACTTCAGTAAAGCGTCTCTTTCTCCAAGTTCTTACCACTGCACCTGAGTGAAACATTTCTCCTTTAAAATGTTTTTAAAAGTTTTTAAAAATCCAACTGCGTTGTATCCTCAACATAATCTGTGATCCAGGAAAAGGAACGTTTCTCCAGCTTTTTTCAATTATTTATTTATTGTTTTCTCATTTCTTTATGGGGAGCGAGCCACATGTTTAACATTACTACGATAGAAACGTGTCTTATGTAATAGTTTAACTAATTCAATATAAATAACTAGCCTGAAAGAAACTAACGAACAGTTTGCTTTGTTGTGAAAAGCTTGTTAAGTCATAATAACAACCTCTGAAGTGTGTGTGTGTGTGTGTGTGTGTGTGTGTGTGTGTGTGTGTGTGTGTGTGTGTGTGTGTGTGTGTGTGTGTGTGTGTGTGTGTGTGTGTGTGTGTGTGTGTGTGTGTGAGAAAGCTGTGTTATATTTTCCACATTAAACTTTTCCTCCCTGGTTAACTGCTGTTAAAGAGCCGAACGCACCAGCAGCCAGGAAACACAGCGCAGCCACATCTGGCTCCCTGTGTGTGTGTGTGTGTGTGTGTGTGTGTGTGTGTGTGTGTGTGTGTGTGTGTGTGTGTGTGTGTGTGTCTGTGCGGCTGCGCTTCAATATGAAACTGACACACTGACCCTGAACACAATAAGAGCCTCGTTATTGGGATTTTTTACAAGCTGGATGATGACATCATTAGATGGAGGTGTGCTGAAGCTGGGAAGCATCCAAAATGTGCAGGACCCTGATCTAGATTATAGAGCATCTTCCTCCCACTCACATCCAGATTATAGAGCATCTCCCTCCCACTATAATATAGATTATAGAGCATCTTCCTCCCACTACCATACAGATTATAGAGCATCTCCCTCCCACTATAATATAGATTATAGAGCATCTTCCTCCCACTACCATACAGATTATAGAGCATCTTCCTCCCACTATAATATAGATCATAGAGCATCTTCCCCCACTACCATACAGATTATAGAGCATCTTCCTCCCACCATCATACAGATTATAGAGCATCTTCCTCCCAATATAATATAGAGTATAGAGCATCTTCCTCCCACTCACATCCAGATTATAGAGCATCTTCCTCTCACTATAATATAGAGTCTAGAGCATCTTCCTCCCACTATCATACAGATTATAGAACATCTTCCTCCCACTATAATATAGATTATAGAGCATCTTCCTTCAACTATAATATAGATTATAGAGCATCTTCCTCACACTCACATCCAGATTATAGAGCATCTTCCTCCCACTATAATATAGATTATAGAGCATCTCCCTCTAACTAACGTTAACTATGTTCAAGTACTAATCTTGATCCATATGATCCACACTGGGTTTATTGAACATAATCTATGGTCATAGTACAATAAATACACTGGTTTTGCCGTAGTGCTTCAGCAAAGTGTTTCTTCTCTACTGTCTGATTGATGTATTTAACAGTAAAATTCACATTGTACTTCTTCTGATGGTCCATTGATGCTCAAAATCATGCTTGAGCTCTGTACTGTACATAAATGCATTTGGATGGCGTCGAGGCTAAAATGCCTCCATAATCTTGCCGTCTCCTCACCCAGCGGGCGACATCTGATACTCCCGGAGCGGGGGAGGGGGGATAGGTGTTTGCATCCTCTCCTTGGAGGAGGAGGTCGCATCCACCACCGTGAATATATATCGATAGGAGGGTGTTATTACACACATACAGAGGTTAAAATAACCAGCCGCTGTGCGCCGCCTCTCACCTCAGTCTACTTGCTGTCGGAGAGATTCTCCTTGAAATGCAGCGTTTGTAATTTGGCCAGATTTTCTTTGTTTTAGGTGAACATTGTGCGGCTTTGTTGAAATCGGTCCGATTTGGGTTTTTTTTTTTTTTTTTTTTGCAGAATAAGCCCGTGTTTCCTGCTGTTGAGGATTTATTCATGTTGGACAAACCGACAGCATTTTAAGTAAAAGCGCATCGTTTTTGAGTCCTCGTTTCCCAAAGATTTTGCATTTACACGGCAACAATTTGGAAACAATGTCCGTTTACATGGCACAAACAATGAAAACGATGTAGTTCTCACCACCAGTGGGTGCTCTTATATGTTTGTAATGAAACAACACACATAATAAGCTACAAACATTAACAATGAGAGTGTGGGCACATGTTACAAGTCATCACAGTTGGCTCTCTAATATAAAATTACTCGGGCTGATGCTAACGATTATTTATCTCATCAGTTAATCTGTAGATTCTTTTTCTGATCATTATTTTCTGATTGTTTTAAGTCCGTCATCTCCCTCACTTGCTTGCACCACATTTTAGCGAATGTATGCTCAGACAGGCGATTCGCAGATTTTCCATTCATGACATCATCTGGGGGGAATAGCTCTACCCTCTAAAATCATGAGCGTACGCCGTTTTTTTTCCTCTTTGCAGACGCTACCGGAAAACAGGCATTGGGTATGCGTGGACAGACGCCGCTCATTGATATTCAAAGGTACAGAAACTGAAAGAACCTGTTCTCAGTAAAGCTCACTAGAGGGACTGTTAGACTGGTTGAAATTCAGGACCAAAGGTGGAAACAATTTTGCTGGACCTCTGACACCAATGCGACACTGGTGAAAAACTGTATATTATGGGAAGTGTTAGGCTGGCCACCCCGTGGTGAGCCGCCACTTTTACAGCTCGTGTGTGCAGGGGCGGTGGTTTTTCGGTCAATAGACATCAACCACCAAACACTTCTCAGGTAATATTCTTTCTGTTATAAGCAGCTGTTGATGCCCACACATGCTCATTTTCAGAGTGAATTCCATATTTCAGGCCCTCCTCGCTCTGGGATACTAGAAATGACTTCGCTGTAATACATGAAATTACTGGCTGAATTCGATGAAGACGAGGAAGGTTCTGGGAAAAAATGTGTAAACCACAACATCTAATGATTACTGTCAGAGCAGCCCGGTGTCGCCTCGCCTCCTCTGAAAAAACACCCGCCGCCTCAGCTCGTCCTTTCCCCCTTTGTCTCTTTGTTTGGCGTGTGAAAGCTCTCCCCGTCTCTCCCTGCAGGTGATCCAGGCGGTGTTTTTCGGTCTGTGTGTCTTGATCGATGTGTCCAGTCTGCTGACTAAGGGAGGCGACAGCAGGGAGCAGGAGCGCCAGCTCAGGAAGCTGATTGGCCTGAGGGACTGGATGATGGCCGTCCTGGCCTTCCCTGTCGGAGCGGTGAGGCGATAGACGCGCGCGTGCACGCACGCACGCACGCACGCACGCACACACACACACACACTTTCTCCCAGTTTTCTGCAAAGCGCTAATCATCCAGACGAGGATCTGGCATCTTTGATCATCGTGAAAGAGACAAACATTTTATCTTTATTTTCATGCGGCCAACAGAATTGTAACTGAGCACCTCTGCGACGACGGTAGACGAGAATAATGGCTGCCAATTAAATAAAAAGATCTGGGCTTATTGAATGCATGATTATTCGTTTCAGATGGGGTTAAAATGATCTTCCGTGTCTCATCACTTTATTGATTTTTAGAAAAATGGTTTACAGGCAGCGAAGACTCTCCAGGTTCATATCATGGTACTGTTATTTGAACAGCTCAGGTATTTAAACTCTTTGGGTGTGTCACCCAGGATTACATAAAGTAATGGTTTCTGTGCTGATGGATTTTATAGGGCACAGGGCATGGCGTATCGTTTCATTGACTTTTATCATGGAGTCACACGAGGTCAAAGGAGGTCAGTGATCGATCGTGACCCCTTGAAGTTGGATTATTGAATTTTGTTGGCAGAAAAGAACGAACGAGTGGTTTACGCCTTCTCCTCTGTTAAGAGAAGCTTTTCTCGTAGATATATAATTTTAACCTTCTCTCAGTTCGTCTGTCCTCGTCCAAAATGTGGACATTCCCATCTACCAAGGAGTGCAACTGTTCCTTGAGGTGTGGACTGACAGCGGAGGCCCCGTGTACACGAGATCGTTTCCAGTGAAAAACGTACAGTTTTCATTTTTATTCGTTTCAGAAAAGTTTCACGTTCACACGACAACTTTTCAAAAACCCTGCTGTTGCACGCCACGGCTATAGTAACGAGTTGTTCTGCACACGCTCAGTAGACGGACAATAATAACGTTTCCTCCAGAGTGTCATGACTCCCAGTCCGTATCCTCCTGGACTTGGTAGTTTTATAGTTGACAGTTTCTGAAACAACAATCCAACTTGGTCGTCTGTCCACTAGAATGTCCGTGTACTTTCAGTGTTAGTTTTATAGTGTTTTGTTCTCTGATGGATGTGTGTGTAGTTTCATCACAAAAAACTCAGGGCATTAAAACCCAGACTTCACAGCTTCGAATCCTTCAGGGGGCAGAAGTGTAGCACAAGTCACGTGTAGAAAACAGACAAGTGTGAAACTGCTGGACTCGTAACTGGTGAGTTGTCCGTATGTTCAGCATTTGAAGCTGAAAACAGACTTTTCAATTACAAATATCTTTGTATGCATTGACAAATCTTATTACATGTTCAAATTCTGATACAGATGAGCAGAGTATTTACACATTTAAATACCTCGTTACAGACAGACAAATTACGAGACGACTTTTATTCAGGTTCACATTGACAACTCTGACTTGGGACAGACATATTGAAATAAAACTCTCTCTACATTTACAAATAGTTTTGCTGCTATAATGCCTCCATGAACCCATAAAAGTTTGGTGCTCAGATCAAAACTAATTGTTACAAATATTAATTTCACTATATATTGTTACATGCTTGTCCTGTCACTTTAAATGACAAGTGCATTGTGGGAAATGGAGTCATAGCATGTTTTGGTTTTGGGAAGTACAGTTTGTTGTTGTCCTGTTGCGCTACTTGTGTGTATTCATTCAATTCAACTTTATTTATATAGCACCAAAATACAACACAGTCATTTCTCAATTCTCCACTACGGTTTGGATGCTAACGTGGAAGAAGTTAACAATATTGTCTTATCTTGTGTTTTTTCAAACTCTGAAATAAAATCATGGGCTCACCAAACTAAAATGAATATAGCCAGCTGATGTGCAATATGTGTCATTTCCCTGTGTCCATGTTTACCCTTGGCGGAGGTCAGAAATCTCTGATTGCTCTTGTGTAATTGTGCTGCTGCCCCCGAGCAGCACAGGTGTTCTCACCTGCTCTACTGTAACAGTAGCCACCCACTGTGATAAAGACTGACGTGGCAATAAGGGACGTGGGGCAGTTTCTTTTTTTTTGCTCAAGTTTGTTTATTAAATTTTTACAGAAACAATTACTACAGGTAATGGGATTTCAAATATTAATATTGTGTCAAATATAACAGCATATGCCCCGCAAACCCCCCCCCCCCCCAAAAAAAACCAAAAAAAAAAAGATAAACCAAGCACACCCCCCTCCCGGTCACCATATATTGATCAAGTCAAATATAAAATGCACACCGTATAGAAAAATTAGAAACGTAAAACATTCCATAGCCCCCTCATGCAGACAAACAAGTGTCAGACATTTCTCAAACGAAAACGCAAAAGCCGCGTGTTTTCACTTGAAACGTCTTTTAATCGGGGCCTCGGGTTGCTTTTGAGATGCCTTCTACTTGGACAAATAAAACTATGCACAGACAGTGGCATTCCAATATGTAAATACTTGCTGGGGCAACATTTTTATTTGACACCACTGAACGCCAAAGTAAAGTGGATGCACAACTTTTTAGCCACAACATTATGACAACCATATAAACGCTGATCCTGTGAAAAGGTTGTGCAACTGAAAACAACCGATCAAAAAATAAAAAACTCAATTGAAAAAAAAAAAAGGCAACTAAGGGATTTGAACCTGGGTCTACTTTTTCAAAAGATGAAAATTCCTCCACGAGACGACCGGCAAAGTTACATAACCATGAGATAATTTGAATGTCTTCGACACTGTCACTCAGTTTTCCACCAGTTTCTCCACTAAAGTAGGAGTTTCAAACTCGTACTCCAGTAAATATTCAACCTAATTCATTTTGATTTGCTCTCGCTGCTCAGGAGATAGCATTCATGACGACTCAATCCGGTTCAGCGTCAGCCAATCAGCTCCCAGCTTCTAAATGACGTTGTTGGTGGAGCTTCGGGCTTCAAGCCCCACAAGGAATCAAAATCACATGATCTGAATGAATGGAGCCACAGCCTGAGTATGAACAATTACTCTACTGCGTGTAATACACACTGCATGGTGAGAAACACTGCATTAGTGTAGATCAGGAGGAGCCAGCCTGAAGCAGCGAGAGGAGACCAACAACCAGAGAGGAGAATCCTCACACACTATTTATCTGCAATTTAGGAGGAAGTTTTATTCACAAAGAATAAAATATTATAGAGAATCTTACAGAATTGATTCCATACTTAGCATGCAGTCCTTTCCAGTGACACCATGCTCAGCCCCACTGTGCACGGACATATAAGTAAAGACTAATACAACACATTGTTTTACTTGCCTTGTGTGCATGCCTATGAAGAAGGCTGTGTTGTGTTACTGTTTGTTTAATAAAGACACACAAATAGAGATACATACATATATACACAACTCCCTGCTACTATATCAGCCTCATAACTGCTAAGATGGCTTCTTCCTCTTTTACATACACAGCTTGAGTTCGATAAATGATGAGTAGAATAATGGAGAGAGCACACAGGTTAGTGGTACTTTGGAGAAAAAAACTACTCCGAGCACCCACAGAACTTCAGCCGGGAAATCTGTGTGTGAATGAACCTTGTCAAGTCATCCTTGGCCAGACGGCGACCTCTGTCTGATCCTCAGACTCCTCCTCCGTCTCGCACGCTCTGTCGCCGCCGGGCCCAAGAACCCACACACTCCATCTGACCAGCACAGATTCCTGCTCGCGATGTCGTCTTAACTGCTTCCCGCAGGCCCGAGCACCAGCCAGACTGCGTCAATAACACTCTGACACACACACACACACACACACACACACACACACACACACACACACACACACACACACACACACACACACACACACACACACACACACACACACACACACACACACACACACAATATAGAAACTATCACCTGGTATGTTTCCATGTGTGTGAGCTGGACACAGAGTTCAGCTTACACTCAGCACAATAGATATGATTATCACCACAGCTAGTGCCTGAAACCTTGCCCGGCTGATAAGAGATGTGTGTGTGTGTGTGTGTGTGTGTGTGTGTGTGTGTGTGTGTGTGTGTGTGTGTGTGTGTGTGTGTGTGTGTGTGTGTGTGTGTGTGTGTGTGTGTGTGTGTGTGTGTGTGTGTGTGTGTGTTGCATGCATGACTCTGCAGCTGCATGTGTCGAAGCCATCGAAGTGCTTTGTGGCACCGTGGAAAAATGTGGACGCGCGTGTGTGTGTGTGTGTGTGTGTGTGTGTGTGTGTGTGTGTGTGTGTGTGTGTGTGTGTGTGTGTGTGTGTGTGTGTGTGTGTGTGTGTGTGTGTGTGTGTGTGTGTGTGTGTGTGTGTGTGTGTGTGTGTGTGTGTGTGTGTGTGTGCAGCACAGGGACAAAGTGTGTGCTTCCTGCTGAAAGCAGAGAACATGCTGGTCAGGGTACAATAGGTGGTGGAGGGAGCTTTGCTGAAGCCCAGATGACGGTCAGGTAATTCCACCCCCGTCCTGCAGAACATGCTCTGGCCTCCATCCAAACACCGGAGATGCCCGACACAAAGAGTTTGTTGGCTCATGTCGTGTTCGGGACATGTGGGTCACGAGGCGGCTGCGATCAGCCGGATGCTCCGTCCGGAGATCTGCATGTGCAACGAGAACAAAACAAGAGTGGACATCCACTGCCGTGCCAGTAGACACATGAGGCAGTTGGACAACTTGAACAATGAGGAAAAGAACTGCGTGGAAATGGAGGGAGGGTGTAAATCTGTTGGTTGGGCGAATTCGCAAATACTGTATGGTAGCTGGATTTCACCTATATAGCGATGGAGCAGTTCCCAAAGAGCTTTACACTGTTAATCACATTCACACTCCAGTGGAGGCGGCTGCCATGTGAGGAGCTCAGTCCATCCACTGGGAGCAGTTTGGGGCTCGAGGACACTTCGACATGTGGACAGGGGGGCGATAGGGAATCCAACCTGCAACCCTCCTGAGAGACAACCACTAACATATTTAAATGCCTGAGTTTACCTGTAAACAGTGCAGTGCAGTGTTTCCTTTTTCCAGTAAATTCGACGTGTCTTTCTGTCGTACACTCACAGTAGGGATGCACCGGTATTACCTTGAGCTTGGAGTAATTTCCCATTGTACTTGTTTGGTTTGTCAAAAACGTAGACATTTCCATTTTTGTACACTCTGCGACAAAACAAAGAAAAACTTTAGAATCTAAATTTGAATGTTATTATGGCTCTATTTTACCAGTCTGGCCCACCAAAGAAGAAATTATGCTGAATGTGGCCCCGGAACTACAATGTGTTTGACACTTGTGCTGTAAACTCATGAAAAGCTCCCTGTTGTTCAGATTCGGGCTTGGGGAGGAGGGGGGGGGCAGCGTCTCACTGATGTTTAGGCTGATTCTCACTGACATCAACTCTACAGCAATAATTAGACGCCTCCTGATGGTTTACATGGTTGATAAGTAAAAAAAATTTGCCTCTAACTTTGGCACCATAGTTCAAGAAAATAGTAAACCATGTGAACTTTAAATCTGCGGGACGGCGTCAGTTTTACTGAACATCACAGGAAGACAAAGCATGATTGGATGGCTGCGTTTGTGTGTTTTGCTGTGTGTCGTCTGAACCTGTGTCTTCTGTTCTCTCCTCAGTTTGTGGTGTTCACCTTCTGGTCCCTCTACCTGTACGACAGAGAGCTGGTGTACCCCAAACTACTTGACAACTTCATTCCTCAGTGGCTCAACCACGGCATGGTGAGTCACAGCCATGCTTTCATTCATTTCTTTATGGGTAAAATGTCTTTTTAAAGAGCGGCACAGATTTTGGTTCCGTTGCATTGTCCTTCTGGGGATTCAAACTTAAAATAGCCAGACAGCCTGTGTATACTTTAACCTTGGATGTGTGTTATTGAGTGTAATATGTTGGGTATATGTTTGTGTTTCTTTGGAGTAGAAGCACAATGAGGAAACATTTCCCAATCAACTGTGAGATAAACGGTTTGGCCCCGTTCACACGGCAACATTTCGGTTCAGAAAAGTTTTGCGTTTTCACGACAACATTTTGAAAACTATGTAGTTTGCATGCCGGGACACAAGTTGCCACTATTGTTTCTTTTTGTAATTGAACCACACACACACACACACTCACATGCGTGCAGAGAACAAAACGACACGATTCAGAAAAGTAGCATTTTCCCGAAGCCTTTTGAAAAGTTGCGTTTCACCCCCGTTTCTACGGAGACGGACTCGGACCGTTTTTCAATCGGTTGCGTTTTCCTCCGTTCCCACAAAGACACACTTGGATTGTTTTTAAAAAGTTGCAATTTTCCCCCATTTCCAGGGAGGCGGAGGATTTTTGAAAAGTTGCGTTCTCCCTGTTCCCGCGGCGACGAAGTCAAAGCATTTTCAAAAAGATCCACCTTCCAAAGTGCACCTTTTTCAAAAAGTTGTGTTTTCAGTGGCTTCGAGCACCGTCATGTAAGCGGACACCCAAAATGCAATGAGAGTTGTGTTTTTAATTGAAAACGTTGCCGTGTAAACTGGGTCTTAGAGCCTCGTGTTCTTTTTGTATGACCGCTAATTTCAGTGGATCCTAAACTCCAGAATCTTGATGAAAATCTTATCAGCAGTGAATTTTTGAATGGAGCCGCTTTGATCAGCCATCTAGTGGAAGCAAGTTTAATCAGATGTTTTGACAACGCCGCGCGGCGACTTCAGGCTGATAACGCTGGCCAGTGAGATAATCGGGAAATGTTCCAGCAGCCTGTCTGAAACATGCAAACACCTCAGGGTGAAACTTCCTCCTGCTACAACCTGATCCTCAGCGCAGTCAGAGGTGAGCTGGCGGCTGCCGGGGTTGTTCCCATAATGCTCTCTGGGCTGGAAGACATGAAGCGTGTGTGCCGTCTTTGTGTGTTCTTGTTCTTCCTGTTCATCTGTACTGGTGTGACCTGATTGCAAACAGATCCACGCCGACTAACGTCACTATGGTAACGGTTCTGTAATCGGTAGTTATGACTGAATTCAGAGTCTGAAAATGAATGCAAATCAATGTGATGTCCCCGTAAAGCATGGAAACAGCTTTATGCATATAACGTGTGTGTGTGTGTGTGTGTGTGTGTGTGTGTGTGTGTGTGTGTGTGTGTGTGTGTGTGTGTGTGTGTGTGTGTGTGTGTGTGTGTGTGTGTGTGTGTGTGTGTGTGTGTGTGTGTGTGTGTGTGTGTGTGTGTGTGTGTGTGTGTGTGTGTGTGTGTGTGTGTGTGTGTGTGTGTGTGAACCAAACCTGACAATGATTCACCAGATGCGAACAAACAGCTGATCCACGGCCAGTAGGGCTTTAATAACAAAAGCTGTGTGTGTGTGTGCGTGCGTGTTTGTGTGTGCGTGCGTGTTTGTGTGTGCGTGCGTGTTTGTGTTTTGTGTGCGTGTTTGTGTGTGTGCGTGTTTATGTGTGTGCGTGTTTATGTGTGTGCGTGTGTGTGTGTTTGCGTGCCTGTGTGTTTGTGTGACTATAATCCTCCGTTGCTAGGAGAAACCTCGCTCTCCATGTATGTGTGTGCTTGACTTTTAACAAAAAGAGCACACACACACACACACACACACACACACACACACCTGCATACACACACATTCAGCGGCACAGACAAACACAATTAGTCTGATTTAGCTCCACTCATGAGGACTTGACGTTGGCAGTAACTCGAAGTGGACCGACAGGCCATAACTTCAGTTAAATATGTATCTAGCAAAACCAAAGAGTTTGGATTTGTTTTGTTCTCTTAGTAACCAAACGGGGACCCCACCCCCTAAAATCATGTTATTTATACTGGGTGGAAGCAATGAAGGGAGCATTACTCTGCCAGGAGCCCGTTTTTATTGACCTTCTGCTAAAACGTGTGCGTGATTCGTGGCGTTTCTCTTGGTTTCTACTCCGCGTATGTCCTGCACGTCGTGCATGTGATGCAAAGTTCCACTTAGCGTCTCTTCTGTTCCTCACATCAACAAGTCGCGTTAACGCAGCCAGCGTGCAACCGAAGTTAAAAGAGCATCTCCCATCTCGGGCTGAAAATCTGTTATTGCAGTAGACTAGGTTATTGTCAGGCCATCAGGCCACATGCAGTACTATCGAGGACAACGACAAATAATGAATTACTGGATATCATTCATGTATTAACTGTTACCAGGAACTGTGCAGTTTATGTTTGTAGACGTGTCTCGAGCGGGACTGTGTTGACAGATCAACTGGATCTCGATTATCACACAGAACACAGAGAAATACAAGACGTTGACTGGAACTTACAGCTTTTTAATGACATGCGTTCATTTTGAGAAACTCCCAGGAGAACACATACCCCCATCCTTCACTGTAGCGTTCATGTAGTTGACCTGATAAGATGAGATTCCCATCCTGGTTTTTGATTGTGGTGATGCAGGGAAAGTCACATGCTGCGTCCACTGAAAGTGATTCAAGCAACTTCACCGCGCTATAAAAAGCTCGATGTTCCGTACTGAGACACACACTCCCTCTGGATCTGTTGTGGTCTCAGGGTGAGTCGTGTCTACTGAGCATGTGCAGAACAATTAGTTACTGCAGTTGTGGGGCGCGTCCACAGTAGTGGCGTTTTCAACGGAGGTCGAGTCAGAGCGTTGTCGAAAAGTTCGACCCTGGTAGCAGTTTTCAAAAAGTGGCCTTTTCAGTAGCTCCAACCATCGATGTCATGTGAACGGACCCCCAAAGCACAACACCAGTTTACCCTTTGCCCCAGAAAACATTGTCGTGTAAACGGGGCCTCAGTCTAGATTTTTAGTATTTTTCTATATCCACACCTTTGACCAATCCTGAGTCCAAATATCCAAGTATGCAGGTCCTTGAATGGTTGGAGGAGAACATGCAGACTACACCCAGAGGAGCCCACATGGACCGGCCTACCCACTGCTGCACCCGTCCAACTTCCATCTTCAGCGGCTCAAGTGTCACTTTGTTTTCAACGAATTTGAGAGTAGTTGAGTTCCACGTCTGTATTAAAATCCTGCATCTCCTCTTTCTCCCTCCACCGACTTCACCCGGCTCCTCCCTCCACCAGTGGGAATGGTGACACGGTTACCACGGCAGCCGAAGTAAACAAACAACAGTGATACCATGGAATACCGCAAAATATTTACAACCCGGACTGGACACACACACACACACACACACACACACACACACACACACACACACACACACACACACACACACACACTGGTGGTGTTTTGGCTGTTTTGGCCTTTGGCTATGCCGCCATAGCAACCACTCTATTAAGTCATGGAGCATGAGAAGAGACACCTTAAAACACACACACACACACACACACACACACACACACACACACACACACACACACACACACACACACACACACACACACACACACACACGAAAAGAGACATCAAAAATGTTATATGCATACAAATATGAGAGGACACTCTAAAACACACACGCACACAATATCACACACACTCAGGCACCCCCACTCATGCAAGTGCACGCACACGCAACTACATACCGCTTTTACACACACACACACACACACACACACACACACACACACACACACACACACACACACACACACCTGGGGTCAGCCTCCACTCCTCACTTTGTGTGCTCAGCTTGCATTATTCTCGTTCTGCGTGTGTTTGAAGTGTTTCCTGATATTTTTACTTTTTCGGCAGCGCTTGCAGACAAAAGCTTCTCCTGATTGTTATCTGTCTTACCAATGAAACAGGAGTAAACAAAGACCAAAGTCTAGCCGCCGCCAAACAATTGATATTCAGGTTATGGAAGATTTTCAGAAATCCACCTCGGGCAGTTAAACTCTTTAGTCATGCTTCCTCTTGGTGGGGAACAGTGGAGGTCACTTGATTCTCTAAACGTTTTGAACGTGTGAAACTTGTGAACGTGAGTAATTAAAAGGCGAACATGCCTGGTGATCTTAAGGAAGCCGTATTTAAGTTTTAAGTAATGCCACTCCCATGCATCAGGTGGCAGTAGTGAGAATGCTTGCAAGTTCAAGCTGGAAACTTTTGTTGCATTTGGCTGGCCGTTTGCATACCAATGGTGCTCGGAGCCAATGGAAATACAACTTTCATTAAATGGCTCCTAAGGATGGAACTTTTTAAAAACACTCCCATCTCCGTGGAAACGAGGAAACGCAACCTTTTGACAAAGTTCGGTCTCCTGCTCCTTGAGGAAGCCTGAAACGTTGCTACTGGTCCTGCACAACCCAACTGCAGTAAATAGTTGTTCTGCACATGCTCAGTAGATGGACAATCAGAAAAATGTTTCCTGCGTGTCATGACTCCCAGTCCATATTCTCCTGGGACTTGGTAGTTTTATTTTGACAGTCACTGTAATAACAATCCAACTTGGTCGTCTGTTCACTAAAATATCCGTGTACTGCAGGGTTGACTAATTCTGAAAGTAAAAAAGTTCCATTCTAAGTGGTGAAGTTTGAAAATTTACTTTGTTTAAGGAACAAAACTGCAGAATTGCCTATGCGAAAAGAGAACATGGTGTTAACACCGTAAACTAATAGGCAATGTTTGTGGCACTACTAGACATCGTACAGGAAGTACTTTAAATCGCTTTTGTTACCGCCAGTAGGCATCAATTGTAAATCAGCTCCACAATGGAAGTATATACATCAGCTTTAAAACAAACATGGACGCTATAAACAAACATCACCTGATTAATTGTTTGACAGTTATTGTTTGTTAATTACTAGACTTTAAATTGTAGAAAAATCATGCTGATTAAATTACCGACGAGTCGTCAGATACAAGCTAGTTGCAGTCAACTATTACAACTAGTCGTCCTACAGTGCACTCCCATTGTTAACGTTTATAACGGATTTGTTCTCTGCACGTATGTTTGTGTGTTTCATTACAAAGACAAACAACAGCACCGACTAGTGGGCCAATATGCTTACTGCGCTTTCAAAACTTTTTGTGGAAACGGGGGTCTAAATTTCAGTACGAGTTTTAGATGTTTCTTTGGTAGTATTTCCAAGTGTACCTGTCTTTCTTGTACTCAGTAGATGTTGGATCTACAAGTCTGGAGAGGTCAGCTGAGGTCAGCTGCTTAGCTTGCTAATCTAAGTACACTGAAATCGATTCCAATGTATTTAACTGCTGTTTTCTTTTTTCTAATGCCTTTTTAAAGCTTCATAAAGCCACTAGAATAACTGTAAATTCAATGTAGCACTTATTGGACTCCTAAACACCAGATTGATGTCTATTGGTTTAAGTCACTGACTTTATAAATCACATCTTTTTAAGTCTTTGGCTGCAATTGTAGAATAATCATCACCGCTGAACATACAGAAGCCTCAGGATTAGGAAAAAGGCTCAATGTTTGTGAACTAAACTAAACCGTCTTGAAATATGAACTCAACTACAGTTTGCATCTTTTTGCCAAACTGACGGTTCTCGGCTGCCGTTTTCCCGCAGGGGTCACACCAGTTCAATCCTCAGGCCGTTTTCCAATACCCATACTCGGCCATACTTGTGTTCTCGTGTACTTGTGAAACGTCACCAGTGGGAGACCAAGTACTGTTCCAATTCTTAAGCCGTTTCTCACCGAGGACACATGGAATACCCGCATGTGTCCTCGCTCCGCCCACTTTATCGAAGATGCATTGACACTGACCTGTGTAGGCTTGGGAAGACAAATTACCCATAATGCATTTGGCAAGAGATGGCGGAGGAGATCCCAACTTCCGAGGACACCCTGCAAGTAGTTACTCATGACGTATGCGAGGACGCACTGGCCTTCTAAGAATTGAAAAACGGCCTCAGACTTCAACCAGTGAGGCGTTTGATCCAGAGTAGAGCCGGATTGTTCCTTTCTGACATAGTGAGCTCCTTAAGTTGGAAAAGGACTGAGGGAAGTGTCAACAAGAGAGGCTTTTTGCGGTCAAGTGGAGTTTATTTAAAAAGCTTCATCAGTAGAAATACTGAGTAACACGCTCTGCTTCAGCTGCTGCACTCTCTCAACCAACAGCCACCAAACCATTTATTGTTTTTCATACCAGTCAGGTCAAACGTTTCTCTTTTAATTCATTTCAGAAACTCAAAAATATGAGTCTGCATACTTGAAATTGAATCTGATGTCATGCAGGAGTTGTCAAATGGTTTAGTTTTGATTGAGTATCCACCCATTAATCCTTTTCCAGCACTTTATCTACATTGAGTGTTAATCTGAGAGAAAAAAAAGCTCAGGAATCCCAATCTCCCACAACTTCTCTCTAACAGGTCCTGGGTCTGAATCAGAGTCTCCGCCCAGTTAGATGTGACTGGTGAAATATGTCAACATAACAAATGTAGTGTTCCTATGACTTGTTAAAATTACTGTACTTACAGAATTAACATGAGTGTATACTTAAATCTCAAGAATATTGTCATTAAGTTTAAGAGCTGCCTGTTAAAAGTAATTAATCTCTGTAAATGTGAAGTGATTATCGTACACCAACACTACACGTCTTCGCTCATTGATATTCAAGATTTGGGGCGTCTGATCAGGACGACTCCAGTTGGTTTTCCCGTGAGAAGTCGATGGCCCCGTTTACACGCAAACGTTTTCAAGTGAAAACTGAAAACTTCTGTTGTGTTTTGTTTGTCCATTTACACGACAATGACACTCACAGTCACTCAAAACGCAACTTGGCTGTAGTAAATGGTTCTCCTGTACATTTGCAACTCGGTGGACAATAACAACAATGTCAGCCTCCATTGTTTTTACTCATTGTAGAGCTTATACCAATTGTAGGATTTAAAAGTTTGTGTGTATAAAACTAGCTAATATTTGGAAGCTGATTTACTAATGACCACCTGCAGAACGCACACAAATCCAGGGGGTAATTTAGCACCCTTTAAAAATATTATTTTATGTTCAAATCACCAGTTTCATCCTCTATTCGGTGACAGTCGTCCTTAACCTCATTCTTAAAGTCGTCGTTAACCTTAAATCGATAGTACAGCTTTTATTCAGGAAAAGAAAAGCAAAGGAAAAAAAGAAAATTTATTTATTTTTTATTATTTTTATTTTAAGTGCTTAGTGCACAAGGTCTAGATTTCCACCAAGATGAGAGATGCAAACAACCAGTGTTTTCCAACTATGCCCAGTGAGTCCTGTAGGGATTCTCTGCGTCCGTGGGTCCCAGTGATTTTCACCCATACCAGAAGAGTCCTCAAGTCTGGGCCAGGCGTGATAGAGCCCCGAAGACCAACACCACCCCAGGCCACGAGCCACAGGACGCGGCGCTCAGACACCGGAAGGACCGCAGAGAACGCCCGCAAGCCTGGAGACCCAGAGGCACAGCGGTCGCCACCCCCGAGGCAGCCCCCCACCCTGACCGCCGCCCACAACCCCCAAATCCCGACCCCAGAGAGCCGGAGGCACCCCACGACCTTAGAGGCCGAATGAGGAGCTCTCGGCAGCAGCCCCACGAGCCAGCCGAGTGCGGTCAGCCTCGGAAAACCAGCACAGCCAGGGGTTGGTCCATAAAGGGAAATGGCTTCAGGTGCCGGCGCGGGCCCAACCGGAGCGCCCAGGGGTAAACCCGCACTCTCCGGCCCCACCCAGACCCCAGTGTCATCGTAGGATACGTCCCTAGCACATCAGGGTCCCAGAGGACACAGGACACCCACCCCTGAGTCCAACACAAGACCGGCTCACCCCTTGAAGCCGCCACCTCCGGCACCGCAACCCGTTCCAAAGCAGGGCAGCTGTAAACAGCTAAATTTCTATCGTCGCAAAATCCATTAAAAAAAAGAGGAAAAATCCTTAAAAATGGCCACAAAGGCTAAAAATGTAATAGAATATATCTAAATTGTAACTATGACATCTCATGAATCTATAGGGGTTTTGTGTGTGTGTGTGGTTGCGTTATTTCCAGATAAGTGGCCTGATTTGCCGCTCCAGACAGATTTTATTTTATTTGGTGAAAAATCCTGAAAACTGCTTTTTTGGTCCGAAAGGTTGCAGAGTCCTGATACAGATGTTGTAGAGGGGAGGACAGGTATATGGGTTCTCCTGTCACCTGCTACCCGACAGTAAATATCTTTATTCCAATGCTTGTGCCTGTTAGTGAGTAGACACTGGGAGGTGTTCCACCCCCCCCATGTGACCAAGCTGTGTATCACTGCGTGAAATGCTTTGTCCTGTTTTTAGCTCCTGACCACAGAATCGAACCATCCCTGTTCGTCAAATGGGGGGGATTTTCCACAGAGGCTGAAAGCTGGCTGCTGAAATGAAACCACAAACTTGGGGTGGGGGAGGGGGGGTTCAAATAGAGAGAAACAGACCTAGAAATAAAAATATATAGCGAGAATAAAGAGTTTTATTTACGGGCAGAGGCTAAACTTAAACGTGACCAGAGGACTGGAATTCCTCTGAGGCATGCTGGGTAAAAGTGCTGCATCAGGATGTGTGTGTGTGTGTGTGTGTGTGTGTGTGTGTGTGTGTGTGTGTGTGTGTGTGTGTGTGTGTGTGTGTGTGTGTGTGTGTGTGTGTGTGTGTGTGTGTGTGTGTGTGTGTGTGTGTGTGTGTGTGTGTGTGTGTGCGCGCAGTATAATGACAGGAGGGAAACCTACAATTTCAGACCCCAGGAGAGAAGAGAAAGCCGTCCTCCTGTCCTGACAGTTCAGCACATACCTCAGTTTGACCTTCTTTCTGAGGAAAACCTGAAAACTGACGGGTCAAATTCAGGCTGCGACACAGTGGCCTCCTGCGGTGGTTTTCAACCCTTTGTCTCCAAAACACCCCGGTAAAGAAATGCTGCAGAGCCACTTTCTGATCCCTGATTTAAAGATATTGAAATAAGTTACACAGAATAGACGGAAACGAAAGTCCCCATTTGTCCCCAAGTGTCTCATTATGGTTTTCTGATATAATTTGGACGTCGTCACAGCAGACAAAGTCTGGCCATCATGTGAAGCCCTCAAGGGCGGGCCAGATCCAATCACTGCTTCATAATTTGGAGATTTTATTGAAGAGGTTCTTTTCACTATATTTTCATTTCAATGTGTTTTGATTACATTAATGATAGGGTTTACAGCAGGGGTGTCGAATATACGTCCCGTGGGCTAAAACCGTCCTGCAAGAGGCTCCAATCCGGCCAAAACACCAAGAAAATTGTAAACATTTCACAGAAAACATTGATGGTTTCATTTAAATTGGCTTGATGTTGAGATTGTAGTAATTGTTAGTTTTTTGTGAAAATACCAACATTTTCATCTTGCATACAAACAAAGAAAAACGTTTAAGTTGAAACTTTATGATGGCATTATTTTACCGGTCCAGCCGACGAGAGAAGAAATTGGGCTGAATGTGACCAATGAACTAAAATGAGTTTGACGTCCCTGATTTACAGCAACATGCTGAGAGTCGCCTGTAACAACAATCCAACCTGTTCAGCTGTCCATACGAAGGTCCGTGTACTCCCATTGTTAATGTTCACAGCGTAACGTTCTCTGGTGCATGTGTCTGTGGTTACATTACAATGAAAACAACAGCACCTTCTAGTGGCTCAACATGCTAACTACACCGTTTTCAACATTTCTGCCATTTCTGTTGGAAATGGACATCGTTTTCAGAACGTTGCCGTGTAAACGCTAAACTTTTCTGAAACAAAAACCGATGCGTTTTCACCTGATTGAGCGTGCGCCTGAATAAATGGTAAGAGCACCTTTAATGGCAGCCTTGTTGGATAGGTCTGTATGAATTTGGTTAATTTGACCGACCACCTCCTACAGTTTTTGGAGAAAAAGGCTTTCATGGTTTATCTTGAAATCCTCAGCCTGGTGTTCTAATCCTGCCCCAGCTGTCTCTCAGCTCCGTCAGGTCTGCAAACGGCTGTAAAGCCTCGGGATCAGCTAATTAGGCGGCAAGAAAAACCCGACAGAAGCGAAGGTAATCAGCGAGCACTGCAGCACCGATTGATTAGTTAACGACTGTTTGCTGATGCTGCGTTGTTGCTTTATCCTCAAACCGAACCAATCCAGCAATGGCGTTGTGCTGTTTCTCACACTCTGAGGAGTCGCTGAGAAGACTTTCATTAAATCAAAGCTGGAGCCAGTTTAACTGAAGCGGTGCTTCCGTCTCAAGGTCTGGGTTCAGTGTGATGTATTTACATCGACCTGTGATCCTGCAGCCCCCTGGGGAAGCACAGACTGCCTGCACTGGCAGATGTGGCTCAGTTGGTAGAGCGAGAAGGTTGCAGGTTGGATCCCCATCTGTCCAAATGCCCTTGAGCAAGACACTGGACCCCAAACTGTTGGAATGGATGGATTGAGTGCCATCGGTGTATCGGTCACCAGATCAATGTGACGAACAACGTAAAGCACCTTGAGGGATTTTAAGTTGGTGGGAAAGCGCTGACGGACGCTCCTAGGATTCCTGTCAGTCCTTCATCCACCTGAACGCTCTAAGACCTTAAAAGTTTCACGTTTCATGCTTACATGGCAACTTTTGGAAAATATCTGTTGACACAGAAACGCTGAAAACGATGTAGTTAGCATGTTGGGCCACCAGTGGGAGCTGTTGTGTATTTTTGTAGTGAAACCACACACACATGCAGCAGAGAACAGTACGCTGTAAATATTAACAATGGGAGAACACTGACATTCGTATGGACAGACGACCAAGTTGGATTGTTATTACAGTGACTGTCAAAATAAAACCACCAAGTCCAGGAGAATGTGGACTGGGAGTCACGACACTGTGGAGGAAACATGGTTCTTGTTGTCCGTCTACTGAGCACGAGCAGAACAACCAGTTACTACCAACGTGGTGCACAGGAGCAGCGTTTCAGAAAAGTTGCATCTTTCTCCGTCAAAGGAACGTTTCGTTCTCGGAGGCTTCGTGTCTCCATTGACGTGCAAACCAACGAAAAGCAAAGAAAGTTTACTGTTTCCACTTGAAAACATCGAGCAAATGGGTGATTACAATGTGACGCACCTTTGGCTTCTGTGATCCGCCTCTCTGAGAGCGAGATATCGTCAATGAAAGAGACCGTCATCTCCGTCGGTGCAACACAGAGATTAGTAAACATATTTATTTGGTCACCACAAGTCATTGTAACTTGCAGTAGACATGTCTTGTTTCCGGACAGCCTGCTGCATATTGAACTTAGAATGACTGAACCGGATTGATCACCAGTAAAACATAAAAGAAAAACAATCTCCAAAACATGATCCAGTTTTTACTCTGCTGATCACAACAGAGTATTGAACCCTGGATGGTTTACCTCAAATCAACAGTTTCTCCTGAGTGTTCCTCCACAGTGTCAAATTATTCACTGTGTTCTTCAGTGAGCCGCTGATCTCTGTTCAATTCAACTTTATTTATATAGTCAGTCATTTCTAGGTGCTTTTTACAGAGAGAAACCCAACAGATCCTCTCTGGTCCGACACCAGATCAGATCAAATCAAACTTTATTTATACAGGACTTGTCATACAAAAGTGCTTCACATACATTAAACATAGGAATAAAAAACGCACGCACACGACCACCAGAAGACTTCCCTCGGTATCGGTACAGATACGGTGCAGACACTCCAGTGAAACAAACTAAAGCTGGAGGCCAGCAGACGCGTTCTCTGGATGACTGTGGGCTGTAATTATAATCTAAATCTAATAGGACTGGAAAGAGTGTGAAGGCTCTGCAGGTTACACACACACACACACACACACACACACACACTGAGCTCCAGCTGTGCTCCAGCCAGTGCACAGGAAGCAGGAAGCTTCATAAGAGAAACTTTGTTGTCTGCCCCCAAGCAGTGAGAGAAATTGTTCTTTAACAAAGCCCCAAACAACAAATACAACACATATTTAAAACACACTTAAGACACAAGACATATAGGGAATGGTAAACGGAAACGGCAGACCGTCACTTGTGATCGTGTGCCTGTGTGTGAGCGCCCCCTGGTGTTGACAGAGTGAACTGCACATGAGTTGGGGAGCCGCTTCCTTCTTCTTGGGTCAAGTGGCTGCTCAAAGCATGCTGGGAAGTCGGGTTGTTCTCTGTGTGTGTGTGTGTGTGTGTGTGTGTGTGTGTGTGTGTGTGTGTGTGTGTGTGTGTGTGTGTGTGTGTGTGTGTGTGTGTGTGTGTGTGTGTGTGTGTGTGTGTGTGTGTGTGTGTGTGTGTGTGTAAACCCATTTGAGTCGCGACTCTCAGGTTGGATGAGTCTCAGAAAATAGCCACACAGACCACGACCTCCATTAAAGGCTTGTGTGTTTAGATGTATTACACTCAGATCTGAACACACACGTGTCGTCTGCAGAGATCAATGAATTATTGAAAAGAAAACAAACCAGGGAAAATTATCCAGCGGGTTTTTTTTTCTTGCCATTTGTTGTATTTTGGTAACTTGTTGAACAAAGTAATCACAGTATCTTAACATGATTGATCTTTGACCAATCAGATCCATGTAATGAGGGTTGGTTGGTTTGATTTGATTTGATTTTGAACGGAATGAATACAGTGAAAACTTAACATTCTCTCATAGGAGGAGGAAGAAGCAGAAGCTCATGTTCCTTCCCTCTCTCCGGTCCGTTTATTTTTTCATCCAGTATTTCACCAAAAAAAGATTGATTTTATGAGTTCTTGCATTGTCAGTCCCTTCGATCTGTATTGTTGCATTAGTTTTCCTATAACAAATCCCAAACGGCGAGTTTTGTTTAGAGTCAGTGATAATTTATTATCATAAATGTCTCCAATTATTGTCTTTTTGTACTTGATGTAAACTCCCCTGAGCATTCTCTCCTTGAACGTTTCATTTTCTCTGTATTTATCATCTGTCACTCGTCTGAAGACGGTAAAAATCTTTCCTTCGTTTAAATTGTGACTCGCTCACCAGTGTGACACATGTATCCCATCCTGGAGTGCCTTTGAGCAATGAGGTTGCAGTTCCTCCAATGACCAATCGGCTAAAGATGCTTCAGCAATCTGCAGTAAACCTGTTTCACTCTTTCCCAGCTGCTTTCTTAAATGTCTCCCTCTGTTTTTCCGGGCCGTCTCTCAGCACACCACCGTTCTTCCCTTCATCATCATCGAGATGCGGACCACCCACCACCGCTACCCCAGCAGGTCGTGGGGCCTGGCGGCCGTTTGCTGCTTCGGGGTGGGATACGTCCTCTGGTAACTGCCCTTTCCTCTTTAAACGACACGTCGGTGGTCAGGGGCTGTGACATTTTGTCGTATTCATCCAGAATATATATATATATATTCTTCTTTTAAGATTGACTTGTATTCTGCTGCGGTGTATTCACACTGCAGGTCAGATTGTTTTATTTATTTGTTTGTTTGTTTGTTTGTTTATTCAGGAATCACAGAGGTTCAGTTCACATGACAACATTATAAGTGAAAATGCATCGTTTCAGTTGTAACATTGTCGTTTTGTGTTTTCGCTTCAGAAAAGTTTTATGTTGACACGGCAACCTTTTGAAAAGGATGTAGTTCGCCTGTTGGGCCACGGCTGAGTGCTGTTTTTTTGTTGTTTTTTTTGTAATGAAACTCCAAACACATGCGCATAGAGAATAATTTACTATGAACATTAACAAAAATTTGAACTTTTGTTTCGTCTTGGGTATCATTTATACAACAACGCTGCTCAGAGCCAGTGAAAACACAACTATTTGAAAACGGCTCTCGAGGAAGAACTTTAGGAAAATGCTTCAACTCTGTCTCCGTGGAAACGGGAGGAACGCAATTTTGTGAAAATGCCCCGAGTCCGTCTCTGAGGAAAAGGCTACTTTTCGAAAGCGCTCTGATTCCGTCTCCATGGAAACGGAGGAAAACTTGGCAACCCCTGGCAAAAAATGATGGAATCACCCGTCTTGGAGGATTGTTCATTCAGTCGTTTTATTTTGTAGAGAAAAAAAGCAGATCACAGACATGCCACAAAACTAAAGTCATTTGAAATGTCAACTTTCTGGCTTTAAGAAACACTGAAAGAAATCAAGGGAAAAAAAACCGTGGTCGTCAATAACAATTGCTTTTTTAGATCAAGCAGAGGAAAAAAATTATGGAATCATGGAAAAACAAAGAAAACACTACAACACACCACTAGTACTTTGTTGCACCACCTCTGGGTTTTATAACAGCTTGCAGTCTCTGAGACATGGACTTAACAAACTGCACTCTTCATCAATCTGGCTCCAACGTCCTCTGATTGCTGTTGCCAGATCAGCTTTGCAGGTTGGAGCCTTGTCATGGACCCTTGTCTTCCATTTCCACCACAGCGTTTCAGTTGGATCGAGCTCCGGACTATTTGCACGCCATGACATTGACCTTGTGTGTCTTTCTTCAAGGAACGTTTTCACAGTTTTTGCTTTATGGCAAAATGCATTATCATCTTGAAAAATGATGTCATCATCCCCAAACATCCTTTCAATTGATGGAATAAGAAAAGTGTCCAAAATGTCAATGTAAACTGCCGTACTGCCGTACTGCCGTACTGCCGTACTGCCGTACTGCCGTACTGCCGTACTGCCTGCCGTCTCCTCAGTGCCTTTACCTGACATGCAGCCTCGTATCGTCAATGACTGTAGAAATGTGCGTGTTTTCATCAGGCAGTCGGCCTGAGCCCATTTTAACCTTCTTTATTTCTGTTTAGGTGTTAATGTCGGCTTTCTGTCTTGACGTTTTGATGTCTTCCTTGGTCTACCAGCTCGCTTTGCCTTTTACAACCTTCCCATGTTTGTCTGGACTTGGTCCAGATGTTAGACACAGCTGACCGTGAACAACCAACATCTTTTGCAACATTCCGTGATGATTTACCTTCTTTAAGAAGTTTGATAATCCTCTCCTTTGTTTCCACTGACACTCTGGTGTTGGAGCCATGATTCATGTCGGTCCACTTGGTGGAGCAGCTCTCCAAGGTGTGAGCGCTCCGTTTATAAGTGCAGACTAATGAGCAGATTTAATCTGATGCAGGTGTTGGTTTTGGCAATGGAAATTTACAGGGTAATTCCATCATTTTTTTTCCTCAAAATTGAGTGATTCCATCATTTTTTCCCTCTGCTTGATCGAAAAAAGGGAATTGTTATTGACGACCACAGTTTTTTTTTTCTTGATTTCTTTTAGTGTTTCTTAAAGCCAGAAAGTTGACATTTTAAATGACTTTAGTTTTATGGCATGTCTGTGATCTGCTTTTTTTTCTACAAAATTAAACGACTGAAGGAACATCCTCCAAGACGGGTGATCCCATCATTTTTGCCAGGGGTTGTAGCTGTTGTGCACTCAGTCGATGGACAATTGTCATGATTACTGGACCCCAGGTCGACCACCGGTCTAATTGGATGATGTCTTTTCCTGATTCCAGAACTATTGTATGTTTTAAGTGTATTTGTGTCGAATCGACTGTCAACCCGTTTAAAATGACTGAGTAGAACGCTAAGGCCCCATTTATGTGACATCATCTTCAAGCTTATGCACACCACGGCTGTAGTAACTAGTGGTTGTGCACATGCTCAGTAGAGACCATCGGAACAACGTTTCCTCCAGAGCGTCGTGACTCCCAGTCCAGGTTCTCCTGGACTTGGTAGTTTTATTTTGACAATCACCGTAATAACAATCCAACTTGGTCATATGTCCGTGTTAATGTTAATAAAAACATCAACAGCACCCACTAGTGGCCCTACATGGTAACTGCATCATTTTCTGTGTTTCTGCCGTTTCAGTGGAAATGAAACTTTTCTGAAGCTAACGCACAAAGACAATGACTTTTCACTTGGAACGTTGTGTAAACAACTGATGCGGGACACAACACTTGTCCCACACGTGGGATAGGCGGACTAATCTTTGTCCTCCCCCATTCAGGACGTGTTGGGTGCACCATGTGACCGGGGTGTGGGTGTACCCGGTGCTGGAGCGCATCGCGCCGCTCGCTCGAGTCATGTTCTTCAGCGTGATGCTGGGCGTCATCAGTATCTTCTACGTCCTCGGAGAAATCCTCAACAGCTACATCTGGGACCAGCCACACACAGGTACACACACACACACACACACACACACACACACACACACACACACGTGCAGAGAACAATGCGCTAGAAATATCAACAACAGCGAGTACACTGACATTCGTATGAACATACAGCAAAGTTAGAACTTGTGCATGTCTACAGAGTGTTTTCAAAAAGTAAGGCAAGGCAAGTCTATTTATAGAGCACCATTCAAACACAGGGCAATTCACAGTGCGTTACAAAGAAATTAAAGAAATACAGAAAAGCTTTCCAAAGGAATAAAAAAATGTATATATATTAAGATTAAAGCTTTAAAAGAAATTAAAGAAAATATATTCAAACAAATAATGAAGAATCTTAATCTTGATCTCCAGATCTTTTGTCTTTCCCACAACCACTGACCATACGGTCCACTGTGGGACCACGAAGAACAAACTGAACCCTCGCTCAGCAAGCGGCTCACCCGTTAGTTCTTTACCACGAGTTCTCCATAAACAGAAAGAAGTGTTTCTCATCCTGTCTCAGGATTTCTCTTCGAAGGCTCATCTCACTTTTGGAATCTTGCACGTTTGCCATCTCTCCACAGAGACCGGGAACGTTTCCCTCGTTTCCACGGACACTGAGTCCGAGCACTTTTGGAAAAGTTTCACCTTGGAAGCCTTTTTCAAGAAGTTGCGCTTTGCCCCATTTCAGAGTTTTCCCAAAGTTGTGTGTTTTCCACTGAGACAGAGCGTTTTTTTCAAAGAGTTTTGTTTTCAGTGGCTCTGAGCACCGCTGTGGTTTAACCGGACGCCCAAAATGCCTCGAACGTTTTGTATTCTACACTTCAAAACGTTGTTGTGTAAACGGCGCCCTGCTTTTTGTTTTTGTTTCAGCAAAGGTCAAAGGTGAGTGATCTCCTCTGAACTGTGGACGTCGTCAAAGGAGGACGTCGTCCCCCCGGCGAGAACAAACCCAGACGAGCTCTTTGGAAGGGGAAACAGCCGCTACCTTTTGAACTGCATTTCGAAAAATGATCCGGTAAAATCAGAAGATTCCAACACGTCATCAATCATTTAATGTGCATAAAGAAAACGTTGATGAATGAACTTGTTGATTTAAAAACAAATGGAGACCGGGGCGGGGGCGGGGGGGGGGGGGGGACACACACACACACAACACATAGGAAATGAATCCATGTACATGCAGAACAAACACACACAGGATTTGAACTTTTTTTCCTGCTATCAGTTACTTGAATTAATTCCTTTATAAGTTTCCACACTCTGTAGACCTGAAAGTCAACAATGTGTTGGAATGTTGTTTATTGTCTGAGTCGCTCTACTTGTTTGAAAGAAACTGTAGGTCTGTAAAATCTCAATAAAGTCTGAGTGAACAATTTATTTCGTCTGTCGGTCAATGGGGTGAAGATCTGGAGTATTTTCTGAGGCGTTGAGCCGCGGCGCCAAGGTAAAAGCTGAAATGTAAATTCAAGTGTCGCCACACCGACGCAAAACCTGTAATATGAATGCATAAGCTGCAACGTGAATGTAAAAGCTGAAATATGAATGCAAACGCTGTCACACACAGAAATGCCACAACACAAAGGCAAAACCTGCTAAAAAATGCAAAAGATGCAACATAAAAAAATAAATGCTGTACCACAGATGTAAAACCTCGCAACACAAATGCAAAAGTTCTAAGACAAATATAAGACATTCAATCAATTAAAATGTAGTTAGACGACGTTCACAACACTCACGGTGACCAAAGTGCTTTAAGGTCAAATCAGACAGTAAAATGAGACAAAATGAGATTAAAAGAGAACAATAGTAAAAACATGCAGAAAACCATTCATTCATTCATTTTCTTCCGCTTATCCGTTTCCGGGTCGCGGGGGTGTCAGTCTGAGCACTGTCACCCAGATCGCATCGCACCATTGAAGAACCTTCCTGCAGGTGGTGAGCCCACGGGAATGCAGAAAACCAACAATAGAGTAAAGTCTAATCAAACATCACCATATTACTTGAAAACTTAAATCAGTCCTAAAGGAAACTGGGAGTCAGAGGAGGGAACAGAGAACTGGGGCGACGTCTGGACGTGTTTGTTAAGAAAAGGACAATTTGCACCAATTGGAGGCGACTGAGGGCCGACTGGGACAAATCGACATTAAGTGCATTGCAATAGTCAATTCATGAGCTGATAAAAGCATGAATTGTCCTTTCAACATTTAGAATTTGCTTCACTTTAGTTGGTAAAAAGCCGAACCCTCTGACCATGCTGTCCATCTGTTTGTCAAATTTTGAACTGCTGTCGGAAATCACTCCGAGGTTCTCCACAGATTGTTTTAGCTTTGAGGACAAAGAATCAAAATACACAGAAACATTTTCCCCAAATAACATGTACTCTGTTTGGTCTTCATTCAAATGGAGAACATTTTTCTCCAACCACAACTCGATGCTTGTGATGCAGTCTGTTAGGGATTGAAGGGCTCCTCTTCTGTTTGGGAACATACAGTCGCAAATCACAGGCGTAGCAGTGAAATGCTGGATTGTGCCGAGGGTCAAAGTCCCTACCTCAAAGCCATGCGCCAAGCAGTTATTTCTTTGCTATTTAAAACGGGGGAAAACCCTCTTGATTGCAGTTTATATCGCCCCATTTCGTTGTTGAACATTAGGAGATTATTTAACATTGTCTATAGTCCTAATCTGCACCATCCCGACAATATTGAGATAATTCTGTCACTTTACGCTGAAAAGGCTTTCCTTCCTATCAAGGGCATCCATCCTGCAGGTTCAGAGCATAAAGTCTCACTTTATGCAGATGACATGTTATTGTTTTTTATCACAAACCCTCTATCAAGTTTTCCTGGAATATTAGCTCCACTCTCAAAATTTGCAAAGATACCGGGCTATAAAATAAACCTCCATAGAAGTGGACTTATTCCCATTACTAAAGTGGACTACAAAGATCTATTTAAGGCTAATTACCATCCTCTGCTATTCAATGTGAAGCAAGACCTGGACTGCTGGGACCCTCTACCTCTTTCCCTCGGGGGCAGGATCAACACAATTAAGATGAATGTACTCCCCAAAGTTCATTTATTTATTTCAGTGTCTCCCCGTCTTCTTGGCAAAGTCTGTCTTTCACGACTTAAACAACCAGATATCATCCTTCATATGACATTAAAACAAAAAACCCCACAAGAATCAACATGAATATATTACGGCTCAACTGGAGGTATGGCACTTCCAACTTTTATGTATTACTACTGGGCAGCCAATATATGAGCCTTGTTATATTGGATGAGAAATGATGGCATTGATGTCAACGGCTCTGAATGGGCGGTGCTGGAGAAAACTTTACTTGGGTCTACTTCATCAGAACCTTTATTATGTTCCCAGTTCCTTCACCTTAAATCCAGTTGTTATTCTTTCGCTCAAAGTCTGGTATCAGTTTGGGTGCTCTTCAGATCTCATTGACCTTTCTTGTTTTGCACCAATATCAAGACACAATTAGATTTGCCCCGTCAGTGACGGATGAGGCTTTTGATATCTGGTGAAGAAGAGGAGCAGGAGCAACAGCGAACCATTGAGCTACATTGAGAACCTGTTCGCCTCATTATGTCCTCCTGAAACGACGAGAAACACTTTTCAAATGTGCAGTCGACACAAAACAAATAATAAGTAGAATGTGTATATTACTAAATACATCTAATGTGATTAATGTGTAGACTCTCCCCATTGCAGATGGGAAATTGATCTAAATGAAAGAAAATCCAGAAGCAAATATAAAGAATTGTCTCGTCCTCGATGTGCTTTAGACATGCTGTGGTTCTGGCTATGCCCAAAGTTGTATAGTTTTTGGCAATCTGTTTTTGAGACCTTCTCTTTAATATGTGGAACAACAGTAGATCCTTCTCCAATGATCTCACTGTTTGTTGAGGCCCCGGGGGGCCACTCCTCTCCCTCGCCGCTCTAGAAATATGATGGCCTTTTGCTCCCTGCTGGCCAGGAGACTTATTCTACTTCAACGGAAGGATACCCGGCCTCCAGCATACGGCCAATGGATTAGAGAAGTCATGCGTCAATTCATTTAGAAAAAAAATAGATATACCATTCGGGGGTCCACCAGAAAATTCTATATTACCTGGCAGCCATTTATCTCCTTTGTAGAAAACATGGCAGCTGCCAACATTGATATGTAACCCTGGTGACCATGTACCCGTTATTTTTAATATTTCTATTTTCCCTTTTGTCGTCAATGTGTTTTAAAATGTGGCTTGTAAGCTTACAGATGGTCCAGTAACCGTATGGGGGCGGGGGCTGGTCGTTATTAAGAAGTTGATGTAAAGGTTCTGCTTTTATATTGTTTTGTTAGAATTTGAAAATAAACAGACATTGTTCAAAAACTAAATTGGATAAAACACTCAAGAAGTGTTTTTATTTTAAGTAGTGGTCTCACTATAGCGTGTTTAGAAGAGTTGGCGGGTATTGGGATTTAGCCTCTGGTATTGAGCCAGACTGTCTCTTAGTATTTCCAGTGATACGTGTCGTCTGTCCTTCCAATGACGCTCTGCCTGTCTGCAGCTGTCTGAGGACCCAGGAAGACTCTTCTGGACTTGTTGGACCTACAAGAAGCAATAGTGTCCAGGATCCCAGAGCAAGTGGAATAAAAAGATGACAGAAAGCTGTTCAGACATCCTGTAGGAACAGGAGGAGGAGCAAGAACCTCAAGAACATCAGAGGGAAATGATCTGAGATGGGAGTCTGATATTTGACAAAGTGACACAGCAAGACCATGAGACATAATTAGGTCTAGTAGGTATGTGTGTTGGTCCGTCCACAGTCTGGGTTCAGTCAAAAGACGACAGAAGACATTTAAAGTCAGTGACCAGTGGATCAGACGGACAACAAAGGTGGATGTTGAAATCCCCACAGATGAGGACACATGTTGTGCTGATATCATTGCATGTTGTGTTTGTGGTTCTCTGTTCTAGATTAAACCTGACAGGTTTCAGAAAAGCAGTTTTTTTTTTTTTCTTTAACAAACTTTGTACTAATTTGTGTTCTGCAGGAATTTCCAGTGCAGATCAGCTCTTCTGGCCGGATGTTAATGAAGCTCGACTTACAGCCAGACTCGCTCTGATGTGAGCTTCTTTCCTCACTGCTTCACTTGAACCCACCGCTGAGGGCGGAGCTTCTGCTTCCTATTGGAGTCAGTGAGTGTTGGACGGACCTCAGTTAGAAATCCCAGTGTGCCGCTGATGAGTTCATGTCTGGTCTCACTTTCACTGTTGGCATCCAATCACACGGTGGACGGGGTGGACGGGGTGAGCCGCTTCAGCTGAGGCCATCCCCGCTCTGACTGATTTCACAGCTCTGTGTCGCCATGGTAACCTCAACTTGAAACAACAATTAGTGCTCATGATGGGAATAACACCCGGGTGTCCGTCCCTCACTGCAATGACTCAGACGAACCCGAGTAAAGGGAGATCGGTGGTCCAGATGTGCAGGCGTGAGAGGTGAAACAGGCAGAAGCAGGATCTGAGAGAAGAGCCTCACAAAACAAATAGAACTGCTGCGTCCGTTATTTTAAAACCGTCACCAGATCCACAATACATTCACTTAAAATCTGTAAAAGTCAATGCAGAAACAACAAATGAAAGCAGAAGCTATACGGAATACGGGACCTCCGACGTGAAGACAGCAGCGACGTTCATGGATAAAGAAGCATGAAGCTCAGAGGACAAACAGAAACCACAACACAGGAGAAGGGACGACACAATTCAGTCGCATCATAAACACAAACATTTGCAACACAAATACAAAACTCACGACACAAATAAAACGTCCATCCATCTTCTCCCTGCTTATCCGTTTCCGGGTCAGTCTGAGCACCGTCACCCAGATCACATCGCACCGATTAAGAACCTTCCTGCAGGTGGTGAGCCCACCGGGAAGCAAATAAAACAACACAAATATAATAATGTGTCGCAACAATATGAATAAAAAGGTGTAAAAGACAAAGGCAAAAGTCGTTACCAATACAAAAGTCACATCAAATACACAAGTTAAGATAGAAAATACAGAAGTCATGACACAAATACAAAAGCAACAACATGAACATGAAAGTCTGAACAAACAAAAGGTTTTAGCACAAATAGGAAGATCATGACACACTAACTTTAATACACATGGAAAAGTCCCGACGCCAATAAAGAATCACAGCACAAATAATGACATTAAAGGTTTTCCATTGTTCTCGGTGTTTGAAGGCCTTGAATGTTCAGATAAATCTTTATTAGGTACAGACCGAGTATTATTACAATAGTTTAGTGTCACAGTTTCATTGGTTCGTCAGTTCTGTTCCTTTGATTCAGGAGGGTTTGACACTATAGCAGCACGATCACCTGTCGAAGGATTCTGAGACGTGAAACTGAAGTGTTGTTTGAGGAGAAATAAAGACATCACACACACATCCCCCCCCCCCTTGTGAGGTCACCTGGCAGCACAATAATTATATTTTCTGTGGCAGTGTTGTTCTCACTACATGACATCTCTTATTACACTGTTGCTCGGCTTTTTTGGTGTTCGACTCCTCCGCTTCTCTGGCTGTCAGCTTTATTAACAGTGTGTGTGTGTGTGTGTGTGTGTGTGTGTGTGTGTGTGTGTGTGTGTGTGTGTGTGTGTGTGTGTGTGTGTGTGTGTGTGTGCGTGCGTGCGTGTGTGTTAATTAACACGTCAACTCCTCCACTCTGAGGTGACACATTAAAGCATTGTGGATTATTCTGCGCCGCATTTGTTTGCATTCATTTGCATGTTAAGCAGGAGGAGCCGAACGGAGGCTCGCGCCTCCCAGTCCTGAAGCAAAACAAAAGCATCTGACGTTTAGAGTTCCGGTGGGAACATTAACCTAACGTAAACCTCGTGTCCGTGAAATGTTAGTTTACTCAGAAATTGATTAAAGTACAAAAAGTGTCGAAATGTTTAAATCGCAAAAAACTACTAAAAGAAAAAACATAGCAAAACACAATGTTCCTTTTTGTTATAACCGGACTCTGGGTTAACTACGATTATTTATAGATAAATAGAGTGATAGATTTGTTGTTTTTAAATAAACTATTGTAATTGCAGCGTCAGCTGCACCTGAATCTGGTCTTTGGCTCCCCCTGCTGGCTGGTGTTGGGCAGCGGAGGTGCGGTTGGCAGTCCCAACAACAAACAGATGGTAAATTAAAGAGCCTCCTCTCCTCCTGTAGAGTTGCAGGTTCTTCCCGGAACAAACTCCAGTGAAACTGATACAAAATGTGCTTTATTACATCAAATAACAATACAAGTGTAACAGGATCGGTCCAGGCAGTCAGACCTTCCTGGTTCTGGGTTTCGGGGCTGAAATAATAAAAACAAAGAGACTAATGAAGTAAAGAAGGTAAGGAAGTGGGAAGATGCAGAAAATGATTGTTTGTTTGTGATCACCGTTTGGATTTTCCTGTTTGTAGAAAGTCTTCAGCATCTCCACAGCTTCTTCTGCTCGGTGACCCGAAACACACTGAACACACAAAGTAACGCTCATCACGTCTACCCAGGCTACATGCTAATGCTACATTTGGGACTTTTTACGCGACAGTCTGGTCTGGATTAGTGACGCGATCATCTTCCAGTGAACAGCAGCTTTGGTCTACAGTCTCAACATCAAGCCAATTTTAATGACAACTTCTGGTGCAAAATACGGTGAAAAGTCCAGAAAACTTCTGTAGCTGTTGCATTCTGGTTGTTTTTACAAACTCACCCTGACAGCATGGCTGTGAGGCTAATGCTAGTTTGTTATTCGTCATGGCGGCATCACCGATATCTCAGCTCGGGTCTCAGTGTTGTGTTGTCGCTACTATTAAGAAATTTTGTCAATGTTTTCTTTGAATTTCTTTACAATTTTCTTTATGTTTTGGCCGGTTGGACCCGGTTTTGGCCCACAGGCCTTATGTTTAACATCCCCGTATTAGCGATTTACAGGGCTGCGTTATTTATAACACGTTTATTTCTACCACAATGACCAGAAACACCAAGACACTCAGAGCGACAACCCGCACCTTGAAGGCGATCCCAGTTTGAGGCAGATCGGCCGACGAGACGTCCAGAACTGAGCCGCAGCCTCCGAACCGCTCGTTCCCGCAGCCGTACACCACCAGGGGGATCTCTGACAGCCGGTAAAGAACCAACAACACGGAGGAGAGAGGATGGGAGAGAGCGAAGATTTAGGAAATCAAGAGCAAAACCTGGAGGCTTTTGGAAGGAGGAGAGATGTCAAACAAAAGGCCTGTTGGGCCAAAGCCGTGTGGAAGCATCGGAGAGGGGAGATGGAGGATACTGAGGAGGCGCAGAGCTGCGGCGCACATGATGCACGGCTCCACGGTGACGTACAGCGCCGTCTGCTCACACACGCTCCCCACGTCCAAGTCGCCACGACGACACCAGTCCAGGAGCTGGTCCAAGGAGACCATCTCTGCATGTCGAGTCGCCTGGAAATAACCCCACACACGCACAGAAACACGTGTCTTTAAAAAAAACAAGAATATATATGTATATATGTTTATTATTATTTTGTAATTATGTTGGTTTTTTTGGTTTTGTCTTACATTTTTCGTCTCGTTGACTTCATTCCGTCCTCTTCCCACAACTTGGTCCCTGTAGACCATCAGACAGCCGACAGGCACCTCTCCGTTGTCCAGAGCGTCTCTGGCCTGCAGAGACAAATCCACAAGCAGCAAGGTGGAAACATAGAGCAGAGCAGTGAAATCTAATATTAGATTTACATTGACAAATACAGCCCAGGGGGAGGAGATAGATAATGAAGAAGACGGGACTGAGGACAGAGCCCTGGGGGACAACAGAGGAGACTGGAGACAGCTGGGATGTCGCAGATCTTAATTAAATGAAGCACTAGTACAATGAACAGTTTTTAAAATAAACTAATGTTTTCAATTATCAAACATTATTAAAATGTACTCAAAGCACAATATCAATTCCACAAAGGTTTGTCTGCAGATTGGTGCATCATTGCTTATTTTACTGTGGATAGACTGAACCGCTCTGAAATACTTCATTTTATACAGAATCATGTTACTGGTCTTCAGAAATATAACCTAAATGTGGTAGCATTCTTTCAATGCACTTTGAATTGCTGAACTGAACTATACAAATAATATGATTTTCACTTGCCAGAGCAGTTTGGGACTTTTTTTTTGTCGTTCTATTCTTTTATTCTAATATAGAATAACTCATTTAATTAAAGCTGCAAGCAGCGTTGAACGGATCCTCGCACGGCTGAACGTGTCATGAGCCATTTCACAAGTCACGTGTGTAACCCCCCAAAATTATAAATTTTTTCGCGGGACCTGACGACTGTGCAAAGTTTCACAAAACGTTATGTATGCTGAGGCCCTCAAAAGTGCGATTCTTTTAACTATAATGCTCGGACCTTAATTGCGTCTATTGGCTAAAACCTAAGTTATTTAAGAAGCACGGATGATAACCAACATATTTGCACCCGGGTGAAAGATTTTGTCTAAAATGAATTGATTTTTATTAAGATTTAATTTGGCTTCATGTCTCACCATTTGGAAAGCAGAATCCATCCACTTCTCAATGTCCTCATCACTCGGACTCCAACTTCCTCCGGAATCATCCTGTCTTTCTCCTTCTGTCCCCATTTCAACTCAGAGTCTCTCTAGTGTCTGTATTATCTGTGTTTTTGTTGCATATTTGTTTGCTTTATAATAATAAAAAAGTGTCATCGCCGTGTCGCACATGCGTTCTGAGGGGGAAGAAAATATTGGACGGACCAAAGATAGGCACGTTGAAGTTCCGGTGCGTCATCCACCGGAAACAAGACAGGAGATGGATGCCTTCAGATTAAAAGTATTGTTTAGACGCTTCGCTTTTCTGTATTGAGTCAATCGCATTATTGATTCATTAAAACTGGATTTTTTTTCACGATAGGTGGATACTGTGATGTTTCAGCCCCATGATAAGTTTTTTTTCATTCCGAGTTGAACAATTTCATAATTTCTTGTCTAAACGAGTGAAGATGAGATTTCCAAGACAATTGTTGACATTTGCTTTTTGCAGATTTTAAGCTTTTTCAAGCGTAGTTGTGTTAAATCCCATATTATTTTTGTTCTTCGGAAACACTAATAGACGCTTTTATTTAAAAGCGTTTGTCTTCTTGGTTTATTTTGAAAATCCCTTGCGGGAGGTCGCTCTCGTTCGGCAGGCTTCGATTCTTCTCGGCTGTTTCCGTCAGAGGGTCACGCTCGCTCAGGCTTGCTAACTCCGCCAAACTTCTTCACATAAAATGTCTGTAAAATAGTCAGCGCGGCGTGCAAAGTGTTTCCGGGGGTTTGGCTCGACTCTCTGCCCGACTGAGGATGTTTTCGTCTGTGTGGAACTTTGTGAAACGCCATAAAAGGAAGTTTATTGTGACCGGAGCTGTGGTTGGAGGTAAGCTGTTAGCTTTAGCTGCTGTCTCAAACGATTTGTTCATTTTAATCCATTGTTTTTGTTTTTAACCAGATTTAGAGAGTGCACAAGAGCTGTAAACATTGGGGCTTTAATGTCACATGTTCTCATTTCATTACGAAACATTATTTCATTGAAATGCACTGTTTTGATGTAAAATTAGGGATATATGTTGACTTGCATTGATCTTAATGCTGTTTAGTCTTAATAGCAGAACTCAAAGGGAATAATGTCACAGTAATCAAAGTATGTTCAGGATTTAACATATTAAGACTTACTTGATTGAAGCTGAAATGAATGAATACAATTCACGATTTTAGTTAATGTTTTCAAACTATTCCCAAGCATTCATTATGAGTGCTGGTTATTGTTAACCTCCTCAACTGGTTTAATCAGCACGTAGAGGAGACGGTGGAAAGGAAACACTCCCCCTTTACAGGAAGAAACCTTCAGAGAGCAACAAGCAGACAGACACAAATCCACCGCAGCAGACATGTTGAAAGAGAGGGAAAAATGTTGGTGACATGTAATAGTGACACATGGAGAGTGAGAAAAGAAAGCGAAGTGTAGGTCCTCCAGCAGTGTAAACCTACTGCAGCGTCACTAGAAAATGGTCCAGGGTGTCCTGAAGTAGCTCTAACTTTATTAAATAGAAAAGTCTTCTGCCTTACCTTATAATAGTAGAGATTGTGACAGTCTCCTTATCTGATAAAGGGAGCTGGTTCCACATAATAAAACCTAATCAGCGTTGTCAGCGTTACTACAACTTTTCTGAAATGAAAACACAAATGTTTTTTCACTGGAAACATTATCTAAACTGGGCCTAATGTGAGTGTTTGTTTGTATAATTTCAAACAATGTCTTAAGGAGTGACGTCTACAGTAAGTGTTGATTATGAGTGTGTTCATTTGTTAATGTCACAATGAGACCTGGAGACTGTGTGTTTGGCCTCAGTGATGTGGGTCCATCTACTTCAGCTTGAGGTGTCCAGTAACAGCTGTCCGTCTCTCCGTCTCTTCTGTCTCAGGAGTGTATTTCCTGGGTAAATATGCCCAGAAGAAGCTGCGGGAGCTTCAGGAGAGAGAAGCCACGGAGTACATTGCTCAGGCCAGACGGCAGTTCCACTTCGAGAGCAACCAGAGGACCTGCAACATGACCGGTGAGTCTTCCAACCACTGTTCTGTCCCCCCCATAATCAGGTGTAAAGGTGAGATATTCTAAGTGTGTGTGTGTGTGTGTGACACAGTGCTGTCCATGCTGCCTCCTCTGAGAGAAGCCATCGTCACTCAGCTCAACTCTGAAAGTCTCACCGCGCTCCTCAAGACCAAGTGAGATTAAAAATGAAGTTAAAACTTAATGATCACATGTTGTCGTGTCTGTCAGACTTAAACCAGTCCTCTGCTTCTGTTATTATGTTTGTGAAATAAACTTTGTGGGTTTTTTTCCTTCTGTCAGACCGACCAATAAACTGGAGGTATGGGAAGATTTGAAGATAATCAGTGAGTAGTCTTCATTATAACTCTGATTTATTTTAATTTATGACTGTAACATTGTCAAACAACGTGCAATGAGTTGGAGCTTCTGTCCCTTTTGTTCTCCAAGATATGTTAAAATTTTATGATCTCGCACTTTGATTCTACCGAGGCCTCGTTTACACGACGGTGTTTCAAGTGAAGATGCAGTCGTGTTTTGGCTTCAGGCCCTGAAAGTCCATCCAAACCCTGGTTGTTGTTCAGGTTTCACTCGCAGCATTGTGGCGGTCTACAGCACCTGCATGCTGGTGGTGCTGCTGAGAATCCAGCTCAACATCATCGGGGGATACCTGTACCTGGATAACTCTGTGGGGAAGACTGCCACGGTGAGTCGGGCTGGACAGACCTCCAGTGAATCTCCATGGGAAGTTTAGAAATCTTCGTTATACTCGATGATGTTTTGTCGCTGCGTCGACGGAGAAACGATTAAATTCAACATTTATGTGATATTTGTAAGTTGGATATCAATTATACGATTTTATTGTGTGTTCTTATCCTTTTATGTCGGAGACGGATTTTATCTCTCTAAGGTTTTTATTGTTGTTTATTTTGTTAATCTATTTTGATCTTATTTACTTATTGGTGGACTGTGGAACCCTGAGCACTCGTCTTATTTGTCTTTGTCACTCGAACAAGTACCTGCCTGGTTTATAATGTTTATTTTTGTTTATGACGTTCCAAAGGCAATCACAAATGGACCCACGGGTACAAATGAAGCAACCTTGAACCTTAGGCGGTGTGCATGTGATGGAGCAATGGTGCAGCTATTCAACTCCACCTGCATGAAATCTGGTTGCTTCTGTCAAGTTTATGCAAAAATATATCTTATCAGTTTGAAACTTGCTGGAGTTTTGCCCCCCCCCCCCCCCGATGAGGACGACTCCCCTCTGAGATGCAGCCGGTGTCCCTGAAGCTGACTGGTCCTCTGTGTGTCTCTTCTCAGACTCCTCTGGCTCCTCCAGATGTCCAGCAGCAGTACCTGTCCAGTATCCAACATCTCCTGGGAGACGGTAAAGTCACACAATAACACACCGACCAGGATCTCTGATGATACGAGTTCACTCCTGTATGTTTAGTCAATCTTTAGAAGTTCAGCCCACGTCGATCAGTGGCGACTCTATTTCTGGTGTTTGTGCTGCCGTTGCTTTAAGGACTGCGTTCCTTTTTATTGTGACTTTCAGTGGGAACACATTAGAGAGGTTACCTTTTCATTTTTACGCAAAGAAGAAAATCTAATTACGTTCCAGACGACTCGGCTGTCAAAACAAATCAGATTTTTCTAGATTTGCAGTTTTTAATTGGCAGTAACTCCGGTTGAAAATCAGCTCAGTGTCGCGTTGCAGCTTCTATTAGTCAGAAAGTACCTGGAAGAACCACTTAATGTTTCCTTTCGTAAACCCGCCGTTCCCTTATTGGCCGACTGTGGAGGAGGAGTTTAGTGTGAATGAAGGAGTCCAGCTGATCATGAATCCCGGGTCCATGTCTGTTCGCCTCCTCCAGGTCTGACGGAGTTGATGACGGTAGTGAAGAAGGCGGTGCAGAACTCACTGGGAAGGTGAGTCTCCAATTTCATGTGGGAAAATTCTCATTAAAACTAGAACTTGTCCTATTAAGTCTCGTGCGTTCTGCGGACTGGCGTCCCCTCCATGTTGTGTTTTTCACCAAATCTTTCAGGGTTTTTTTTTGCGGAAAACGGTTTGCTGAACTGCCTCTTTCTCTTCAGTTCTCTCTCAACGTGCAGCGATTCAAACGGTGTCTAGAACTTGATTATTAACAGCTTTAGAACATGTTACTGCGCAGACATCTGACACACAGTTCCTCTCCTCCTGAAACGGAGGAGCGTTTTGACGGATTACGTCGGGCAAATCATGGTTCTTTACGTTTTGTCATCCGGTGAAAAGCCAAACTATTTGCACACGATGGACGTGGAGCTTCTCCTTCAGCCACTCCTCCTCGCTGCACAACCAAAACAGACGGGCTCGTATTTCGCTGTGATTGGCTGGTCTGGTGTACGTCAGCATAGAGCTGCAACATGTAGAATGTTTTTGACCGACGATTCTACGATCTCTCCTGCTTTGTCAGATCGTCAACAAGTTCCAATCCTTCACCGTCTCATATGGCACACTTCTACTTTATAGTGATTTTGTTTAGAATTTGCGGTTAATGTTCAGTGGGAAGGATGAACTGAGAGGAAGGGGAGGACAAGTTATTCTTTCTTCCGCTACCTTTCGTCGAAGAAATCGCAAAACTTTTGTTCTGTTATGTATTGAATGGGTTTGTTTGCTTTTTCTTTTTCTTTTCACAGTGAATGATATAAATAAACTAAACTTAATGTGTACGTGCTCCCGACGGTTCAGGACAAGTTACGTGCTGAAGAGAAATAGGTTGTTTTCTGTTTGTTTATTTAATCGGGTGCCTCGGACAGTAATCTCTGCCTCTTAAAGACTGAGACCTACAGATGGACGTTGAGGAGTTAAACTGTGGCTGTTGTTGTGCAGCATGTCTCTGAAGCACAGTCTGTCCCTGCTGGAGCTGGAGCAGCAGCTCAGCTGGATCCGGGCGGAGGTGGAGGCCGGCGCCGAGCGCCCGCTCTGCTGGTACATGCTGGCAGACGACGAGGACGCGCTGGCTGAGCAGGTCGCTGTCCACTCACTCGCACGGTATTCACATCGTGGAGAAACCGTCCAGAGCGATTGACTAACTCTTCTCCGCGCAGGCGTGCGGCTTGACTGAGAACGACATCCTCACCGTGCGGCTGTTAAACGAGACCCGGGACATGTTGGAGAGGTGAGCGCGTCACCGGGGTGCATGGAGGGTGTGGGGGGGGGGAGTTATCCTCTACTTAAGTTTGTTGATGTGTGTCTGTGTCTCCACAACTTCAGTCCGGACTTCTCCACCGTGTTGAACGCCTGCCTGAACCGAGGTTTCTCTCGTCTCCTTGACAACCTGGCCGAGTTCTTTCACCCGCCTCCCGGCGACTCCGCCCCCAGCTCCGCCCCCGACAGGTGAGCTGCAGACGGACGAGCCTTGAGATAAATGAGGCCCCGTTTATTATATTGATAGTGTGTGTGTGTGTGTGTGTGTGTGTGTGTGTGTGTGTGTGTGTGTGTGTGTGTGTGTGTGTGTGTGTGTGTGTGTGTGTGTGTGTGTGTGTGTGTGTGTGTGTGTGTGTGTGTGTGTGTGTGTGTGTGTGTGTGTGTGTGTGTGTGTGTGTGTGTGTGTGTGTGTGTGTGTGTGTGTGTGTGTGTGTTCAGTCTGTCTGTAGTCAGCCTGCCACTGGCGAAGATCATCCCCATCATCAACGGGCAGATCAACACCATCTGCAGTGAGACTCCGAGCCACTTTGTTCAGGTAAACATGAACGTTTGAGTTTCAAAAGATACAAAAACAGTTTGCACCTAAAGGCTGATGTCAATTCGCTGGAGGGAAAAAACAAAACAAAACAAAACTGCTTAAAAATGAGCTGCAATGGTTAAAACTGCTAAAATGTCAAAATCGTCAAAAATAGATTGAAAGCTCTAAAATCCGGTAAAACAGCTGAAAAGTTTAGCATCTCAAATTGTCAATGAAACTTCATAAACACAACAAAAGATCCAGTTTATGTTCATATATCAAAACTATAAAACTTTCTAAGATGTTTTCGCCTCATCTTAAAGATTAAACATGTTTTTTTTGCTTCCAGTTAAATTTGATTTTGGGGGAAAAATCCCCAACGTGTCTGTTCTACCGCTACAGCTCCTCACCCCGTCTCTGCCCATGTTTCTGCCTCCAGGACCTGCTGATGAACGACCAGGTGAAGGAGTTTGCCGCCAACGTGTACGAGTCCTTCAGCATGCCGCAGGAGCTGCAGAAATAATCCCGAGGACGACGCGCGAAAGCGGAAATAATCAAACTCCTGCACCGTGAGTCCCTCACTCACCAAGACACTTTTCTCCTCAGCATCCTCCAGCAGTCGACGGGGACAACGTCCCGGACAGGAAGAGTCCCCGCGTCCCGCTCTGCAGCGATTGTCCAAGTTAACGGAGGAGGGACGAGCCGCGTCGCGTGTCTTTGATCAGCCTGGTGTGTTGAAGTGACGCCACAGTCAAACTAGTTTTACAGACTCTCCCTTTCTTTGCATTTCTTTTCTTTTCTTTTCTTGATTAGTTGTTTTTCCACTTTGACTGTGAATTCTGTTTGTTTCCACGCTGACTGAGGGAAGTGAGGGATTTTTTTTTTTTATTATTTTGTATTCTAACAAAACGGAAGCTATTCTACTAGTAGGTGAAAGGAACTGTTGTCATTATTACTTCTCAAACGGTATAATGAACCTGTAGGAAATCAAATATGTGGTCACTATTATTTACTAAATCAAACGTGCATCATTCAGCCAGGTGGTTCATTTCTTAGTTTTTTTCTCCATGAAAACACAAAAAGGGTCAACAAGTTAGGAAAAAAACACGTCAAAACTCATTTTTAAAGTCCTGCACTTCCTCCAAAGCCCTGAAGGTGTCGCTCTTCCTCAACTGTGGTCAAAGTCCTCCTGCGTTAATGACTTCCTTGCCAAGTTCCATGCTTCTACTTTAGTTGGCACTTCCTGGTCTGCGCAGTGAAACTTGAACTCGGTCCAGTTCAGACGGTTCGACCGCCGCTGAGAGGGGAGGTCGGTCCGGGTCGCGTCTCACTGGACGTCCCCGGCTCTTCGGGAGGAATGTTTCCTCTCTCGTTCTTTTTTTAGTTTCCTTCGCTCGTGCTCAACTTCATCACAGGAGAAGCGTTCGGAGAGTTTGAATCGGCTTGAATCTAGTTTCCAGACTCGTCGTCACAACGCACCTGATCACCGAGGGGCTCCGTATTGAGCTTTTGATGACGCCGTCATTAGATTCAGGTGCGCTGATGCAGGGATTCGTGTAAAACCCGCAGGACGGCGGCTCTGGAGGAACTCGGTTCAGTGAGTCCATCTCTTTGGGTTTTTATTGGCGGAGGCCGTTCACACCAACCCTTCAGATTTCAGCCCGTTTCCTCAGAAGCGTCAGGCGGTGCTGCTCCAGTCCACATCCCCGCGTCCGAATGTAAAAACGGAATGCCGCCGCTAACGGCAGCCGAAGTGTATGTTTGTAGAAATTTATCAACGAAGGAATAAACATGAAATGTGATTTTCACATCCAGTCTTTTCTGTGTTTCTTCTTTTCTTATCTCGCTCTTTTTCTCCAACCGGACGACAGACACTCCGTCTGAATTTAGAGGAAATGAAACTTTCTGTCTGTTAAAAGTGTTTCTGTGTTTTAATTCATACGGAGGAAACTTGACTTTTAATTTGAAAACAGGATAAAAGGCAAATAAATGCCCCTGTTAGAACTCTATTCTATGTTAATTTGAGAACTAAGATGTATTTTCATTGACACAATTGCTCTTAATGCATCTGGATTATACTTCATTTATTACATTTTGAAGGTTATAATACATTTTCTTATGTGAATTCTATAAAAATCATTATTACGTTATTTTTGTTTTTGGCACTCAATGCATATTATTTACTGTATATTTAAAATATAATACTTCTGCAGCGTTTGAAACATTTCAGCATTTATTTTTACACAAATCCCAAATGAATATCATCGATTTAATGCAATAACAGTTCTGATCCATTTAAAAATCGATTGCTCAGCACTATTTCCAGTGTTCGGGATGCTTTCGTTACCATTCTAAGCCTGTTTCTTCTTTTAACCTTATTTTTTATTGTCTAAAATGCAATCCTTTGTATATATATTTTCCCCAGTAATATGTTTTAATCTTTTGTAAAAAAGCTGTCACTGCATAGATTAGAAATACTTTTATTTCCAGAGGGACATTTTTTTCATATTTTTATATCTTTATATTGTGTTGTTTGTTCTATATATTTCGGAAATATACTTCTTTATATCCAAATAGGTAGTATCATTTTGCAAATGTTATTTTTTTCTTATTTGATTTACTCATAATGCAGTATATTTATATTAGATATTTTATGTATGTAAAACAAAGTTTGATCCACAAATTTGTTTTTAAATATATATATATATTTTTGTTATTTTTATTAATATGAGTACTTTTAATGCGAATTTGAGATGGATACAAAAGGGAGAGATAGATATTCTTTTACTTGTTCCACAAATGGGAAATTTGCGTAATTCCAGCAGCCAGTTAATAAATAGAAAAGTAGTAAAAACAATAATAAATATGTAAAACGGTAAAAGTATATAATTAGACATTGATGCTGACTTTATTTAGATTTTTACAAGTTTTCGTGTCATAGAGTAGAATAGACTATCATCTCATCTCTTCCATATATACTTTTTGAAGCAATGTATTGTTTTTTTTAACTCTCAGCAATAATATCTGTTAATCTTTTCATATTTTAATTCCCTTGATTGTCCTTTTTTAGTTATTCTTTCCGGTAGTGTTGAGTTTCTTTCGGCAGGGGGCGCCGTCCCGCAGCTTTACACTGTTATGGGTGCTCGACGCCGTCACCGTGGAAACCGCGGCTCTCGCGCCCGCTCTGATGACGCATCGCGTGGTGACATCATCCATTCATTGAGGGACAACAACAAAAGAGTTTCTGCTCAGTGGGGAAAAGCGTGTAAATCATAACAAGAGCTGCTTTCCGTCAGTTTTTATTGCCGGGAGGTTGAAGTGAGCTCATCGAAATAGTTTCACTCACTTTATTGACTGAATGTTCGCGTCATATAAAATAAACAAAAACAAGAGCACGAGGTCTGAGGTGTTTGTGTGTGCTCTTATGGAATTTTCTTTCTGTTTGGAATTACAAGGACAAAATTGACTTGGCATAAAGTTCATGTCACATTGTTTTCCCCTCTGTTTCTTTAAGAGGACCTGTGAGTAGCTTAGGAAAAAGTAAAATAATTTAAATATATACTGGATGTATAACCATGGGAGGAAACAAAAAGAACACCAATCCGGGACCTGATGTCATTATTAAAATGATCATTATAATGGGCTCAGTGGTGTCAAACGTGAGGCTGTAAGCAAAACATTGTCCAACCGGCTCTAATCTGCCCAGATTGTAATAATTCCTAAGAAAACATTGATCTGTTAACTAATTCCTTAAGAGTAGCCGACACAACACTGTGGATCTTGAACTAAAAAAGTGTTTGACACCCCGCTGTGTTAAAGGAAGAATTACACATGCAACTCTCCAAAAGAGAACACCGTCTACCCAAAGGGCATCACTGTATACAAACAAACAAACAAACAAACATCACGTGTGTGAATGCACATGAGAGGCCACTTCCAGTCCTGACCTCCGCTGCCATGTCTTCACGGTTGTCCGGCCAACCAAGTCCACATGGAGTATGAATAGAATATCTTGTACACGAGTTTTTCCCCGGGAACATTCATCACAATTAAAAGTATAAAGCAAAGAGACCAGTGAAGGTGACGGCAGGTGAACAAATACTTTTGGCAACATATCATGTTTGATATGTTAGAACTGACCAGGACAGAGAAGCTGACCCTTTCCCTCACTACTATGTCTGCCAATAACTTTGATCAAGATGTGAAGCACATGATGCTTATGCTGCTTATTTTATTTTCTGTTTTCCTCTTTTTTTGCAAAAACAGAAGCAGATGACTTGAGACGAGACGTGTCGGCGGGAGGAAAGTTAAATAAAGAACAACAAGGTCACTTCAGGATAAAATCAGGTCTAAAAGGTGGAGGAATACCTGGGAGGTGTCTCCTTTTACCTGAGCAACAGAGATTCCATGGGGGAAAATCGAGTAATGTTCCATCCATCCATTTTCTTCCGCTTATCCGGGGCCGGGTCGCGGGGGCAGCAGTCTAAGCAAGGAAGCCCAGACTTCCCTCGCCCCAGACACGTCCTCCAGCTCCTCCGGTGGGACCCCGAGGCGTTCCCAGGCCAGCCGAAAGACATAGTCTCTCCAGCGTGTCCTAGGTCTGCCCCGAGGCCTCCTACCGGAGGGACATGCCCGGAACACCTCCCGAGGGAGGCGTCCATGGGGCATCCGAAACAGATGCCCGAGCCACCTCAGCAGTCGAGTAATGTTATTCACGGAATTTAAAAAAACAACAACTTATTAACCCCTTGAGGACCGTAGTCCCTGAGAACCGTAGTCCCTGAGGACCGTAGTCCCTGGGAACCATAGTCCCTGAGGACCGTAGTCCCTGAGAACCGTAGTCCCTGAGGACCGTAGTCCCTGAGGACCGTAGTCCCTGAGGACCGTAGTCCCTGAGGACCGTAGTCCCTGAGGATCGTAGTCCCTTAGAACCGTAGTCCCTGAGGACCGTAGTCCCTGAGGATCGTAGTCCCTGAGGACCGTAGTCCCTGAGGATCGTAGTCCCTTAGAACCGTAGTCCCTGAGGACCGTTGTCCCTGAGGATCGTAGTCCCTTAGAACCGTAGTCCCTGAGGACCGTAGTCCCTGAGAACCATAGTCCCTGAGGACCGTAGTCCCTGAGAACCGTAGTCCCTGAGGACCGTAGTCCCTGAGGACCGTAGTCCCTTAGAACCGTAGTCCCTGAGGACCGTAGTCCCTGAGAACCGTAGTCCCTGAGGACCGTAGTCCCTTAGAACCGTAGTCCCTTAGAACCGTAGTCCCTGAGGACCGTAGTCCCTTAGAACCGTAGTCCCTGAGAACCGTAGTCCCTGAGAACCCAGTATTCCAGAGGTTTTTATATGTTTCACTATTTACATCTTGTTAAGTTTTACTTGCACACTTCCTGAACTAGAAGATCTTAACTTTAATTTCATGTAAAGAACAAAGATGTAGAGGATGTCTAATCACAGTAAATCTACTCGGATTACATCCTGACGGGGTTAAATTGATCACTAAGTTTACTGTTTGAACACAACCAAGGTTTGGCATTTTCTCTTCTAACGGTTGTCGTGTAATCAGGGCCTTAAAGTTGTAGAGTTGTGTGTGTGTGTGTGTGTGTGTGTGTGTGTGTGTGTGTGTGTGTGTGTGTGTGTGTGTGTGTGTGTGTGTGTGTGTGTGTGTGTGTGTGTGTGTGTGTGTGTGTGTGTGTGTGTGTGTGTGTGTGTGTGTGTGTGTTGACACATAATGACATTCATTTTCTGGATGAGAGGCGGTGACTCAACATGACTTCATCTCCTCCCCTGAACCCCCGGGTGACTTTCTACCTTATAAGGAGGAGTGAAGAAGTCGTCTTTTCTTTTCCTCTCTGCCTGAGAATGAATAGAAAACTGTCCTGCGCCGGACTCGGCTGCTTCGTGCCTGGATGGGTGGACATTGTTGGGACATGTTGTGATGCATGTCGGACCTGGACTCTTCCCACCGGTGCTCAGGGGGGGACGTCTCCAGTTATCCTGAGTTCTATCATGTTTTCTTTCAATCTGCCAGTTGGGAGGAGTTGATCAACACCGACCCGTTGTGTCATTCTGAGGAAATGTTGGTTTTCTCAGACTTGGATTGCATCAGTTCGTCCTTCATCACACGGCCGTCAAACACATTTCAGTTCAGTTTCATTTTGAGTGGACTGGACCGGTGAACTAGAGCCGTAACAACCTTTCATTTTAATCTCTTTTTCCAATCCCACTTTATTTATAAAGCACGTTTAAGACACCAGAGCGCCGCACAAAGTATAAATACGATTTAAAAGTACACGTATTTACATCAAACAGATAAAAGATACAGACGGTACAATGAAACACCGTTGAAACAAATTAAAAAAAACATTAAAAGATGAAGGATTGAAAGTCAACAGCGAGATTATTTTGTGGACGGCCGAAGAGAAAATCTGAGATGTCTTTATTTTAACAAAAATATTCTGGTGCAAAATACAGTGAGATATCGTGGACACGTCTCGTCTCACTGTTGCATTCTGGGTGTTTTTTTACAAAGCCACCCTCGCAGCGCGGCTTTGACGCTGACGCTAGTCTGTTAAAACTGAGGTAGCGAGCTCTCATGCCGCCTCGTCGTAGTTTTGGTTTTGTGAGATTAGACCGATGAACAAACTGAAGGAAGTGACGTGTACAACTTCTTACGACACGACTCTGTCAAACTTAAAGTGTCAGCTCTCTCGTGTCTGCTGCCGCCGTCCCGGACCAAACAGTGGTGATTTCTTTGGTCTCGGCTCAGAGTCTCTGGTCCTGTGTCGCACTGGGACCGGTTCAAGGACGGCCGTTGTCATGGTGACCAAAGACAACCGGCGAATAAAACTCTGAAGGTGTCAGCAATGCGTCGTCATGGTGACGCTGCTACTGACCAGTAGAAATGTAGAGTGAAATGACGCACCGATCAGCGCGACGTGGCGCTAAAACCCACCAATGGATGCTCTGCGGCTTTAATGACAAAAGTCAGAAGAAGTGTGTGGGACGTTAGCAGAAACTCTGGAACACGTAAATGCCGCGAGGGCGCTGCCCGTGTTTCGCTGCTTACGTCATCGGCTGTGATTCAGCTTCGTCATTTAATCTGCACGCGGCAAAACTTCCCGTTAATTAGCTTCGTGTCGTACAGTGTCGCTCACTGGGGACTGGTAAGATTTATTTAAAATCGCACGTCTGTAGCGTGAACCACAGAAGCAAAGGCCCAACCCCAGCGTCTTTACTGTCCCATTGTTCTGGATCTGAAGGTCTTAGTCAGGCTCTAAAAAAGGAGCACATGAGAAGACTCGCCATGTGGTTTGAGCCACTCTGACCGTGTGACGAGTTTGACCTCCAGTAAGTTTGACTTTCGACACAGATCCACCAGTCAGCCGCCGCCTCGTGACCCTGTGATCAGCTCCACGCCGTCTGATAGTGTCTGATAATCAGGATCGGAACGTGTCACGCAGCAGCCGCGCTGACGAAACTGTTGTTATCTGAGACCCGAAGCAGAACCGGAGCAACACAAGTTGACAGAATGGAGGCTTTGTTCCATTCTTATTTTTTTTTCCCCAAAGCCTCTATTTGCTGAGTAACTCTGCGGACTCAGACAGTTTCCATGAAAACCCTCTTTGTCAGTCACACTTCGCCAAAACAGGTTGGGCTGAAATTAGCCCGACGCCGGTCACATGATCTTGGCGTCTTCACCATTTGAACCTTTGCCACGGCACAGATTTGTTCTGACGCCACACCGGAGGATCGTCTTTGTGTTGCGGAGTTGGAAATCCCCCGGTTGTTCAGCCGAGAGCCTCGGCTGCTGGGCGATGCCCCCTCACGCCTGATCCGCTGACCCGCGGCGTTACAAAACCTTCCTGGAGTTCAGAGTTGTGGTGAAACTCTCCTCATCAACCGCAAAAGAAGAAGTCATAAATTACTGCATACAGTACAGGTTTCGGCTCATGGGAGAAAAGCGCTTATTCGACAAAAAATAACCGGAAGAAATGCAGGATACTGTGAAAAAGTACATTACACTGGTTTAGTCGCGACGATAGCCAAACGTTTTAAATCGGCTAAAGTGATTGTGATGAATTCTTCATTTTATTTGCTTTAAATCCCCGTTTATGCGACGACATCTCAAGTAGAAACGCTTCATTTTTGCTTTTTTTTGTTACACAAAAGTTTTCCTGTTTTCACAGCAACATTTTGAAAGTGATGTCCGTTGACGTGGAAACGACAGAAACGCTGAAAACGATGTTGTTTTCATGTCGGGCCATTAGTTGGCGCTGTTGTCACCTTTGCCAATGAAAGTTGGGGCAAAGGCTTTGTATTTGGCGGCGTCTATTTATTTATTTATTTATTGGTTTGTATGACTTTTCCAAACTTTTCGCAAAAAACTATCAACCCGAATTGCTTGAATTCTTCTGGGATGATCTGACATCATCCGAGGACCAATCGATTAGATTTCTGGATGTTATTGGCTAATGGTTTGTATATAAATACCAAAAACTGTGAAGAAGTGTCCCATACAACGTGGACCAGCCGTGGATCAGCCTTTCACAAAAAGTATTCACCAGGGATGGTTTGTCTTTATCCAAGCGATTTGGACAAAGGATGTTACATCTCAAGGGGTTATCCTGTTAATTAATAAATAAATAAATAAAGCTCAAGGTCTAGTTCATGAAAAGAACAAAAATGTATTCTCATCATGACGCGGTTAGTTTTCATCCGATTGATGTCAAACCAAAGACAAAATGTGTCCTGTCCTCTGACGTGCCACATGTTGCAGTCACGTCGTCACCCTGGTTTGCGGTTGGGGGTCCAATGTCGGGTGGGGTCACAGGTAAATTGTAAAATGTGTGTACGTCAGTGTCAAGCAGTGATAATGTGAAGCAATTCAAACGACCATTGACCAATGATGGGAAGGAGTGATGTGGTGGATTAAATGACCTTTGGACTGGGAGTCGGGACACGACGGAGGACACATCGTTCTTCTTGTCCAGCTGCTGAGCGTGTGCAGAAATGAAAAGGAATGATTCACTGTACCGTGACCAGCAGCAGCATTTCAGAAAAGTTGTTTTCCTATTCCCACGCAGTCTTGGAAAACATAGAGCATCTTCCTCCCACTAACATCCAGATTATACAGCATCTTCCTCCCACTAACATCCATATTATAGAGCATCTTCCTCCTACTAACATCCAGATTATAGAGCGTCTTCCTCCCACAAACATCCAGATTATAGAGCATCTTCCTCCCACAAACATCCAGATTATAGAGCATCTTCCTCCCACAAACATCCAGATTATAGAGCATCTTCCTCCCACAAACATCCAGATTATAGAGCATCTTCCTCCTACTAACATCCAGATTATAGAGCGTCTTCCTCCCACAAACATCCAGATTATAGACCATCTTTCTCCCACTGACATACAGATTATGGAGCATCTTCCTCCCACTGACATACAGATTATGGAGCATCTTCCTCCCACTGACATACAGATTATAGAGCATCTTCCTCCCACTAACATACAGATTATGGAGCATCTTCCTCCAGCTAACATCCAGATTATAGAGCATCTTCCTCCCACTAACATCCAGATTATAGAGCATCTTCCTCCCACTAACATACAGATTATGGAGCATCTTCCTCCCACTAACATACAGATTATGGAGCATCTTCCTCCAGCTAACATCCAGATTATAGAGCATCTTCCTCCCACTAACATACAGATTATAGAGCATCTTCCTCCCACTAACATACAGATTATGGAGCATCTTCCTCCCACTAAAATCCAGATTTAGTAACATACCGTTACTGAGGAAGTGGCCAAATGCACATCTTTCTATTTATTCATTGGAATGTGTTTTTATTGAGGAATTATAAAAAAAATCATCTTGTGTTTACTGTTCTACTGTCAGTGGGTTTCTATTTTCTGAGATTTGTTGGGCTTTGTGGTTTATTGAAGTCTCAATTGTTGTATTTCTTTCTGTGTAAGCTGTGTGGATGTAGTCAACGCAGTCCGACATGTTCTGGGTTCTTGCTCTCTGACTCCAACAGAAATGTATTTAAATGGGCAGTAACAGGAGACACCTTGGATTTCACAGTGTATTGTCCAGTCCACTCATAGTAAAGCTTCTCCAGAGTAATCCTGGGAGTACTGTATATCTCAACTTCTATGCATTTTTACCCTTTCAGTCCTGTTTAGAGAAATCCTCCCACCCCCTCACATTTTAACATTTGAACCACAGAGGAAGTCACTCTTACCGGACGATAGTTTAAAACAACTTCCAGTAGTTTTCCAACTCCAGATTGAGGTTTTGTGGACAGAGGTGCTTACCGGCTCTAGAAATGTCACGTAAACAAGCACTGCTCATGTCTGTGGTCTGATGGGGCCTCATTCAGTGGGGGAGTGTCGTTTAATGTGCGGCAGAACAATAACCACAGCCGTTGAAACTTGCTGGCAGGCGTGAGGTACAAGGTTGCGACATACTTTTATACCAGTGGAATACCAGAAGAAGAAAAAACAAGCTTGCACAAGACACATGCAAGGTATCAGAGAAAAAACTGCTTCTGTCTTTGGGGAAAATATTGCTGATGACATCATATATTATTACCCCATATCAGTCTCATAGGTGCAGGAAAATAATTGTCCATCTCTCTTATTATAATAATGATAATAATGATAATATCGAGCCGTAATAACTGTTAAATTTAGACTTTAAACTGTGGAGAGTATACCTGATTAAAAGGTCTATTTTTGTTAAACAGTTTATGTTAAAAAACAAACGTTCCTCCACATTAATGTTCCCGTCACTCCTTTTTCCAACCGAGACAAAGTACGTTGTTGACGTTGTTCTATAGGAGAGCTGGTCGCTTCTCATTCACAATGTTGCTGCAACAGTCGACAGAATCCAGACCAACGTTTGCTTCACGTTAATCTGGGATTTTTAAGCTGGAAGTGCTTCGGTGAAAGGAAAAGTCCCTCCTGCAGATTGGACACAATACTTGTTTGACTGTTCCGTCCTGGGTTTGTCGTACTGGAACGTCTCATCGGGAGAGTCAACGTGATGTCTGGCGTCTAGATCCAGTTTGGTTCCATCACTACCCCACCGTGCACGACTCCCTGGAATACGTTGGCTCAGTCCTTTCAGGGATTCTGTGTCATTCTGCACTGCAGAAGCTTTAATTGCGTTAACAGTTTTAATCCGATTAATCATGATGATGGATTATTCCACGATGATGCGTCAGTTTTGACAGCCCTATCTAGAAATACATTATTTTAATGTCGTTTCAAATATGAGTTTTGAAAAAGTCTTTCTGCTTAATGCAGCTTGCTCGCTTTCTTGTTTAAAAAATCAAGGTTTTCTTCACATTTTTTTACTATTTCCTTACCGGTTTACCAGGTTGGAGCCTCTTGCGGGCCGGATTAGGTTCACCGGTTTGGATTGAAAATCATTAACGTGGACCCAGAAAGACAAAAGTGCTGCTAAACGACTGGAGAAAGGAGTTGACTGATGTGTGAACCTATTCTGGATCTTGTTCTATTCCACACCCTCTTCTGGAGCTGCAGAACTGAAACTCGTGAACCCTCCGGAGAACACTGGCTTATCATTTGATCTGTGGAAGCTGTCCAGGCAGGCAGGGGCACCAGTATTACTACAACCGCCGTGCTTTCATTCCTTCTGGTGAAACTCGGGTCATGTGGTTTCTCAGCTGACATAAAGGTATAACGTAATCTCTCTTTTGTTTCCTCAAGTCAGCGATTGAAGTTTTCCACCAAATCAGTTGAGGATGTGCTATTGTGTCGGGTGAGTGCACGGTGTTCTTAAAAACAAACAAACCTTCCACTGTCCCGTCGTGACTAAGCAGCTTTGTGTTGGACCGTGTCCAACACGGAGTTTTTTTAAGGTGCACAGATGAATTCAACTTCCTTCTGAGAAGTTCCAAAAATAATCTCAGGTTTGTCTTATTATCAAGGCTAGAATGCACTGCTGCATTCCACTAGATGACTCTTATAACTTTAACTTTAGTTCTGCTATTTCTGATGCTAAACAAACAAAGTGTTGTCTTAATACTACTATTAAAGAAAAACATGGCTAACTGTAACTTCAGTTAACATCCAGATTATAGAGCATCTTCCTCCCATTAACATCCAGACTAAAGAGCATCTTTCTCCCACTAACATCCAGATTATAGAGCATCTTCCTCCCACTAACATCCAGATTAGAGAGCATCTTCCTCCCACTAACATCCAGATTATAGAGCATCTTCCTCCCACTAACATCCAGATTAAAGAGCATCTTCCTCCCACTAACATCCAGATTATAGAGCATCTTCCTCCCACTAACATCCAGATTAAAGAGCATCTTCCTCCCATTAACATCCAGACTAAAGAGCATCTTTCTCCCACTAACATCCAGATTATAGAGCATCTTCCTCCCACTGACATCCAGATTAAAGAGCATCTTCCCCCCACTGACATACAGATTATAGAGCATCTCCCTTCCACCTATTTACAGATTATAGAGCATCTTCCCTCAAACAACTGGTGTAACTGTGGCCTAATTTAACATGATGTGAGATGAGCTGAACGATCACATGACCTTTACAATGACTTGGCACATGTTAACTCACCGTTGCGTCACTGCTGTCAGCGCGCTTCCTGATGCTTGTCGTAGGAGGAGTTTTTGTTCTTCAACTTAATAATTAAACCAAAGAATTCCTTTTAACAGCATGAGGAAGGTGGTTAAAAAGCCCTGGAGATAAACTAACTGGTTTAAGCTGACATTAAGGTTGTTGCTTTGACTTTACTGAGCTATTAGCAATCCGGGAATACTGGTCATATGCAAGATTATAAATACACCTCTGTAATTCCTGCTGATTATCACTTCAGAACTAACGCTCGTTGTGTTTCATCGGCTTGTGTTGCTGTTGCTGCTAATCCAGAGGAGCATGTGGGAGAGTGTGAGAACCAGGCAGCAGCGATGTCTTGGAGGATGTGAACAGTGACAGTGAGTGGCAGGTAAATAGCAGCCGGGCATTAATCTGGCTCGATCATGCTGGTTTCATATTGCTGCCACAGCAGTGACTCACAGCTACTGGCAGTGAATCATCCACAACACACTGAGATCATCTCGCCCGCTCTGGTTTCACACTCTCACTTTTCTTCTCCTTCCACTTTTCTCTTTGTCTTTCTGCTCTTCAGTGCAGCCCGTCCTCCTCTCTGTGCCTCCGTCATTTACTGTAACGGTCCTACAGGCATGGCTCAGGGCTACTATCTGTGTGTGTGTGTGTGTGTGTGTGTGTGTGTGTGTGTGTGTGTGTGTGTGTGTGTGTGTGTGTGTGTGTGTGTGTGTGTGTGTGTGTGTGTGTGTGTGTGTGTGTGTGTGTGTGTGTGTGTGTGTGTGTGTGTGTGTGTGTGTGTGTGTGTGTGTGTGCATTATTGATCTCCCTTGGAGCACCCAGCTGTAATCTGCTTGCTGAGCTCTGATTGGCTGCCTGCCGTCAGGCCTCATTACCTGATAATCCAGGCCTCTGCTGATTGGACGCCGTGAAATCCCTTATTAGGAATTTATGGTGATGCAAGCTGAGGTCACACTACAGACTGGAGGAGTGATCTCATCTCACCTGAGTTCACCAGAGAGTTAGTGGGACGGAGGGAGGGGAGGGAGGGAGGGATGGATGGATGGATGGATGGATGGATGTAGGGTGAAGAGAAGGAGTGATGGATGGATGGAGGGTGGAGAGATGGATGGATGGAGGGTGGAGAGGAGGATGGGGATGGGATGGTTGGGTGGATGGAAGGTGGAGAGAAGGATGGGGGATGGATGGAGGGTGGAGAGATGGATGGATTGATGGATGGATGGAGGGTGGAGAGGAAGGATGGGGATGGATGGAGGGTGGACAGAAGGGTGGTATGGTTGGGTGGTTTGCTAAAACTTTAACCTTTTAGCAGAAAATGTGCAGTTTTGGTCAAGAGATGACATGAAGAATATTTTAACATTATATCTATACTTATACATATATATCTATACTTATACTATATTTAACCAACTATAAATCAACATCAAACATCAGGCCCGTCTGGCTAAACCAGAGGCTCTAATCCGGCTAAACCACCAAGAAAATAAACAGTTCTAACAAAACACTGATTGTTAACTAATTTCTTCAGAGGAGAGAGACGCAGGAGGGGGGGGGGGGGGGGGGGGGGGGGGGGTAAAAACACCCAGAATGCAACAGGAGAACCTTTCTGTATTTCCATTAAAATTAGCTTCATGTTGAGATTGTAGTCATTTCTGGGGGTAATTATTTGGTTTTGTGAAAATGTACATACTGTCAACATTTCCATCACGTATATTCTGCACCACAACAAAGAAAGTGTATATTTAAAGGTTATTATGGTACTACTCTACTGGTCCCGTCTCCTCAACATGAACTGGGACTGTGTGTGACCCCTGAACTAAAATGTGTTTGGTATAAACTGTTAAGATGATCTAACTGGATTCTCTTCCTTTCCATCACATCTCACCTGCAGCCACACATCCTGAAGATAAAAACAATCCTTTCCAACAATATTATATTTACTGCTTTTCTGGGGTCAAATTATATATATATTCACCTTAATGTAAATGAGAAGGGTTTTTTTTTCTTCTTTGTTTTGGTCTAAAACCCTTTTGAGGATGTAAAATGAATCCATCCAGGAACAAGAGATCACTTGTCACTATGAGGACGTGAACAAAGCCGTCCTCAAAGTATTGACTGACTGAGACCAGTAACCGGGGACAACCGTCTGACAACATACAGACACGTCAGGCTTGAAATGCAAATAATTCTGACGCTCCAATACATTTTCAGTGACACATTTGAATTTTTGATCACGTCTCAACTGCAGGTGGAGCCATTACTGCACATCCTGAGCGGTGAGGCTGCCCTCTCCAGCTCAAACTGCACTTTACTGGAGAAAACCTCACACTTTTTGGGAACATTTCACTTTATATTTCAGCAGAAACTTTGGTTGTAGAGAACTGATTCATTAGAGCGTGTTGGGACGTCCAGCTCTCCCTCTACGAGCAGGATTCCTCCGTTTGTTTGTGGGCTCTATCTTTAACTTACTGGCACGGAGCTTTTCGGGCTGCACCGGGCTGGGCTGAGCTTTCACAAAAACGAACTGCCTGCCCGGGGATGAAGCATCATGACGGTGCAAAAAAGCAGCCTGGACGTGCTGAAGTGACTCACTGGTTACACGAGACGAGGTAAAAGGAAACGGCATGACGAAACCCGCCTGCAGAGCGGGTCACATGCCGCTGCACTCTCGCTCGGGCCTGAGATCTGCCGCGTCATGCAGCTCGCAGGCCAGGAGGAGAAGAGAGAGACGACGAGCGCCGCTGGGAAATACGCCGAGTCATCATTAGAGAGCAAAACAGACACTTACTGCACAGAAACCCAGAACCAGGAAGGAAGCGGTTAAAGGTTAAACAGAGTAGAGCCAAAACGTTAGAGTTTAACATCAGAGGTGTGATTATTTATAGAAGTGGAGAAGATCACCACACAAAGTGATTTACAACCGCTCAGTTTACCGCTCCGGACGCTCTATTTAGACTTTAGGTCTACAAATATGCAGACGGCTGCGTCACTTCTATTTTTTTCCTTCGGCTGTTTGGACGATTGTTGGAGGAATTCACACGAGCCTGACGAGTCGCTGATGCCCAGGAGCGGCTTTACGTAGTAGCATGCCTCGTCGCGCGTCTTTTATGACTTCAGCACGTTTTGAAATGAGATTAGATGTTGAGTCTCATCAGCGTGTTGAAGTGATTCAGGACCCCGAAGACATGATTACATGTTGGCCAGCTTCACCTTGAGTGGGAGAAATAGTGACGTGACAGCCTTTAAATTCTCATCTTCCTTTTGTTGTCCAATCGCAACATGAAGACACATTCAATGAAACAGTCTGATGTGATTTACGGTGAAATATCCGGAGATCTTCTCCGACTGCTGTTGCATTCTGGGTGTTTTTAATAATCTCACGCTCTGAGGCTCGCGCCAGTTTGCCGTCTTTCCCGGCAGCATCACCGATGTCTCGGCTCGGGTCTCGGTGTCGTGTCGCTCGTCTTAAGAAAGTAAAAAAAAAAACATTTAAATCCACGTTTTTGTTAAAAAAATGTTAGAACTTCTAGTGGGTCGGATTTCATTATGTTTGACACTTTGGCTTTTTAGGCCCCCGTTCACATGTTTTTAATTAAAACCGCATAACTGAGCAAAGCAACGTGAGAATTTGAACCCGATCGTCTTCATCACACAAACTGATCTAAATTTAACGATCCTCCAATTAGACTCCGTCACTAAAAATACAGGCTGCTACATCATGGCTATTCTTACGCGGGCTGTTTGGGTGATTACCGAAATTATAAATATCACGTAGCACAAGCCTGTCATGTCATTAATACCACGGAGTCTTTTTTACGTCCCAACATATTTGGCACCTTGTTTAATAGTCAAACAGTGATGTGATGCCTCGTCAAGTCACATCACACAAATAACAACCGGCCGTGTTTTCTACGTCACTCATACTTCAAGCAGGGCGTGTTGCGAGTGTGTGTGTGTGTGTGTGTGTGTGTGTGTGTGTGTGTGTGTGTGTGTGTGTGTGTGTGTGTGTGTGTGTGTCTGTGTGTGTGTGTGTGTGTGTGTGTGTGTGTGTGTGTGTGTGTCACACTGTGTTTGTAGACTTTCTAAAAATAGCCGCAGTAGTTCCTCGTCCCGCCTCTGGGGGTTTGAAAGTCCTTGGAAACATTTCAAAACAAGATGCTTCTTCAAGTTTTCTTACGTTTCCAATTTTTTTTTTAAATTTCAAACTTTCCCTTCAACATTTCATTTACCCCTTTTTATTCCTATAAACTGTAACTCCCTTAATTTCCCACTTATGACTTTATATATTCATAAAGAAATACACCTTCAAGGCTTTGGTTGTGTTTTTTTCAGCTTGTTTTGGAAGTAGAAAATAAGAATATATGGGATTATTTTATGACAAGAACTTTTAATCAAGGATTATTGTCTTGTTGTTATCTTTTATTGCTTTTATTGACTTTTTTTTATGCATCTTTCAATTACATATATCACTCTATTGTCATTCTATTGGACAGTGGCCCGTACACACGTATGAGTCACACCGTTGTCAGGCTATGTAACCTTTATTATTTAATAATCCCACTGTGGCTTTTTTTGTGATAAGAATTGTTGATTTTATGAAATTCTTTTGGACTTATAAAGATTTTTTTTGATTCCCTTTCACAATATATTTTTTATAAACGGGATTTTTTTTTACATTAAAAATATTAAATTGATGAAATCAATCAAAAGGGATAAAAACAAATCTTCAATGAATTTTCTCAAGGCCTTATGAAAATTCAATCAAGATTTTTTGTATCCCCTCTTATTGATTTAATTAATTAAATTTTGGGGGGAATTTTATTTTTAATCACAATAAACTATTGCCATCACAACTATACACTAACTTTTTAAATACATAAATAACTAAACATTTATTGGTGCACTTTTTGCATTATAATGTTTATTCAGCATAGCATTCATTCAAAAACACAACATCATTTCCATGTTTACACCCTTTTATTCCCATTAATATAATATAAATATATCAAGAAAGAAGTAAAAGTTAAAGACAACTCATATAGTTCAAACAATGATTAAACACGATTAGTTAAACATTCAAAAGTCAAACTCTGACTCCTTTTATTGTTTTGCTTTGAACACGAAGCTTGAGATTGTCTCTGTTATGGAAAGTAAATAAACGGTTAACCTCTGTCTGCAGGGTGTGGAGGCCTGTCGCCATGGTTACCGGCGTGCCAACATAAACAGTCGTTGCTGAGAGCGTCTCGTCTCAGTGACACGCCGTTAATAATGAAGGAAAGGGTCAGCTGGCAGCAGACAATCTGCTTGGCTCACTCGTATTTCCACTTCATTACTCAAACTACTGAACCACTTAGAATACGGCGACTTTTCAGGACCTTTTTTTTTTTAAAACTGGCTCATTACTTGTTATTATTGATAATATCGATCTGAACTATTCATTCCAGACGTGTCAAGACATATAGACACAACAGAGTGTGCAAGTGGCTCCAATCTGGCTAAAAATGTATTTGAACATATTTCTAATCGTGGACACGACACGGTACTGACGCTCAGGCTGAGGTATCAGTGATCTTACCAAGTTATCAGACGCGCATCAGCCACAAAGCCAGAGTGAGTTTGTAAAAAACACCCACAATGCAATGCGGCATTCTGCACCAGACGCTTTCATTGAAATGGATTCGTGTTGAGATTGTGGTCATTGTCACTCTGCACCACGTCGTAGAAAAAGTGTAAATTTAAAGGTTCTTCTCATGTTATTTCACTGCTCTGGTCCACTCAAGATGGCATTAGTCTGCATGAGGCCCCTGAACCAAAGTGAGTTTGGAACCACTGAGCTATGCGTTCACCAAGTGTGTGAAGGAAAGATTCCGTTAGATCATTAGATCATTTTACATCATTTGGTTACGTCTTTTGCAACGTGCTGCTGAGCAAGAATGCAAATACATGAGGCGAACCTTTCATTTAGCCGCTGACTCATCCGGCTGCCGTCATCCTTTGTCGCTCCGACACGTGTGGAAACACACGGGACGAGATGCCAGCAAATCATTTCGTGTGTCTGTGAAACCGGCGAGACTTGATCCTGCAGCTTCCTGCAGAGTGGGAGGGAACTTCCGGTCCGTCACAATCTGGAGCGCTGGGCTCAAAATTGGGGGCGTAATCGAAGTTTCGATCCCTGAACGTGGGAGTGAAACCGGAGGTGATGAGCTGGGGGACTCTCCCGCTGGTTTCCATCCTGATCCACCCCTGAGCAATCTGAGGGAATCCAACCTGCAGCAGGTGAGCCGCTGTAATGAGCGTTGCTATCTGCACTGAATACCATTAATTGTTCTGCAAAACATATTTTAGTTCAGGGGCCACATGCAGCCCAATATCACCAGTAAAACTCTCCCAAAATAACCTTTAAATTGAAGGTTTGTCTTTGTTGTGGTGGAGAAACGGACTCCACCACTACATGAAACAGACTCCACCACTACATGAAACGGACTCCACCACAACATGAAACGGACTCCACCACTACATGAAACGGACTCCACCACTACATGAAACGGACTCCACCACTACGTGAAACGGACTCCACCACTACATGAAACGGACTCCACCACTACGTGAAACGGACTCCACCACAACGTGAAACGGACTCCACCACTACATGAAACGGACTCCACCACAACGTGAAACAGACTCCACCACAACTTGAAACGGACTCCACCACTACATGAAACGGACTCCACCACAACGTGAAACGGACTCCACCACTACGTGAAACGGACTCCACCACAACGTGAAACAGACTCCACCACAACATGAAACGGACTCCACCACTACATGAAACGGACTCCACCACTACATGAAACGGACTCCACCACAACATGAAACGGACTCCACCACTACATGAAACGGACTCCACCACTACATGAAACGGACTCCACCACTACATGAAACGGACTCCACCACAACGTGAAACGGACTCCACCACAACATGAAACGGACTCCACCACTACATGAAACGGACTCCACCACAACGTGAAACGGACTCCACCACAACATGAAACGGACTCCACCACTACATGAAACGGACTCCACCACTACATGAAACGGACTCCACCACAACATGAAACGGACTCCACCACTACATGAAACGGACTCCACCACTACATGAAACGGACTCCACCACTACATGAAACGGACTACAATCTCAACATGGAGACAACTTTAATGAAACTTTCTGGAAAATGTAGAATACAGTGAAATGTCCAGAAAACTTCTGTCATTGCTGTTGCATTCTGGGTGTTCTTGGTAACCTGACTGAGATCTCGGCCCGGGCCTCGCTGCTCTCTTGTGTCACTATTCTTAAGAAAGTTGTTAAAATCAATGTTTTGTTTCTTGGTGCTTTGGCCAGACTGGAGCCTTATGTTTGGCCGGTAGCAATAATTCAGGAAGTTAGGTGAATAATAAGGTTATCTAGTGGAGATTTAACCAGGGAAACATGATATTTCAACTAGTTTTGCATGAAAAAGGGTTAAAATTGACAAATTTAAGGCAAAATCTTCGTCTTTCTATGCAATATTCTATTTCTTTTTTGTAATAAACCACCCTGGATTCTCCACAATGTCACATATTATGCAATACTTTTATCTATTATGTGTTTCGAAAGTACCCAAAGATAATAACTTTTATGATTCAGAACTAATTCAGAAACATAATTATCCAACATACGAAAATTGTGAAAATGTGTTTTTTTTATTGTCTTTCAATGCAGAATTTTCTCTTTTCTTTTGCCCAATTGCTTCTAAATTCGACGGCAATTATCACACTAAAGCAAACTCCTTCGTTTTCTTGAGTCCGTGTTAAACAACAGTCAACCCTCAATACAAAATGGTAATTAACTTCCTTTGAGGTTGAAACACAATTACCATGTTGTTCATGTGATTAGAGTCCTGAAGGACAGGAACGTCATGACTCAGCACAAAACACAGTTTTAAATATGTTGTTTTCAGAGTGAAGGAGGGGAAAAAAACTGTGATTAATAGAAAGAAAGTTGAGGTCGAAAAAACCCAGTGAGGACAAATGGAAAGTGGAAATTGGAAGTGAAGAGGAGGAAATAAATAAAGGAAGAGACGGAGTCGCTCAGTCACTCGCTTGTTTCTTCTGGTCTCATGTCGGACGTTTGAGGCCTGAAATCCAACGTTCAGCCTGGAGGACTGGCGGGAGTTTATAGGAACGTAGACATGTGAGCCTTTATTAAAATGAGTTGAGTTCAACAGAAGAATGAAGCAGTTAAATACACAAGGTCAAAACAAACAAATATATAAATGAAGAAAAACTGGGACACAGAGGATCAAATATAAAACTCTTTAAACTCGTTTTAACCAAGTAAAGGTTTGGGAAAAAAAAGAGAATAAATGATCATCAAGAAATTATTATTATTTTTTTTTTAAACCTATAAAAGGAAATAACATGCAAAGTGTGTGAGTGAGACATTAATGCTTTAATTCATTCTTATTCATATTATTAAATCCCATAATTACCCTTTAGGTCACTTTTTAATAAGAAAAGGACAATTTTGTTCATTTCTAACAGGCTCACATTGTGTATGTATATTTATCTATTTGCTAGTTTGTTCCTTTAAATTGATCTTCTGTGCAAGTATATCAAGAAGAGCTGTTTTAAAAATGTCATAATTTTTGGGACAAAAAAGTTGATTTCAGTGTTTTCAGACACTTTGAAATGGTTTAACCGTTTAATAAATCATGTTTTATAAATGAAAAAATCCAAAATCTGAATCAACATCATCTCATTTTTTTTAAATCAGGGACTAAATTTAACATTTAATATGTTAAAATTATATATTTTGTTCTGTTTTCACAGACTGAATAAAGACATTCTGACAGTCTCTTAAAGTCTGTGTGCAAAGGCTGTACACTGAAGAAACACACGTTTGTTGCACTTGTTAACATTGATTTAGACAGAAATTCCAACCGGAAACATGTTCGCCGCTCATTCTACTGATTTTCCTCCGAAAATCCACTGGAAAAGTCCCCATGAGCAGAAGAATTCAAATGTGCATTGGCTTTGTTGCGACACGCTGCGAGAAGCCTCCAGGTGAATCCAGGCGAAGATCAGGCAGGAACTCGTGACACGAGAAGTTCATCAGTTACGAGGAAGACAATTAACTTTGCAGTGTTTCCTCATGAGCCGGTATCCCCCTCCGGGAGCTTCCTGTTGGGAGTTTCATGCCGTCCGTGTCATCTTGTGCGTTTGTTCTGGCCTCCGCGGCAGAAACGTTTGAGATGAAGCGGATATGAAACTGAACCGGGTCACCGCGGCAGGGTCACCGTCCAACGCGAGGGAAAGAGAGAGAGAAAGAGCTGCGAGGGGAGAAGTGGACTTCGGCTGCAGCCTGGTGACCTTTCAGCACTTCCACCGGTCGTCACGTCACTTCATCCTCATCACACACACACACACACACACACACACACACACACACACACACACACACACACACACACACACACACACACACACACACACACACACACACACACACGCGTGTTAAAGGTGATTTCATTGTACGTGGAAAACATTGACTGCAGCTGTTGGGGTGAGAGAGTGTACTGAAACATTACAGTTATACAGCAGGAGTGTCGAACATCTGCTACTTCTTCACACCTCAAATAAAACAGAAGCAAACTCAGACACGACGCTGGAGACAATCATTCCCATACCTTTTGGGACATTCCCTGAAATTCATTTGTTTTGGGGGAAACAGAGTTTAGGCTATGATACCCCCCCCCTGATGTCAGACTCCTATATCTGGGTGGAACAACAGGTCACGTCGTCATGGAGACTGGTACCTGTAAAACCTGCTGGCCTGAATAAAGATGCCTTGTAGATGCCAGAGGTCAAAGGTCAAAGGTCAGACTAGGTCAGATTATTTATTTATTTATTTATTTATTTTAAAACAGTCGCAGAGACGATGTGAAGTTCATTTTGCAGTGAGGAAATGTGTTGAAAGTCATTAAAATGCCTTAATATTGTAGAAGCTTGCACTTAATTGTCTTTTTCAACGTGTTTTCAGCAGTTTTTCTGAAAACAGACTTTAATAAATGTCTATTTTTGCACAACAATTGAAGGACTTATTGAAGTTATTGTTATTTATGTAATGCTATGCTAATGCTAATGCTATTATAATTTCAGTCATTCAGCATCAAACACCTCTGCTGTGAAATCCCCATTCTTGGAGTAAATAATGAGTTACAAGCGGCGAACACGCCTCTGTGAGACATTCAGGTACCGCTAACCGCGGGGGAAATCACACCGTTCAACCAGTCGGGTCGGTGAAGTAGCAGAAAGGTGAGCGCAGTGACTCACACTGTTTATTGTCCTCCGTGACCTCCGGCTCACTTTAGGTTCCCCGACAGGAGATCAGTACCTTTGACCCAGTGCACTTTGTTCACGTTCAGAGCCCACAGGCAACACACACACCATCAACACCCCCCCCCCCCCCCCCCCCCCCCCCCAGCTTCCAGCCCCCAACCTCCACCTCCAGCCTCCAGCCTCCAGCCTCCAGCCTCCAGCCTCCAGCCCCCAACCTCCAGCCCCCAGCCTCCAACCTCCAGCCCTCAGCCCTCAGCCTCCAGCCTCCAGCCTCATTATATGCAACCTGAAGTTTGTGAAATTTGGCTCTGCTTTAAGTAAAAAAAACCACAATTTGTCAGTGACATGGAGTCGGCTTTAAATGTGCCAGCATGTAAGCTTGTGCATATAACTTACAATATTGTGTTTTTATGTCCTCACCATCACAAAGCTCATTCCTGATCACATGTCCGAGGTACTTGACATTGTCCACAGTATTGAGCACACTTCCAGGGAGGTAGAAAGTGTGAGAAACAGCATTACGGTCCTCCTCTGTCCTCACGATCAGAACCACACTCTTTCTGGTGGAATTCCCCATATTCCCATCAGACAGTTGTTATAACCCAGTGTAATATGGTGACAAGTCCAAGACGATGATGTAATGAAGCAGCACAGTGAGAAAGATTGAAGAATCACCAAAGTTTCTTCTGATTGGTCCAACAAGTCTTAATGATGATGTCAGAGGCGGGAAGGAGATTTACACTGAAACACAACAGATGGTGTGAACGCTCCCTGCAGAGTCCTGATCCTTCGTCTTCTACATCACTTCATACCCGGCATTGACACTTCACCGCTACGTCACCGCGTCAGCACATTCAGAGCGACCGACCAGCCCAGCGTCTTTCAGAAGAACTGCACGTCGGAGTGAAAACGCTTCCAAATCAATCGCAGCGTCTGACTTCGGTTGGTTGTAAACTCTGAATCATCACCAGGCCGAAGCAGCTTCACACGAGCAAGGAGGGAAAACACAGATCTAAATTTAATGACCGCCAGTGACTCTCATATGACCACTTTTTGCAGTTCTGAGTAATCTATTTGTATGAGTAATCTGATTACTATTTCAAAACCAGTAATCAGATTAAAGTTACTTCTCTTAGTCACTGTGTGGTACTATTGTAGCGTCCAGCAGGACCTTAGAAAGGAAAAAGAGTTTCTTGTCTGTAAAGCCGCTTTATTACTGAACTGAACCGGGCCGCTCCTTCATTCTCCTCCAAACGGGACACACACACACACACACACACACACACACACACACACACACACACACACACACACACACACACACACACACAATGATATTTTAAAGTGACAACAGAAAACTCGTTTCATTTTGGGGGTTTTTTATACGACAATGGTGCTCGGAGCCACTGGAAGCACAACTTTTTGAAATTGCTTCGTCTCCATGGAAACGAGGAGAAAACACAATTTTTTCTGAAATACTGCTATATTGCATGATCAGTACCAAGGCCGTGCGAGTTGTTCTGCACATGCTCAGTAGATCAATCAGAGGGTTTGCCTCCAGAGTGTCATGACTCCAAGTCCATGTTCTCCTGGGACTTGGATTGCTGTTACTGTGACTGTCAACTATAACTATATAAACTAATTATAATGTTCTCTGCTGTGTGTGTGTGGTTTCATTACAAAAACAACCAACAATGCAAACTCGTCAAAAACATCTATCCAGTAAATGTTATTTTGGATGGATGGATGTTTTTGATCAGTGAAATAATCCTCCAATTAAATAATTAAGATTTCATCATGTAAATTGTACTGAAGTGTTAAATACTTATACTCCAACCAAAAGTCCTACTAATCCACAGTGATGCATCATTTGTAAGTTCTCTCTTGTTTCACACTTAGTTTTTTACGGTGCGTGTGTTTGTGTGTGTGTGTGTGTGTGTGTGTGTGTGTGTGTGTGTGTGTGTGTGTGTGTGTGTGTGTGTGTGTGTGTGTGTGTGTGTGTGTGTGTGTGTGTGTGTGTGTGTGTGTGCGCCACAGTCTGACAGTAAAACACAAACGGACGGTAAACATGAACAGTTCCTCATCTTTCACGGTTTTTACTCAAGTCTCTCTCTCTCTCTCTCTCTCTCTCTCTCTCTCTCTCTCTCTCGTTTTACGGTAATTCGCTGAATCACGCCGCGGATCGAAAGTGGGAATGATCCCGTCCGGCCACCATAGGTCTTAAAACACCGTTTACTACATTAACATGTGTTACGTAGAACAGTCTGCATCATCATCATCATCATCATCCATCAGTGGTGTGGTGCAGGGAGGAGGAGGAGTGTAGTAGATGAGGAGGAAGAGACACGAGAAGAGAGGAGGAGGGAAGATGAGGAGAGGATTTCCCGGATACCCCATGATGAAGAGGAACAACTAGAGAGGGAGAGATGGAGGGAGGTGGAGAGACGAGGAGGAGGAAGAGAGAGCAGGAGGAAGGAGGGGGAAGAAGAAGAGGAGGAGGAGGGGGAGAGGATTTCCCGGATACCCCGTGATGAAGAGGAACAAGTGCAGGAAGAGGAGGAGGAGGAGGAAGCTTCCCGGAAAGGATGATGCAATCTGAGCCGGCAGAAATAATATAAAGGCAATATAAAAGCACTAAAATACAATAAATATATCCATCAGATTACAGGAAAATAAATCAAGTAATCTGTGTGGAGTATGTTTTGTTGCAGTTATATAATATAATAGATTATAGTTACTGGCCATAATAATCATAATAATACTCATAAATTAATGACAAGTGGAATTTCTTTATATTAAATCCTCTGTTTGAAAATATCTATTATATGGTAAATAAAATAATTCTCTGTTTATATACTTTGTTGAATATTGGCTTTAGATAGACGGATAGAAAGAAAGAAATAACCTAATTTTACAAGTTAGAAAAAAAGGAAGAAATAGGCTTAGATTTAATATTTTTCTGTATCACCAGAGCATCAAACAAAAGCTTGGTCCTCCTCCTCCTCCTCCCCCCCCCTCCCCCCTCCTCCTCCTCCTCCTCCTCCTCCTCGGGTTACGTCACCCTTTTCCTTTCCGGGAAATAAAGCCTCTCATCCTTCTGGTGGCATTACCGGGCAGCCAGTGGGGAAGCGGGAAAAGACGTCCGGGGCAGGTGGGGAACCATCCTCCTCCTCCTCCTCTTCCTCCTCCTCCTCTTCCTCCTGCAACATTTACCATCATCACCACGAGCACTTTCACTTCATTATCAGACTCGGTGGAAGTTTTCAGCAACAACAAGGTCACTTTCTCAAACCTCGTTTCTCAAGCTGCATGTGAGGCGATGGAGGAATTCATTATGCACTTTAAATAAAAAAAATGAATATAGAAACCCAGCAACGTTTACACGACAACGTTTCACGTGAAAACGCATTGTTTTTGTTTCAGAGAAGTGTCGTGTTTACACAGCAAGTTTTGAAAATGATGTAGTTTTCCTGTTGGGCCACTAGTTGGTGCAGTTGTTTGTTTTTGTAATGAAACCACACACACGTGCGCAGAGAAAAATACGCTATAAACTTTAACAATGGGAGTAAGACTGACATTCGAGTGGACAGACGACCAAGTTGGATTGTTGTTACAGTGACTGTTAACTATTAAACTACCCAGTCCAGGAGTCGAGACACTCTGGAGGAAAACATTGTTCTTATTGGCCATCTACTGAGCATGTGCAGAACAACGAGTTACTACGGCTGTGGTGCGTATGACGAGTAGCAGCGTTTCACAAAAGTTATGTTTCACCCCATTTCCATGGAGACAAAGTCTGAGCATTTTCAAAATGTCGAATTTTACCCTGTTTCCAGGAGATGAAGACGTAGCATTGGGTAAAATTGTTGTAATTGTCCATCTACTGAGCATGTGCAGAAGAACTATTCACTATGGTCATGGACGCATGCGCAGTAGCAGCGTTATCGCAAGTTATCGACACAGAGATGGGGAGCAAGCATTTTCAAAAAGTTGTGTTTTCCTCCATTTACATCAAAAAGTTCCACTTTGGTAGCTGTTTTCAAAAAGTTGTGTTTCCAGTGGCTCTGAGCATCGTTGTTATAGTGTGTATGTGCAGTGGCAGCATTTTCAAAAAAGTCGCATTTCCCCCTGTTTCTGCAGAGTCGGAGTCAGAGTGTTTTCAAAAAGTTGCATTTTCTCTGTTTTCTACGCAAACCACGATGAAGCATTTTCAAAAAGTAGCATTTTCAGTGGTTCTGAGTACTAATTATAGTAGTACAGTCGAAATAAACACGTCAATGTGACCCACCAGCTGTGAATAAGACAGAATTGTTGAATGAATACGTCAGTTTACGTCGGTATAAAAAGTCAAATTCACAAGTGTCGTGTTTTGTCATTAGTTACACAGCATTTTTAAATCCTCCACAATCGTCACACATTTCAACCTATTGCTCGTGCCTTCTGTGTTTGTCATGAACTCGGCATTGGTAGTTTGGATGAAATGTGGAAAAATTAGGATGTTACCAAATATGGTCGTTTGTCAGATAAAAGGTTAAAGACGGGCCACCGGACCGAGCTGCTTTAACAGACCTCCAGTACCTGCTTTTTGGGGCGGTTTCAAAAAAGGTCGGCACAGACGAACAGTCTGGAAATGAGTCAGTTAATTTGAGAGGTTTCAGTTTTACTCCTTGTCTTTCTCACATCTGCTCCGCTGAAGCTCAAAGGTGAGAATTCACGCAAGTTGTGACGTCGGTCATGAGTCCACTGGGGGGGTCAACAGGCGATCTGATCTCCGCTCACACCCAGCCCAAACATGCTTTCTTTTCACTTTCTCTTCTGCTGAGAGCAAATTCTCAGAATGAGAAACTCACTGTTGTCCTTTCTCTCATAGTGAAACCTACTGCTGCTGTATCATCTATCTGAGCTGGCTCTGCTGCTCATGACCCGACATGAAAGCTGACGCAAGGTGAAAGTGACGATTTGGTGGCTTTCGTGTTTCTCTCTGTATGAAGCCACTGTCAGGGAGGGTGACGTCCTCATTAAATCATCTTAATGTGTCTTAATGATAACTGAATTATTGTAGCGTCGCTATCACGCTTTCACTGAGCCGACGAGAGCATCGGGAAGATGCTCTAAACCAGGAGGCCTGAGGGCCGAAGCCGGCCCTCAAGAGGCGCCAATCCGGCCAAAACACCAAGGAACATGGAAAAATATCAAAGAAAACATTGAGTTATGAACAAATTTCTTAATAGTAGTGACACGATACAACACAGAGACCCGGGCTAACATATCAGTGACGCCGCCATGAGAGCTAGCAAACTAGCGTTAGCCTCAAAGCCGTGCTGTCAGCGGGGAGTTTGTAAAAACTCCCAGAATGCAACAGTTATAGGAGAAGTTTTCTGGACACAGGTTTCATTAAAATGGGCTTCATGTTGAGATTGTAGTAGTTTTCAGTAGTAATTGTTTGGTTTGATGAAAATATAGACATTTTCATCATGTTTGTGCTAAACTACAACAAAGAAAAACTTTATTCGTTCTGGCAGTATTTTACCACTCAAGATGAAACTGGACTGTATGTGGAACCCGTTTGACCCCACTGACCTATAATCTGGATCTAATCCTGATAGAAACTGCTGATTTATGATTTTATGACGCTGAAAAGAAGAAGCAGCAGCACAACTGAGATAAAGTAATAACGTGCAGACGGCAGCGCGGAGGTCTTAGAGGGAAGCAAACCTTCACGCAGCGCCACGGATTATTTAATCTGGTAAAAGCTAATGAGCCCAAAACTTCAGTAAATGTAACCGAGGTCACGAGGGCCAGATTACACCACAATGTTTTCAAGTGAAAAACGCAAAACTTCCGTTGCATGTCGGGGGACTGTTTACACGACAATGGCACCCGGAGTCACTGAGAACTCAACTTTTTGAAAATGCTCAGGCTCCGCCTCCATGTAGATGGTGTCGACGCTCTGCTGGTCATGTGCACCACAGCCGCAGTAAATAATCGTTCTGCACATGCTCAGTAGAGACAATCAGAACAACGTTTCCTCCGTCGTGTCGTGACTCCCAGTCCATATTCTCCTGGGACTTACGCTTTCGTTTCAGGAAAGTTTCGTCTTGAAAATGACGTACGTTTACAGGGACGCGGCAGAAACACTAAAAACTACACAGCAAAACACAATGAAAACAGTAACTCGGGTCACGTTTACACAACAATGTTTTCAAGTGAAAATGGAAAACTTTGGTTGTGTTTCAGGGGGTCCATTTACACAACAGTGCAACTTTTTGAAAACTGCTCCCAAGGTAGAACTTTTCTGAAACGGTGCTACTGTGCATGTGCACCGCCACCGTTGTAACGAGCAGTTAGTAGAGACAACCAGAACAGTGTTTCCTCCGTCGTGTCGTGACTCCCAGTCCATCTTCTCCTGGGACTTGGTACTTTTATTTTGACAGTCACTGTAATAACAATCCCAACATGCTCGTCTGTCCACTGGAATGTCAGTCTGCTCCCATTGTTAGTGTTTCCAGCGTATTGTCCTCTGCTTGCGTGTGTGTGTGTGTGTGTGTGTGTGTGTGTGTGTGTGTGTGTGTGTGTGTGTGTGTGTGTGTGTGTGTGTGTGTGTGTGTGTGTGTGTGTGTGGTTTTTCATAACAAAAACAAACAACTGCATCATTTTCAAAACTTTGCAGTGGAAACACAAAACTTCTCTGAAACAAAAACGATGCGTTTTCACTTGAAATGGAACACGACGTATTGACTCTTGTGGTTAAAAAAAACCAAAAAACAACCAGTTTATTAAATCTCATTTGTTCACTCACGCTCAAACTAACTAAACCAATTTTATTCTTACAATCACTGACAAGGTTTTACCAGAATAAACAACTTAAATCTTAACTAGCTGAAATCAGAAACAGACGTATTCCGTCCTTGTTTTGATCCAGATCGTAAAGCGGATCCCAAAACCTTTTCTTTCCCCTGAATGCTGGTTAATGAGTTCATCAGCGCTGCGGCGTGTAGGTGTGAGTACACGCTGCTCTGGCACGAAATCCCTCTCATATAAAAATAGACAATGTAATATTTAGCTGGCGGGTTCGCGCTCCAATCATCTGGTATTAATAGAGCACAGTGTCAGCAGTGACTTCACATCGCAGCATCAATCTGGATTACCACACTGACCTCATAAACTTTTCAACACCCGTGTGTGTGTGTGTGTGTGTGTGTGTGTTTGTATGTGTGTGTGTCTTTCAGCCGAAGCACTTTCTCGATAGTCTGATTCACTAAAAATAAAAAGCGCCACTAACACGCGTCGCAGCTGAACTTGGCCTCGGCGCCACGCTCTCGTCATGTTTTCAGAGCGACGCCGCGCCTGCAGCCGGAATGAAAAGCATGTCTGACGGTTTGTGACATCACAAGAACCACATGGGCTCATTTGTTTGTTTCTGTCATCAGGACGTGAGAACTGACACACAACGCGTCTCAAGAGGAAATCCTCAAAGCAACCGATCGATCAACAAATAATCCAACACATCCGAGCACTGGGAATATTTTCTCCTGCCACTGGTACCTTGATTCTGATTGTTGAAAAGAGAAATGATGCAACTAATAGAAGAGACAATCAGCGAATCAGTGCATTAATAGGAAACAATCGACATGAAATCATTTATAACAATACATGCATTAATAATAAGAATAAGAATAAGAATAAGAATAATAGGAATAATAATCCAGCTCCCTTTCCCCCCAAAATTACAATGTTCTTCACTATTTGAAGAACATAAAAGATATATAGAGGAAATTGTACTATCTATAATTGTACTATATTATATACAATTATACATATACAAAAAACACACTATAATGACATCATTATACCTCAAATGTATAATGGTATAAGAATATACTAAGGCTTTCAATAATACAAACTCCACAATAAATAAATGAATGAATAAATGGGAGATGTCAGGGTAAATAACTGATGATAATATTAATATTTTTAAGTGAAGTTAGTTAATTATTAAGTGGACAATCAAACTAACACTGGACGTTTCCCTCCTGCTCTCTTGACCTGGACTCAAAGACACCAGGTCTGCTTCCAGAGACGCGCTGGATGTTTGGGAAACCCCCCCCCCTGCCACATGCAAGGTTGGCCCTGGACTCAGGTAGAAGACACCCCCCACAAGTCTCATTTCTCTAACTTCCCCACGTAGATCTGAACTTCTCCGCCTGGCTCTGGGTTTTCCAACCAGCCCAGGAAGAAAGAACATGAACGAGCAGGGCTGTGAGCCGCTGCGTACCTGAGAGAGCTCATCAATGGGAACCATAGTTTGCAGAGGTGGGAGACAAAAAGCCAGAATTCAGCTTTATACTCTGAGTTTAGGAGCTGAAGCCATGAGAGCTTTTTTATACTGAAACAGCCTCACTTTATAACACCATCGAATATTATTTATAATAATGTAATTATAATAGGTTTTCAGATATGTATAATTCTTTATGTTATGATTATGCATAATTATACAAGTTTCCCTATGTGTGCTTTATGTTTTTGAAATTGTTATGCACATGGTGGAAAAATGTAACTTTAATAATAATGATGATAATAATAATAAAAACTTACACATAAGTGCCTTTATGCCTACTTTTTAAAATGTATTAATTTATTCTTTTATATATTTATTTATTTATTTATTAGTTTGTTTAGAATTTTCTTTGCTTTAAATCGAGGAATACATTGAAGAAGAAGAAAAACCTATTTGATCAATTAAAAACCAATAAATCAATATTTCTTTGTATTTTTATTTAATTGATTTTAACTTTATTCTTACCATGATAAATGTTTTAGTTTGCTGACTTAATCGCACTGAGATGATTTTATATTTCAATGTTCGTGTCCTGCAGCATCACTGCAATAAATAAATAAACTGTTGACCCAAACTAACTGTTGCATCACAAGTGCTTTATTGTGTTTTTCCGAGCGGGAACACATCTGGTTCATGATTAACTCCGTTATGGTGCTTTACTGCCGGGTGGTGTGACTGTGCCACCCCGGTACGACCATTACACACACACACACACACACACACACACACACACACACACACACACACACACACACACTGCAGAGGCGGAGGTTTCTAGGTCAGTCATGCTTCGTGTTACATATCAGTTTTACTGTCAGAGCAAATAATTCTAGGAATTCTACTAACGTCTGACAGGCAAGTTCCTAAAAAGCTCACACTCGCCAATCTGGGGCATTTCTTTGGACTTATTGTGCAACCATGTTTCAGAGAAAAGCTTCACGCAGGTGAAAATGAAAGTGAAAAAGTGTGTTAAAGAAACGGGAAGTTTCAGGATTACAACAGTGAGACCTTTAGAACGGACAGGAAACGAAACACGTGAGGAAGGAAGTACAACAGAGGATGTGATTGCAAAAAGTTGCGTTTTTCCCGCAGATGGGGTTGGAGCATTTTCAAAAAGTTGTGTATTCCACGGAGTCTGAGCTTTTTTAAAAAATGTGCTTTTTCACAGGGCGGGAGCATTTTTGAAAAGTTATGTTTTCCTTAGTTTCCACGGCGATGGAGCATTTTTAAAAAGTTATCTTTTCCATGGAGACAGAGCATTTTCGGAAAAAAAAAAAAGTTGTGTTTCCACAGAGTCTGAGCATTTTCAAAAACATGCTTTTCAACAGAGACGGAGCGATTTTGAAAAGTCACGTTCTCCTTAGTTTCCATGGCGATGGAGCATTTTTGAAAAGTTGCCTTTTTCCTCCATTTCCACAGAGACGGAGCTTTTTCAAAAAGTTTCGTTTCCACAATTTCCACGGAGACGGAACATTTTCAAAGAGTTGCATTTCAGTCCGTTTCCACGGAGACTGAGTTAGTAGTTGAGTTAGTAATGCGTACTCATTCACTTCAGGTGGTGTATGTTAGGTGAGTTAGTTGGGGGGGAAGATGCTCTATATTCTGAGCTCTTCGATAAGAAAAGGGAAGTGCAAACTGAGAATGAAGACGACAATGAATGTCTGTCAGGAGGACTGAAGCGGTTCAGGATCAATAATCCGCTCCTCCCCCGGTGAACAGGGGTTTAGTGAAACAGTAACAGGACACATAGAGAACCTCGAGCACCATTTTTTTTCCTTGTGCAGCAAAATGTTGAGTAAAATCTTAAAAAATAATACCAGTGGGCTCATTGAGCAACGAACTGAAACACAGAGTGACTTCATTTTAATGTCATCGATGAAAAACTTGTGTTTCCAGTGTTGATCCTGTTATTGTTGGTGGGATTGTGCTGATTCACACAGCATGTCATTTATTAATATATTCATTTTCCACCATAAAAACATCTAACTGTACCAACCAGATAGAATCAGTCAGTTGTCTGGCTCATTTCCAGCTCCTTTCTCATTCATTATTGGGCAAATAAACAAATAAAAAGCTTTTTAAACAACAAGTTTCCCACTGCTGGGGCATGTCCAGTACCTCTCCTATGACCTCTGAAGGAATCTGTAAACAAGATCATCTGATTAAGACTATTTAAGACACAGAAATTCCCCATGTAGTAGAAAACAGTGGCGCCTCTTACTCTCGTTCAAACGCGCCTCAAAATAACGGCAAAGAAAGAAAACATGCAGTTGTTGTTTCTTTACGTACCTACATCATCACTGTGTCTCCTCAGAGGGTAAACCCACATTAAAAAGACAGACGTATGAAGATCTAACCACCACCGTCCATCCATCCTCCTCTCTGCCCCCTCCCCGTTACCCCCCAGGGGGGTTTTATACCCCGGCGAGGGAAGATGTAAGCAGACAATAAATAACCAGCTGGTGTCATTCGCCCCGGATTCACTCATTTACCTGGAATGTCTGGAATGGAAATCCAAAGAACCGAGGCTGAGGACGTCTTCCTCGTGGACTCCGATTCTAAATATTGATCAATGAATCGATTAGTGACACAAGACAAGAAGTGAGCGAAGAATCAGAAGGAAAACACTCCAATACTAAACTGTTGGGGGTTTTTAATTAGTAAATTTAACATGTATGAGAATACTTTCCCAAAAGACAAATTATAAACTAAAACACTAGTAAAGTGTTAAAAGAAGGGACAACAGAAAATGTATATATGGATGTATTGTAATGTATTCTAATAAGTTAAGGTTCAACCTGAAAAAGAAAAGTTAAATTACTTAAGTGTATATATCTGTATGTATAATATGTAAATATTTAACTATGACACGTGACTTCTCTATTTCCTATATAATTGGAAAAAAAGTGAAAAAACTTAATCCGACATCTTTTTTTCTTTTCTTTTTTTTCTCCAGAAATTTCTAGAATGCTGGAATGTTATTCCCGGTTATTGTCCCCTCCCCTAATGGGACATCAAGCAAAACACTCGAGGAAGAAGAGGAAGAAGAGGAGGGGGAAGCCTGTCCTGTTATGGCAGAGCCTCGCGCTGGACGCTGGATTGCGTCACCGCAGGCTCAGCCTACTATAAATAGGATGACGTCACCCCACCCCCCCCCCCCCCCCGCTCGTTCTCTCTCGGAGGCTGTCTGAGATGTGTCGTGTCACAGGCCACGCCCCCTCCGTGTCGCTATAAAAGCAGCGGTGATGCAACGGACCGGGCACAAGCGCAACTTTACACCGGGGAGCGGCGAAGCGGCGCGCGACACAGCGACACAGCGACACACTGAACGATCCGCACCTGAACCGGACACTCACACACGCTTTACAGGTACGATCCGCTGGTCTTTCTGTCCGGGGAGGGAGGAGCGGTGTGACCGGGGGGGTTATCAGAAGGAGTTACCGGGATGTTTCCGGCTCCGCGCGCTCCGCGTCCCGGGACGCGCCGGGTAAACTTTGGGATTCTTCTATTACGACTGAATTATCATCATTTCCCTCTCAGCTCGTTATAGTAACGCATGCTGGGATAAATACGTCCTCGGTATTTAATGTATTTCACTTTACTTCATCTCTAAACAACTTTGTCATCGTCCCATTGATCCATTTCTGTAGATAAATAAAAGCACGTTTCACACCGTAGATATAATTCCATAACTTTAAACGTGACAGCAAAGAGCTGAAATAATCGTTTGAATGAAAAACAACTTCATTCATTCAACCTTGAAAATACTTAAGACTTAAAAACTCTTTTAAGATTTCATGTTTATGTTTTTTTTTGTGCTTTAATAGATGAGACGTTCAAATGTAACTTTATTTCTTAACTTTAGATTTTAAAAATCACTTTGAATTTCTACGTGATTTATTTTATATCTTAGTTCAGAAAGTCCTTTTCTTTAACTCTTCAGTTGTTTGAGTGAAGAGAAGCTGGGAGGATAAATATGTTGTCATTGTAATCGTCTTCTCAAGCTGTCAGTCATCAGTCCTGCTTCTGTTTACAAAACATCCACCACCTATTAATCGCCCTCATTTATTATTTAGGCACTTTTTTCCCAGAAACTTTGCTCCCTTGATCTTCCTGATCTTATTTATTTCATTGTGAAATATAAACTACGGTTTTTCAGATGACTTTTATTATTATTATTATTATTATTATTATTATTATCCTACAAATGTTCCTTTACTTTTCAACTCAGATTTAGTTTTTTAAATCAAGTTCTTTTTGAAGTTTTGAGTTGGAACATGACAATCATACAGTGCAGGGCTTTTATACATAAATGAAAACTATCAATAAAACCCCAAGACTGGACGTTCCTGGAAAGAAAGAAAATAAGATAAATAAACTTTGTAGGATGTTTTTTAAAATTCATCCATATTGAGATTTATAATTCCTATTTTTGAATACTGTTGCTGTGTTTTCTGTTCGTTTCATCCTTTGTTCACTTATAAACGATAAAGACATGTTGATATTTAATAATAGTACTTATTTAATTTTAATCCAATTTTTAAGTTTTTCTATTTTTTTCTGGGTGGAGCTAAATAATTTAACGTATTTCTAATCCATCTCTTTGTGAACTGTATGTTTATCTAATAATATTCCTGCCTTTGGTATTTTTTAGAATTGAAATAGAGTATTGCTTTGTCCCTGGGGGAAATTCTTGCAGCATTGCTCCTCACAGGAAGAACATAAAATAATAAATAGTTCAGTTAAAAAGCCAATATGACAGTAGTTGATTATGTAATATTCTATATTAATATATAGGCTACAGGGCGAAGCAGTAACTGGTATCACAATAAAAGGATGAAATGACCAGAAAAACACTTTTTACATGAGGATTTCTATATAAAGCTTTAAAAAGATAGAAATATTCATAAGCATACAGTTCAGTACTATAACATAAGTTGTAGTGAGAAGTAACTGGTGTCTTTTAGAGTACTTACTGAGTGTTTTCTTGTTCTTTTCCAGAATGATGCTGCAGCACTCGGGCCCGTCGCTGGCTGACATCAGCTGCTCCGCCCTGGTGCCCTGCCTCTCGCCGCCCGGCACGCTCACCCTGGACGACTTCACCAACTTCACGCCCATCGTGAAAGAGGAGCTGCGGCTCGCCATCCAGACCAAGCGGCTGTCCAACGGGCTCAGCGCCGACATGAGCTCGGACGGGGCCAGCTCCAGCTCGGACCGCCCCTACGACCGGCCCGCCTCCAGGCCCGGGGGCAGGAGAGAGGTGAGGCCACGCCGCCGGCGACCTGACGCTCCTCCCGTCGGCCCGACGAAGGTCGTCTGATCGGCTTGTGTTTGTTTCTTTGTAGCTGACAACAGAGGAAAGCGACAGGAGGAAGAGGAGGAGGGAGAGGAACAAGGTCGCTGCTGCAAAGTGTCGAAACAAGAAGAAGGAGAAGACGGAATCACTGCAGAAGGTACGCTGACCGTCTGCTCTACCACACACACACACACACACACACACACACACACACACACACACGCAGACATTAATATACACGCTGGTTATTAAAATGACAGTTTCATTACCGACCCTGTCAGACTTGATGGATCATGTTTGTAGGAGCAGAAAAAAAAAATCATTCAGTTTGTACTGAAATACATCCATACTGTCTGAAATACATAAAAACTAGTTTGTCATGAATTTAATCATCAGGATTTGTGATTCACGTTGAAACCAATGAGACATTTCAACATATTAGATCCTAAAAGACACAAAGTGACAAAACAAAAAGAAGAAAGAAAGAGAACATGAAAACTAAATTAGGAAGGACAGGAAAAATACACAAAACGGGACCAAAAACATATAAATAATTTATATAAAATCACAATTAATTAACAAAGGAAAAGAGTGATTGAAAAGTGGATCTTCAAAAATGGTGCTAAATAAACCCCAAAATACCAACTTGATACAAGATCATGAGAGAAACTAACAAAAACAAAACTGTATGAAAACAACAGCGGATTTATTATCAAATTAAAAAAACATTAAAACTAGATTTCATTATATCAAAAGATTAACCACTAAAAGACACAAAATGACCCTGAAAAGAAATAAATACAAAATTACTTAAAAGAAAATAGTTGCAGAATCTAAGTAATATAAAAAAAAGTTTAAATTGACTAAAGTGAATATTTATAGAAAAAAAATAAAACAAAGCAAAATAATAGAACTGATGAACAGACGAAGCTGTTTGTTCTCATGTATTAAAAGCTGACCCCCCCCCCCCCCGCAGGAGTCTGAGAAGCTGGAGAGTGTGAACTCGGAGCTGAAGGCTCAGATCGAGGAGCTGAAGCAGCAGAAGCAGCAGCTGGTCTACATGCTCAACCTGCACCGGCCCACCTGCATCGTCCGAGCCCAGAACGGCCAGACGCCCGAGGACGAGCGGAACCTCTTCATCCAGCACATCAAGGAGAGCACCTTCCAGCTGCACAGCCTCACCGCCGCCGCCACCACAACCACCATCTCCGGTGCCACGTCCACGCTGCATGCGCCGCTGGACGCCGGACTCCTGACGCTCGATCACGTCCATTGTCCCGCCCACCTATAGGGGGGCCTCCTCTTCCTCAGACTTTGACATTGGCCCCGTCGATGTAGCACAGACTGTCTGACGGGTCGCTGGAGCCGCGACACAGACCGCTGACCTGAGAACGACAGTGAAATGTAACTCGGATGACCTCCGCTCTCATCCACCAAGCTGCTAGGAAGAAAGAGGGCGACATCAGCCAGCGCCTCGCACGCCAGGAACGACTTTCACACGCCAGGAACGCCCTTCGCACACCAGGAACTAGGAATTGTTTTTTATTGCAACAGTCAGGGCCAAGGAGACACATTAACACACTAAAACAAACACCAACAGCTTATTTATTTTTAATTTATGTCCCTTTTACATGACAACGTTTTCGAGTCAAAATGCAAAACGTTCGCAGCGTTTTGGGCGGCCAGTTCCTCGGAGTCACTGGAAACGCAACGTTTCTAAAACGCTCCGACTCCGTTGTTGTGTGAACGGGCAAAAATGCTGCTACTGCGCATGTGCACCATGGCCGTAGTAAACTGGTTCCAACAATTGTAACAATTGTCTTAATTGCTGTTTTAGTTGTTTAAATTTTTTGAAAATGGCTCCCGAGGTGGAACTTTTTCGAAAACTACAATGTCCGTCTCCGTGGAAGCGGGGAAAAACACAACGTCTCAAAACACGCCAATTCAGTCTCCATGGAAACGGGGGGGGGGGGGGGAACAGAACTTTTCAAAAACCGTTCGAACTCCGTTACCATGGAAACGGCCAAAAATGCCGCGACTCCATGGAAACGAGCGAAAAGCAACTTTTTAAAAACAGCCCCTCTCCATTACCATGGTGAGTGTGAGAGTGCAAAAACTCTGCATTTTCATTTGATCAGTTGTCGTGTAAACTCGGCCTTAGTTTCCTGTTCTACCGAGGCGGTCTGACTCACTGACGGATTCTTGTATTTGTACCAAAGTGATTTCCAGGTGATCAAGGCACATAACGACACACGTTCACCCACCAAAGGAAACGGATGCGGCGTTCCGCTCCAGAGTGTGAAGACTGTTTGAACGGCGAGTCACTGGACTCAAAAAAAAAAAAAAAAGACTTTTGCTCAACAATAGTAGCAAAGTATATTTATTAGACGACTACTGTAAAATAGCTGTATTATCCCTGTCTGCTTGCTCAGTGTACAACGTGAACGACTCAATCTGCTGCTACTAACAACTCAGGACGTTACACCGGCTGTAGATTTCATTTGGCCTCATTTTCTCACGTACAAGTCAGGTTGTTCGGTTTCAAAAGGGAAACGTGCTGCAGACAGCGTTTATAATTCTGCACTTCGTGGGGAAAACCCTCACTAAAAAAACCTGTAAAATCACGTATGCCGACGATATGTTACTGTTTGTTAGTTGTTTTTTTTAACAAATCTGATATTTGCTGAAAGCAAAGTTGTCCCCAAAACTTGTTTTGTTCCACATGAACACTTTATTTATCACTGCGTTCCCTCTTAAAGTCAGCAGCTCAAGTGTTATGTGGGGTTTTTGGTTTTTTTTAGTTTTTTTATGACGATGAAGCTACATGAGTGTTATTTGCCAGATGTGTTGTTTTCTACCTAAAATCTTGTATGTTTGTTGTCGCGTTAACTCCGTGCTGCTGTACGTAAACACCAGATGCCTCCTTTGGTTTTGATGGAGCAAAACAAAGACAAAAAAATGAAAAACTCTGTATTTTTAAAAAAATATCTATATTTATTCCGAAAGTGAAAAAGGTTTGGATATTGTCGCCACTGGATATCGTTAGCTCAGTATGAAAACTGCTCCATCCACTTGCTGATAGTCGTAACGTGAGGTTGAGCTTTGGGGCAAAATACCTTTACTTGTTTTGCCGCCATGATTTATTTGTTATCCTGGCTTAAAGCCACGGCCAAACAGCCGTCCTCTTCACTCCCCATTGTACTCTCTCAGTACTCATAACAGGTTTGGTCGTCGCGTATTTGATACAGAGGCACTACTTTATTCAAACCTTGCCACCCGCGTGTCAAAAAAGTAGCGTTGCTTCAGGATTCGACCGTTTGCATTAGCATTAGCGTTAGCTCCATGTGGACTGAAGGAGGAAGTTTGAACTCTGAGAGTCGCGCGGTTTAAAGGACGCAGGCGTCTGTGTATAGGTCTGTTTTATTTTTTGTGGTTATTGTCATAGCACTGGGTTTGACTTCTGCGCACTCCATTGTGCCTATTTCTACGACAACTGGAGGTTTTTTTTTTTTTTTGTTTTTTTTTAGCTGCGCGACTAAATAAAATGTTGGATGTCAGGAACAACTGCACTGCTACACTGTGTGTTTCCGTCTCTGTGGTCTGTAAACTTTTGTTTTTGATACTTTGGTGATTAAACAAATGTACTTCAAACGACGGTGCACATGTGGACATTTCTTGTGTAAATTTATCTGTATTGATTTCACTGAAAAAGAAGCCAACAAAGGCCAAAAAGCGAATTCTCATGTTGATGATTACAGTACTTAAGCTGAGCAAGGTGAAAGGGAAACGGTAACAGATTTATCTCGGCCTGTGGTGCCAGATAAACGTTATTTACTGGAGATTTTCACAAATTATTTTCTCTTTACTCAAATCTCTATTTAGAAAAAAATTAAAGACAACAAAAACATAAAAGCAAACAGTTCTATTCAGGGGACACATGCAGTCCATTTTCATCTTGAGTGGGCCGGAGTGGTAAAATAGAGACATAACAACCTTTAAATATGACGTTTAAAGTTTGTCTTTGTTGTGGTGCAAAGGTTTTTATTTTCACTAAATATAACTATGACTACAATCTCAACAAGAAGCCAATTTTAATGAAACCCTCTGGTGCAAAATACAGTGAAAAGTCCAGAAAAGTTCTCGAGCTGTTGCATTCTGGGTGTTTTTACAAACTCACCCTGGCAGCGAGGCTTTGAGGCGAAAGCTTTTTTACGCGGCAAACATTTTCAAGTGAAAACGCAAAACCTTCGTAAAGTTTTGTAAGTCCGTTTACGCCACAACAGTACGAGTAGCCACTGAAAACCTAACTTTTTGAAAACACTTGTGGAAACGACCCGTCCACCACTGCTGAAACAGGCTTGCTGCTGGTAAATGTGAAGCGTCATCGCTGCTGTTATCAAGAGGGTTTGATAGGAAGGCAGCGGAGAACGACACAGCAGCCATGCAGGGAGTGAGCCCGACTGTCCCGTGAGAATAAGCTTCATTTCGTCTTGGTGGATGTTTATGATGATGTGTTGGGTGAAGTTCCTACATCAGCAACGACGCTGACATCAGAAATGATTTTAGGAAAAAAGTGGAGTCATGCTTTAATCCAATACAAACAAAAAAGTTGCTCTCACTGGTCTGACCGGATGGAAATGTGATTGTAGGACGACTCGTCCACGGAGGACATTTCAGAATTTCTTTGAGAAAATAAATCTTGTACTTTCACATATTGTTATTTCTAATTGATATTTTATATACTTTTCAGATATCTAGTATATGTCCATGTATATTTAGTATAGTATCTTATTGGTTTGTTTCTCCTGACATTTGCTCAAATTTAGCTTATCACACCTCCTTCGCACCGACGCCGGCCTCACACCTCAGATCTAATCCTCAAGACCGCTTCATAATGAAATACATATCTTATGTTTTTGTATCAAATATACTTGATAATGCTTCAAGTCAAGTTGTCCTTCGACGAGTTGTTTGTGCACCTGGAAGTCACCCTTAGACCTACAAGTGCGTTAAGAGCTTCAGGAAAACAGTGAAAGACAAGACTGGACGTGTCTGGGGAGAGAGAGAGAGAGAGAGAGAGCGAGAGAGAGAGAAAGAGAGAGAGAGAAAAAAACAGAGTGCTTTGATTTCATAATTTTAAAGAACACAAGCTCAGACAGTATTGTTCGCCCTTTTCCAGGTTATCATTTGAACCACAGTTGAGAAGCCTGGCTTATCACCGTGTCGCTCACTTCACCTCCCAAAACCAAAACAAGCTTTAAATCCATTTCTCACAATGAACTCGTCATTTAAAGTGATTGAAAGTGAAGCGCGTAACGATATATAGAAATGAAATATATATGAAATGAAAACTTGTAACAGTGATTGTTGATCTGGACCGCCACTAAAATGTAATGGGTTCTTCCTTTGATCAAAATGTACCCGTATACCAGTTTTCATGAAGATCAGTTAATTAGTTTCTGAGATTTCTTGTTAAAAAGAAAAAGACCAAATAAACACAAATGATTTTACAACCTTCCAGAGTGTCATGACTCCCAGTCCACATTCTCCTGGACCTGGTAGTTTTATAGTTCACAGTCACTGTAATAACAATCTAACTTGGTCGTCTGCACGGATTGGCAGTAATGGGTTACTGTAATCTGATTACTTTTTTCAAGTGACCACTTAAGCAAAGAATTAATTTAGCAAAAACAGTAATTAGATTACTGTAGATTACCCGCATTACTGCGTGACTAAACCGTGATTTCCTCTCGTAACAATGAAATTGTCGCCGTGTCGCGTCAGTGTGAACAGCAGGCGACGGAATGGAGGACCGCGCAGCATTTATTAGTTCTGCCGACGCCACTTTGAGTTCGACTCAGTAAAATGTGACAAAATCCTGATTGTCCACTGCGCACTCGCTTATCTACAGTGAAAAATTCCACCTTAAATCTGAGGGAGCAGCGAGAAAGCAGCACAGGAAAGTGAAACTCCGAGAGAAAACCCCAGACAAGACCTGTCACCCCCCCCCCCCCCCCCCCCCCACCTCTGTGCCTCACTCACCCCACCTCTGGAACCCCCACTCACCCACTAGACCACGCAAACCCTTCAACCATGACAAGGCCACAGTCCTGGAGGATGGGGAGGAGGAGTTTAAGTATCCATCCATCCATCCATCTTCTCCCACTTATCCGTTTCCAGGTGGCGGGGGGTGTCAGTCTGAGCACCGTCACCCAGATCACATGGCACCCATTAAGAACCTTCCCGCAGGTGGTGTGCCCACGGGAAGGTGGCGCCCAGCGTGGGACATGAACCCTCTACCTTGAGATTGTGAGTCTCATGCTCTACCAACCGAGCTGGCCGGGGGCCAGTTTCAGTATCTTGGAGTCTTTTCACAAGTGATGGGAGGAAGGATTGTGAGATCAGCTGCAGGTTCGGACAGGCGGCTGCAGTAATGCAGTCACTGTACCGGACCGTTGTGGTGAAAAGGGAGCTGAGCTATAAAGCAAAGCTCTCTGTTTATCGGTCCGTCTACATCCCCACCCTCACCTATGGTAATGAACCTTAGGTCATGACCGAAAGAATGAGATCAAGGGTACAAGTGGCTGAAATGAGTTTTCTCTGCAGGGTGGCGGGCGTCACCCTTCGTGATAGAGTGAGGAGCTCAGCCATTCAGGAGCGACTCAAAGTCGAGACGCTACTCCTCCACATTGAGAGGAGCCAGTTGAGGTGGTTCATCTGATTAGAACGCCCCCTGGTCGCCTCCCCTTAGAGGTCTACCAGGCACGTTAAACTGGGAGGAGGCCCGGAGGTCGGCCCAGGACTCTCTGGAGAGATTATATCTCTGGCTTGGCCTGGGAGCGGCTCGGGGTCCCCCCAGAAGAGCTGGAGGAAGCCTGGGCTTCTCTGCTCTCTACTCTGCCACCGCAACCCCAAAGGGACTAAGCAGGAAAGAAGATGGATGGATGGATTCTCATTGTGCAGAAAATAGGTTTAAATGTTCCACGACTGACTTCAGGTCAGAGACATTTAATTTAACTTCTGCGTGATGCAATGTGCCTGAAGTTCAAAGGCTGAAATGAATAAAACAGGTTCATAAAAAAAGGTGTGTTCATTTGATTCAGTTTTAGATAATGGAATCTGCAGAACAAATAGAATGAGACTGAAAGTTCTAATGCTCTATAACATAGTCAGGCTAAGCGTCATGTTTTGGAAAAGTAACTGAAAATAACTAAACTAATTACTTTTGAAAATAAGTAATCAGTAAAGTAACTGGATTACTTTCTCAGGGAAGTAATCAGTAACTAATTACTATTTCCAAGCAGCTTGACTAACACTGGTCGTCTGTCCACTAGAATGTTCTCCCATTGTTGGTGTATAGAGCGGATTGTTCTCTGCTGCGTCTGTCTGCATTCTTTACATAGACCAGCAATAGCACCCACTAGTGGCCCGACAGGAAAACTACATGTGTTTTCATTGTTTCTGCTGTTTCCGTGCAAGTGGACATCATTTCAAACACTTTGCTGTGTAAACATGAAACTTTTCTGAAACGAAAACACCAAACCAATGTGTTTTCACTTGAGACGTGTAAACAAGGCCTAAAACAAGCTTCGGATTCCAGCTTTGCCCTAAAGACCAAACTTACAATCACACTTAGTTTGAAGTTCAGTTAAAGGAAAACCTAATTACACAGTTACACAAGCAAATGATGGGACTCGTAAAACTCCACCCTCCGGGCTCACCGCCAGCACTCCAGCTCGGATCATTTGATCCCGGCGGCTTGTCTCCGTTTGAACGTTGGCATCGGAAGAGTTTTGACCCCACGTCAGTGAAAACAGGCAGACTCATCAGCACCGGGCTACATTTGGTACCGAGCGTCTGATTTGAGAAGTATTGAGTAAGAAAACTTGTTTAGCGCGGATAAGTTTTAATGGTGTGAAGAAAGGGTGGAGCTTGGTTTTTATAGATGTTTCAACCTGCTTGGAGGTTGTTTGATACACCCCTGGTATGTTAATTACTACCTGTGGACTCGCAGTTACCTCACAGCGCTTCTCTGTGTTCTTCTGGCTCTGCTGTTTGGATTAAAAGACAACTTTTTGTGCTTAAAATAAGCACAAGCTGGTTATAATTACTGGAACATTTACACAAACAAGTCAGCGAAACGTTGCTGATTTTGCAATAGATTGTAGAGGATCGTCATCATAGTCGGATCAGTTGTGATTATAAACTACAGCTACTAGTTTCTACTTTAAAAATACCTGGAAGTTACCTGGAAAAGGAACTCCTGTGTCTCATTCGATGATTTTTTTTCAGTTGGATGTATTTTACGCCTCGTTTACACAATGATTCAAGTGAAGACGCATCGTTTTTCTGTTTGTGTCTCAGAAAAGTTTCACATTTAAACTGCAACATTTTGAAAATTATGTCTGTTCACAAAGAATCGTTGAAAATGATGTAGTTGGCATGTTGGGCCACTAGTGGGTGCTGTTGTTTTGTAATGAAACCACACACACATGCAGCAGAGAACAATGGGCTCTAAACATCAACGGGAGAACACGGACATTCTAGTGGACAGATGACCAAGTTGGATTGTTATTACGGTGACTGTCAAAATAAAACCACCAAGTCCAGGAGAATATGGACTGGGAGTCATGACACTCAAACATTGTTCGAATTGTCTCTACTGAGCATGTGCAGAGTAACTAGTTACTACGGCTGTGATGAGCATGAGCAGTAGCAGCGTTTTAGAAAAGTTGTGTTTTCCCCCAGTTCCATGGAGATAGAGTCAAAGCGTTTTCAAAAAGTTCCACCTTGGGAGCAGTTTTCAAAAAGCAAAAAAATTAAAACATTTAAACACTAAAAGAGCTAAAACAGCTTCTGATCACACGATAAAACAAGAAGAAAAGATGAAAATATATGAAAGTATACTTGAGGTCCAACGTGGACATGAGAGAGGCCTTGCTCCAGTCACTCAAACTGAAAATTCTACTGGCAAAAGTCATGGATTTAGAGGGGCGACAACACTTCAAGCAAGCGGGTCAGACAGATATCTGGAGGTACTTGTACCCATCTCAACAAAAGTATACATTTTATTCTGCAGCACATGCGGTCTGTACTAGACTCAGTCATTTCTCTCCCAGTTGCAACACACCTGGATGTTACTTGGCTTTCTGACAAGCTCGACGATTACATCATCATCATCATCAGATTGAGGCGTGCTGAAGCTGGGAGAGCTCCAACATGCAGGACGCCGGCCCCCGAGGAACCCTGGAGTACAGGAACGCACCATTGTACCTATGGATGCATCAGACCACTCCCCAATATACCCTAGTTTACACCTAGATAGTAGACCTACGAGAACAATATGGAGGTTCAGTACAAGTCAACTTAATAATGAAACAGATAAAAACTAAAACTGAATCCTACATAGAAAATAATGACAATGGAGGGGCGAGTCCGATTGTCCTCTGGGATGCATTAAAGGCCGTCCTAAAAGGGGAAATGACAGTGATTGGTCGTGCTTTGAAAAGATCAAAGGAGCAAAAACTTAATAAACTCGAAGAGAAATTAAAAAATTTTTTCAGGGAATTCATAAAGAAACTAAAGAGCCTCAGTTTTTGGATCATATGAAAACATTCGGGTGCGAAATTGAAGAAATATACAAAGATGAACTTGAAAAAACAAAAAAAAGCCACAGATTTCCGAGACAATCTCATTAGGAAGCGGCCCGAAGGCAACGCGCAACATTTAGACTAGGACACAGACACACCTCAAATTCAATAAGACGCCAACGCCGTCCAGCAAGCTAGAGGATATAGAAAAATCATTTAAAGTTATTATATAACTTTATATGTTCAACCAAACCAGGGAAGCAACCAGTCCATCGATGAGGACCTGGGGTTATTAGACTTCTCCTCCAAAAGAGAGTAGATGGACTTAAAAGAGACGGTCCTCCTCCGGAAAACGACCAGTAAGGTGGATTTTACACGCCTGAAATTACGACCAGGAGTTATGTGTTCTAAGCAACCCCCCCAGCAGGAATTTAAAAAACGACTTGTTGACTTGAAAATAACAAGACGCCAGGCAGCGATGAACTACCGGCGGACTGGTCCAAGGTGCTTAGACAGGAAATGAAACCATCATGCAGACAGGATATGACTTCTCGTAGGAAGTAGGAACTATGCGGCTCATCTGGGCCACGATCGGTTCTGATTCAGGACGACAAGCTTTACGCCTCCATTATTTCATTTGGACCAGATTGGATTTCTGGGGACCAGAAAGGTTTTGTCAGGGGACAATATGAGACGGACGGTCCATGTTCTTAGCCATGTGGGGAGGGAGCAGGACACGGTGCTATCAGATATTTTGGATGCTGACAAACCATTTGATTGTGGAAATTGGCCGTTTTCAATGACAGTCATGGAAAAGTTAGTTTTTTCAAAAGAGTCTATTAGTGTTTTTAGAACAGTTTCTCATACGCCTCCAGGTTAGAGTGAACTCTTTGATCAGCCTCTCAGGTATGTCACACTTTTAGTAGGTGTGCGGTTGTTTGTGTGTCACCTTAGGTGACCTTATCGCTGCGTCAGCATAAATACTACAACTGTACCTCGAACTGTAAACCATGAATGTATGGTACTTTACATTAAATACCATATTGACTGGCACTTGTTGTTTCTGTTTCTCTTCATGTTTGATTTCTTTCTGAAAATAAATAAACTATAAGTTGAAAAATAAAACCCCAAAAATTGCCAATGTGGCAAAAATGCGAAAAATTCTAGAAAACGATTGAAAACAAAACTGACAAATTACGTAAATTGATTGTTTTTTTTTAAAGCGCCGGTGTCCCTTTATCAGCCAATAGAAACGCAGAAGAATCGTTTCCTACGGCCATGGTGCGTATGCGCAGGAGCAGCGTTTCCGAAAAGTTGTGTTTCCGTGAGGGCGTTTTCGAAAAGTTCAAAAAGTGGCTTCCTGCTCCGCTCACGCTGTGATGATGAAACTCACACGTCCTATTTCTGCTGGAAGGACGAGGTGGAAACAACCTCCAACCAAGATGAGAGTTTGTGCACTCTTCATGAGAAACTCCTGGCGTGAGTCACAGATGTTAAAGGGCAGCGGAGCTCTCAGACTGTGGCTGCTCGGCTGATGCAATAAATGTGAAACGACGGTGATAAGATTTATTGTTTGATTGAAACTGCGAGTTCTCATCATTCCCATGATGACAAACAAATCCAATTATTTTTTTTTTTTTTAGGGTCGGGTAGAATAGTTTGGAAGCTGCACAGTAATTTGACACCCCTGTCGCTAACAATGTGAGTAACTGATTACTATTATGAAATGAGTTACAGGGATTGAAGTTACGTTTTGGGGTTTTATTTGTCTGTGTTCAGCTTAATGAGACATTATTATTATAACTGTTTCACCAAACTGTTGTTCACACGAGGAACAGCTCAGTAATTCAGAACAAAGCCAGACGGTGACGTTCCAGACGGTGGATCGTTTCCACCGTTTCCATGGAGACGGCGTACGATTTTTCGAAAAGTTGCAATTTTCCCTGTTTCTATGGAGGCGGACTATTTTCCAAAAGTTGCATTTTTTTTCTCAGTTTCCACGGAGACAAAGTTAAAGAATTTCCAAAAAAGTTGCGTTTCACCCCAGTTTCCATTCAGACAGAGCCGGAGTGTTTTCAAAAACTGCTCCCCCCCCATTTCCAAGGAGACTGTGTCTTCGAATAGTTGCGTCTTCCTCCGTTTCCATGGCAACAAGGTTAGAGCGTTTTCCAAAAAGTCGTGTTTTCCTCCGTTTCCATGGCGACAAAGTCACGGCGTTTACAAAAGCTTGCTTTTTTCACCATTTTCACAGAGATGTAATCAGGTCGTTTTACAAAAGTTTGCGTTTCCAGTGACTGTTGCGGAAACAGACGGCCCAAACACTTTCCCAACATGAAAACTACCTCATTTTCAGCTTTTCTGTCAAAATGTTACCGTGTGAACGTGTATTGTTTTCTAAAAAAAAACCCGCCAAAACGTCCAAATTGGCATATTTTCATATCAGTGATTGGTCAAACCCAAAATGAGAGGCGAGGCAGAGGTGACAGGCGGAGTAGAGACACTGGAGACGAGCCTGCAGGAGGCAGCAGGGTGTCTGAGTGTGTGGCGTTGAGTTATCTAATAAAGAGTGTCTCTGGGAGTACCTGAGGGTGGCGAACACAAGCGCCACACAAAGGGAACCTGTAGAAACACAGAAGTAGTGAGCTGCAGTCGTTCTCCGTGCCTTCGTCATAGCGTGAGGAAAACGGCCCGTGGGGGGAATAGAAAACCTGGAAATATACGTGCTGACAAGACAAGAAACGCCCACAGCATTTTCTGCAGAAAGGCGGAGGGGATTAAGTTCCTGAGAAAAGAAGCAATAATTCCAGAGGATTTCACCAGCAGGTCAAAGTCTGAGGGAGGGAAGCCCCGGCTTGTTCTCCCGGTGAAGCGGTCGTAAAACACTCTTGTTTATTGGACCCACGTTAAACATGGACGATTAAATCCAACATTCACCGGCAGGTTTCGGCTGAGAGTTCAAACTGAATGTTTAAAAAAAAAAAGACCTTGAAGTTATAATTTCCTTCTTCTGTGTGTTTTTATTTTTTTTGGGGAGTGAAACGTAAATGCAGAACAATTAAAATGAGATAAGATCAAACTCTTTGTTCCATTCTGACATGAAAGGTATCCAATAGATAAGCAGTGAAATAGTGGGAACGTCAGACGGCGGAGCTTCACGAGCTGAGTTCTGTTCTAACTCCGTTTCTTGGTCGTTTCCTCCAGTGGACAGTTTGGCACCGCGTCCAAACCGTCTGGAGGCGACTGGACTCAGCAAACCTCAGATGAATGTAGTGATTCTATTTGTTTGCACCATAGAATTGAAGTCAGACCACGATGAGACTCTTTTGGAGAATTTCTGCAGGGTTTTTTTTTCTTTAATGTGTTGACATTGTACTGCATTGAGGCTCGTACTGCCAAAGCCAAGGTGTGTTGGGACGACGAAGGTCGCAGGTTACATCGGGCTCCGGTCAGCCATGTTCCTCCTTCACGTTTACTTCCTCGTCTTCAAGGTGAACCAAGAGTTCCCAATCATCATCCTGCACCTCACTTCCTGTCGACGTCAGGGAAAACGAGGATTTCTCCTTCTGTAGGAACGATGTGAGGATTTCTAAAGTGTAACACTGACGGTGAGAACAAACTACATGTACAGCTCTGCAGCCTCGTCTGTTGGCTTGATGTGGGATGAACCAGAAATAAAGTAATCACACTGTATGACCCGATGACGCTTCAGCAAAGTTATGAAATCAGTCATGAAATCGCCTTCAGAACAGCAATGCTAATGATTAATCTCACACGTAAATCAATAAAAAAAAAAAAGCAGAAAACATCCTTCTCTCTCTCTCTCTATTCTTTCGTTCTCTGTTTCCTGCAGTTACATCCTGAGGTGAAGGATGGCTCCTGTATTTTTCAGTTCTAGTGGAACAGGAATAGGAGAGAATTTGACATGAAAACACTCCGATAACATATTTATTTCTACATGCACCGTCAATATTCAGCACCAGCAGATGAGCAGAAGCAGTCAGTGCACCTTTGACACCTTTGACCTCACCTGACACAACCTCCTCACTGCCACCCCATGGAGCGATCAGACGGGGAACTTGTAAAGTTTCTACTTGTTGAATAAATAAATCAGACATCGACCAGAAAGTATGGAACTCCAGGTGAGCCGTTTTCTGCAGCGCGACGACGGCAGCCGAGGGCAGAAACAAGCCGGAAACACACTCTGCTGAGGCAGGAAGCTTTTTCTCAGAGCTACAGGAGGAGACCTACACACACACACACACACACACACACACACACGACAGAGAATTTTTTTTTTATATATTAATATAAAAATCAGATTTTTTAATGAAAGGGGGGAGTCAAACTGTGACTTTATTTACTTTATAAAATTAAACCACCAGGGGGCGCTGTGTGCCGTTATTAAGCGTTCCTCAGCCTCTCAGTCATCTTGGTCAACAGCGCCCTCTGGTGGTCCGGGTGCAGTGCGACAACTGCCAGTGTGCCTCAAAAGTTTCACCTTTAAAACTGAATTTCATCCAAACTGTGAAACCTTCCTACATTTGTTGAGCTGGAGACCTTTTTTCACATATATTGTCAGGAATTAAGTCAGTAATAGTTGATAAGGTGAGATGTTTTTAATAGTTTTTGTTCTGGAAGCCCGAATTATCACAATTATAATGTTTTAAATGCTTCTAAATAACTAAGAAGATAACTGCGTAATAAGCAGTGGCCACTGGCCAATAGAGAGTGCCAGGGTGGACGCAAGAAGGATTTTATTTTTATAAATAAAATATATTAATAAACTGTAATACAGTGAAAATATGTTTAATCCAACAAACTAAGAATGAATTGTATTTGCTTCATCCTCTTTAATCTTCAATAAAAGAGGATTTTCTTGAGTGTGTGTGTGTGTGTGTGTGTGTGTGTGTGTGTGTGTGTGTGTGTGTGTGTGTGTGTATTTAAATGAAGTGAACACTGACTGAAATCGAATGATAACGACGAGCCCCACCTAAGAAATGTACGGCCAGTGGCCACCGGGTTGAGGCTCCAGAACACATTCAGGGGTCAGAGGTCAGGCGCAGCGGGTGGTCACTCCGTCGGGCTGCAGGCCAGAGGAGGTGCAGGAGCAGTGCATGATGGGACATTGAGTTTCATGGGCCGTGAGCGCTTCAGTCAGCAGGCGCTGCTCCTCGGAGAGGGAATCCACCTGAGAGAGTCACACTGTTACCTCCTGCTCACAGCGGTGTCCCTCATTTTAGTTCAGGGGCCACATGCATCCAATTTCATGGCCTCAAATGACAGTTTGTGGCTACAAATTAAGATTTCGTGGTCTCAAACTTAGTTTTTGAGGTCAAAAATGACTATCTCTTGGTCCCAAATGACTATTTCATCACACATAAATAGTTTGTGGCAAAAAGTCAATATTTCGTGGCCTCAAAGTCTTATTTCGTAGCGACAAATGAAATTTCATGTCCACAAATTACTATTTTTGTGACCTCAAATTAGTACTTCATGGCCACAAATTACTATTTTGTGCCTTCAAATTACTGGTTTGCGGCCAAAAATGACAATTTCATGGCCTCAAATTACCATTTTAATGGTCTCAATTTCCCATTTTATGACCTAAAAATTGTAGTTTATGGCCACAAGTTAATATTTCATGAGCTGGAATTAGTATTTCTTTGCCGCAAAATAGTAGTTTGTGGCCTACAATACGTAATTCGTGGCCATAAAAGTAGAATTTAATCAGAAATAGTCATTTGTGGCCACAAGTGAAAGTTTTCTTTCAGCTGTCGTGTGTGTGTCTCGGTGTGTCTCGGTGTGTCTCAGTGTGTCTCGGTGTGACGTGGACGCCGGTACCTCTCTCCTCAGCTCTCGGTTCCTCTGCTCCAGCAGCTCACACGCCTGCAAGAGGTGAATGAAAGAAGGATTGAGGAGAGATCAAGTCGTCTGGATTTAACTAAAGATCCGAGGACGTGGCGCAAAAATGATGCATTTTCACTTGAAGCGTTGCCATGGAAACGGGCCGGAAAGTCTTGTGGTGTGGATTTGCATGTTGAGCGGGGGGTTGGGGGTGGGGGGGGGGGGCGACCTGCAGGGTTTGTAAACTCCACCTGGTGAAGAACGTCGGCTCTCTGGGTTTGTCTCTTTCGGCTCTTTTGAGCAGCGACTCTGTTCTTCTCTCTCCTCTTCATCCTCCGGCCTTCATCCTCCGAGCACTGACACACAACCATACAAATACACACCGCCTCCGGTGTCACAACACGACGACACATCAACCTTCAACGGCAGAATATCACAAACATTCAACTTCCATCATATCTGTTGTGTGTTTGTCTGGGATTTGTTGTTTTTAACTATTTCTGCAGATAATTCTTAACATTCTGTCTTCATGTTTTGGAAGATTTAACTGGTTTTTAACATTAGTTAGACCTTTTTAACATCATATTCACATACATGATGTTGAAATGACATTTTTTTCTGGTAATCAACATCAGTTTCAGATTTCCTTTGAAATTTTGTCTTTTTTTTTTTATCGTGTTGTTTTAAATGGCACTTTTTCCATTTTTAACATCATAACCATCACATCTGTTGTGAGTCAAATTACATTTTATCTGGTAATAAACATCAGTTTGGCTCTGATATTTAATCATCACATTTTGTGTTTTAAATAACATTTTATATGGTTTTTAACATCAGTTTTACACTTTCTCTATCATTACTAATACTATATTCTAATATTTTGTATGGTGAACTAAGATTGATCCACTTTTTAACATCAGTCTAATTTTTCTTTTGATATTTTATCATTTGATTGTCATATGTTGTATTTTACATCACATTCTATCTAGTTTTTGATACCAGTTTTACTTTTCGTCTGTAATTTGAACCTTATATCTCCACATTCCAAAGTGTGGTTCTTGTTTGTTTTTTTTTAGATCAATTTGTATTCTTCTATTGAGTTTTGCTGCAATAATTCGTAAATTTCATCCATTTTTTTTTAAGTTGTTTTGAGTGACTCTTACCTTGAAATGTATGAACCTGTATGAGAGCTGTTAGTCGCTCCCACGTGTGACCTTTGACCTGCCTATAGGCTAAAGAGCACATCATCATGCACTAATACGCGTTGGTGGGGAAACCAGCGACAGATAAAGGATCTTACCTCACATCCTTCACACAGCAGAGTGTTGACGGTGTTCTTCAGTTGAGAGAAGCACACAGAGTCACAATCTGACATCACAGACCTCTCGGCGGCGGCGGCGGCGGCGGCGGCGGCAGGAGAGCGTGCAGCGCTGGGGCCTCCAGTCCAGCGGAGCTCAGACAACAACAACAAGACGAGGAAAGAGGCTGCGGTTTCACTTCAGCTCCCTTCTCGATTCCCTTTTAACAGAAGCGGTGAGGGCAGTTCACGTAAGTCACGTGACCGAGGGCCCACCAGCCCGACCGCCGCAGAAACTCAACCGTCAACCACAAACAGCGACGGTGGCGTGCTGATCCACAGGAAGTCATCGAAAGCTTTGGAGTTAACAAATTAATCCTAAATATGGAACTCGTGTACCACACTTCCTGCCTTGAAATGTAGAAAAACAGGAACTATCGACTATTAACACATTTATATTTCTATAGCTTTTGAAATTAGAAGTGTATTTGTGTAGATTCTATACTATCTAAAGTGAGAAGTGTTCAGTGTACTAACTGAGGGTTATTGTCAACAAACCTGCTTGTCATTGGTCCTTTATGTCGGCTGCTAAAAACTTGAATTTCTCTCATTAATAAAGTATCTATCTATATAAAATAAAACTGTTATTAGCAGGTAATGTCTTGAAAAACTCACCCCGACAGCATGGCTTTGAGGCTCACGCTGGTTTGCCAGCATCACTGATATTTCAGCTCGGGTCTCCGTCGTTTTGCTCACTGGGTTTAACCCCGACACTCCTGCAGAAAATATTTAGACGTCTTGTACAAATGAAACCCGATGGAATGTTTTAAGCTCAGACTTTATTGAACCTGGAGACATTTTACTCCATAACCATCATGTCCAGACCGTTATATAGCAAGAAAAAGAGAGTTGCATTCATATAGATATAAACATTCATACATTTCTAACCTGCAGATCGCGACAGTTTTTCTGGAGAGGATTTCCTGACTTGTTGCACATTTTTGGACATTTACAACCAAAACAAATCTAAATAAATACTGTAAAGGTTTGGACTCTTCATATCTGGATGAATCTTGTTGAGCCAGACTCATGAAGATCTCTCCAAGAGAACAGCGCCCCCTTGTGGTTTTGTGCCTTCTTTCAGTTCCCCTCTATTTACATGGAAGTCTGACCTTTGATTTTCTCTGAATATAAATCCTCTAAAGAGCCCCAGTGTTTCGGTCTCCCTGCAGGTGGTCCTCTCCCCCGAGGCGCTCTGGTTTCTTGGCGAGCGGCTCGTATCCGTCAGCCTCCGCCGCTCTCTTCACAGCTCTTTTGATGGGCTGCTTGGCGGCGGGATGCAGGGCGGCGTCCGGCTGGCTGCTGGAGCCAAACACTTCCCTGCGGATCTCCAGTGAGGCCGGGCTGGGCTTCAGGTTGAGGACCTCACAGAGGCCTTCGGCCTGTTTCTGCAGGGCATTAATGGACTGCGGAGGAAACGGACGGCTGAAGCACGTGTGCATGGGAAACCGTAACATTCCCAGAGGTGTTGCTGGGTTACCTTGATGACCTGGATGGCCTGCTTCACCATGGCCGGAGCGGCTGACGACAGCTCGTTCATGATGCTCTCTGATCAAACAACAGTTTCATGACAACGTGTTGGAAGACGTCTGACAGGCTGATGAAGTTCTGACTGTAAAATGTGGGGGCTTATAGTAGGGATGCATCAATACCACTTTTTTAAAGTACAAGTACGAGTACTAACCTTTAGCTACTTTCCAATACAAGTATTCATTAAATGCCATTTAACCTAAATACTGCCTCCTTAAACCTCTGACATCACTCATGCTCTCTTGTCGACCACCTGCTGATGGATGACATCACTGGCCGGGTTGTATCGGCTACCTGTTACGAGTACTCGGTGTAGTATCGGACCTGATACTGGTATCTATTTCTATTTATGGGACTGAAAATAGTGAACAAAAAGTTGTGATGCATTTCAGTACTTCAGTTCAGTGAGGGAGAAAGTTTCACCTCTGCCATGAAAATAAGAAGTAGTGCTTCCTTCACACCTCCTGCACTTCAACGAGTGTGTGTGTGTGTGTGTGTGTGTGTGTGTGTGTGTGTGTGTGTGTGTGTGTGTGTGTGTGTGTGTGTGTGTGTGTGTGTGTGTGTGTGTGTGTGTGTGTGTGTGTGTGTGTGTGTGTTACCTTGACCTGGATCTCTAATCACCTCCTGAGGTTTTACACTTTTATCATAAAGCCCCTGAAACACAAACACGGTGACGGCACGTGAGGAAAATATATGACATCACATGACCAGACAGAATCCCGTAACCCCGCCCACAGTCCCACACAGACCCACCATGACTTCACGTTCAGCCTTGAGGGTGCGAACCACATGAGGGAGGATCCGTTTTGGGAAGGTGCAGCGCCTCCTGGTGGTCTCAACAACCGTCTCATCCAAGATGCTTTCCAGATCGATCGCCTCGTCCTCCACTGGATTGGACAAGACAGATTAAACAGCAATCACATGCCATTAATAACCCAGATCATCGGTAGTTACATTCAGCGTCGGGAGCCTCATCCCAGGGAAGTCCGTTCACCAACACGTTGGCTTGAACAGCAGCTTCAAAGTTCTGCAGATCAAAACATAAACTTAGCAGCTTATCAGTGCCGGCATCAAGAGTCAGAAACACACTGAGAATAATCCAGACAATACTTCATGATGCCGTACTGATTTATGAAATCCAGCAGATAAACTGTTTTTTTTTACGAATGTACGGTTTTCAATAAGAATAAACGTAAAAACAATACATATTTAAAACAGATTGAGATTTTTTCTCCTTTTATTTGCACATGATAAGAATATAATACAGAGTTGAGAAAGAAAACTATGCAGGAGAGGAAAGAAAACAATTAAAAAATAAAAAGGATGAAGGAACAACAAGCAGAGAAACAGAGGAGTTAATAAAACAAACCACAACATATCAACACAGAATCGATGGGATACCATTTGGACGGGAGATAATTGAATTATTTAGCAGAAATCAATTGAAAGGATTTGTCCAAAGACTTCCAGAGTTAGAAAAGTTGACCCACTGAGCAAAGAGTGGTCCAGATCACATCTTTAGGACGGAAAAAGGAGAAAAAAGCTCAACCTGCCTTTAAGACATGATTTCCATACCTCCAGAAGACGTCTTCAGGGAAGCCAGAATGAAAGTTTTTTTGTATGTCTATCCTTGACATTGCATGGATGTCCCATCTGGACGTCATATTAACGTCCAAACAAGACCTCTCGATGACTTGACGCAATGAAAAATAATAAATAAATCCAAGCCCACTTTGAGTTGAACACAAACCATGTGTATGGTAGGCGAGACTGCTTTCCACTAGACCAACAAATAACAGAAAACCAACACACACAGTAACACATCAGGTACATGTGATGGAATAAGTAAAATATTGTTTATTGGAAAGTCTGAGCAAAAGAAACAGTTTTAAATCTTGATTTAAAAGAAGTGAGTGTATGAGCAGGTCTTGTTCTACAGGTGAGGAAGGTAGGAACTAAAAGCTGCTTCACCTTGTTTCTTCTGACCCTGGAAACAATTAGAAAATCTCTTCTTGAGGACCTCGGGAGTCTGAATGTTTCATATCCTACATGTACATCTGAGATCACCAGCAAGAGGTTTACTAAATGTTCCCAGAATCAGAAGAAACAAGGTGAAGCAGCTTTTAGTTCCTACCTTCCTCACCTGTAGAACAAACTACCTGCTGACACACACACCTCTTTTAAATCAAGGTTCAAAATACTTTATTTTGCTCAGACATTCCAATAAGCATTATTTTACTTATTCCATCACATGCACCTGAATAAAGTCGGTACTGTATGTATTGTTTTTCTGTAATTTCTTTGTAAAACATTGAACTACCTTCATTGTGTCTGAATACTGCAGTATGAATAAACTATATTTTTAAAAACGTAAAAAGCTGTCAAACCCATAGACAGAGATAAGTGTGGTTTGTTGGGTTAAAAACAAAGAGTTATATGTGGGAAATATTTGTTTATTAGTAGGAGGGACATTAAAAGGAGCGACTCACCGCCAGCAGCTCCTCCACTAACTGTTTCTTCGTCTCTTCTGAAACGTCAGTCTGTCCGTCCAAAGCTGTCTTTAAAATGTTTTTATATTTATCTATCTGCTCATTTACCTGCTTCTTAGACGCTACCTGGACTCGGAATTCCTCTTTTGTTGGACTTTCCGTCTCCATCTTTACCGCCAACTCTGTTTACGAATACTTCACTTCCGTTTCCTGCTGCTCGTACTAACTGAGCCGTCGGAAACGCGGCTGCAGAAGAAAGATTCCGGCTGAATGTCAGCGGTGGAGCTAAAAACAAACTACACATTTTCAGTAATTATTTGACAAGTTCCGGCTTATTTTCGCTCTCGAGATTTTAAATGGAGTATGGCTTCGTTGACTGTCACTGTCACATATCAGCTCGTGAATTTGAGGAGGTGAAAACTTTTTATCTTCAAGTGAACGAATGTAAACTAACCATTTAGTCAATGAGGTGGATGCTAGACAAACATGTACAATACTCACAAAAACTGTCATCGTCTTCTCATCACTGTACGAATATTTTATTTTTGTAGGATCTGGACGATGTGATCGAGAGAGCCAGAGAAGTAAGTATGATTATCACTGTTTTTATTTAGTTTTTAGCCTGTAAAGCACTTTGTGCTGCATTTTACTGTATTGATTTGTCCACCTGCCCTAAATGATGTGAATAACTGTCTGTTCTCTTTCTTCCTTTTTAGATCGTCCCACTACTCTGTTACTTATCTTAAACTATGTTTAAACTTGAATATCTATACTAGTTTTATCATATGATTTACGTTTCTGAGGTTTATAATTAAAAAAATATGTAATATTTTGTCTGTAGGTTGGTATAAAGACTCTGATTGCAGTCACAGAAGAAATTGGAGAGTTTAACCGAGTTCTGCAGCTCCAGGAAAGGTCTGTTCCACCACATAAACAGGCACAGCGTGTAATGTCTCACTGTGTAAATATATTTGATGCGTGCAGTGATTCACTGAGAATGCAGTAAACACATAAAACAAAACGTTTGAGTCCAAACCAGAGGTGTCAAACATAAGGTCCGTGGACCTAAACCAGCCCGCTAGAGGTTCCAATCCGGCCAAAACACCAAGAAAATTATAAAAAAAAATTTTTAACACATTTCTGGTGATACTGCCATGAAAGATAGCAAACTAGCATTGTCCTCAAAGCCATGCTGTTGGGTGAGTTTGTAAAAACACCCATAAGGCAACAGTTTTGGGACATTTCACTGTATTTTGCACCAGAAGGTTTCACTGAAACTGGCTTCGGTGTTGAGATTGTAGTCATTTTCCATAGTAATAATTGTTTGGTTTTGTGACATTTTCAACACATATACTCTGCAACACAACAAAGAAAAACTTTATTGTTTAAATTCAAAGGTTATTATGGCACTATTTTAACCGGTTCAGCCTACTCAAGATGAAACTGGGCTGAATGTGGTCCCTAAACCAAAGTGTGTTGCCCCCCCCCCCCCCCCCCCCCCCTCTCTCCTGTAGAGAATCCTAATGGATTTCTCCTCCCAGCTGGAAGACTTTGTGTTTGTTTTTCATGGGTGTCATGTTGGATTCCTCCCCCACAGATATCCGGATCTGGTGGCTCCATGTTTCGGTGTCCACCCGCTGCAGCCTGAGCGCCGCAGTGTGACGCCTCAGGTCGGGAAAACAGTCTGCACGGCAACCAATTTCAAAGATCCTGAGAAAATTAACTTATCTCTAGAGATTTATCAGCAGATTTCTTTTATTTGTGTGGCAAAAAATAAACATGATTAATACACAAGTGTCCTTCAAAGAGTTGATGATGATTAAAGCTGATTTATTTTCTTCACAGGATCTGGATGCTGCTCTGCAACAGTTTTATAACCACAAAGAACAATTAGTTGCTATCGGGGAGGTCTGTACAACACCGACGTGATTTAATTCACTGAAGTTTCACGTTGAAACCTGAAATGATGGATTGATTAGGCCGCGTTTACACAACAGTGTCTCAAGTGAAAACGTATGGTTTTTCCTTTTAATTTCAGGAAAGCTTCATGATGTCCACCTGCAAGGAAAAGGCAGAAATGTTGAAAATGTTTGTTTGGAACAGAAGAGTTCAAACTCTTCATTATCCCCCTTAATATTCTAATATTGTCGGTTACAAACTTTCTCACGCGTACAAAGTGACGGCCCCGCTCCCCCTCACCTCGTCCATCCTCCAGCTCAGGAATGCGACGGTCTGTCGGGGCAGATTTCGGGCTTCACGGCGCTCAATCAACAGCGACAGACCGCTCTTCCTGTAACTGTTGTTATTACAGAGGTGAGAAAGCAGCGAGTCCAGACCCCCCTGCCACGGTGAATACGTCTCACGTTCCACGTGCGCGGACCAAGTCGAGATCGGTTCAAGGATTATTGTCTACTTCGAAAAAACTAACTTCGCTTGCGCCGAACCTGACAACTCTGCAGCTCTTCAACTGTTTTCACCTGCAACATTGACAAGTCAATGTTGGGCCACTAGTGGGTGCTGTTGGTTGTTTTTGTAATGAAACCACACACACAAGGGTGCAGAGAACAATACACTCTAAACATCAACAATGGGAGAACACGGACATTCTAGTGGACAGACGACCAAGTTGGATTATTATTACAGTGACTGTCAAAATAAAACTACCAAGTCCAGGAGACTATAGTCTGTGAGTCACGACACTCTGGAGGAAACACTGTTCTGGTTTTCTCTACTAACTGCTCGTTACAACGGTGGAGGTGCACATGCACAGTAGCACCGTTTCAGAAAAGTTCTACCTTGGGAGCAGTTTTCAAAAAGTTGCACTGTTGTGTAAATGGACCCCCTGAAACACAACCAAAGTTTTCCATTTTCACTTGAAAACATTGTTGTGTAAACGTGACCCGAGTTACTGTTTTCATTGTGTTTTGCTGTGTAGTTTTCAGTGTTTCTGCCGCGTCCCTGTAAACGTACGTCATTTTCAAAACGAAACTTTCATGAAACGAAAAGTGGAAAAAATTTGAAAGCGTCCTAAGTTGACTACAGCCACAGCTATGAAGACGAGCTGAAAACCTAGAAATACTTTCTATGTTCTTGTGATTTGTCTGCAGATTGGATTGGATTTCACTCCGTGGTGCGTCTCCACTCAGCAGGACAGAGACGACCAGATGAAAGTCTTTGTTAAACAGCTCAACATCGCAAAGGAGCTGGATCTGCCCGTGTGAGTACGCTGCGATTGAATCAGGAGAACAATAATCAGACCGCGTCAGGCACTCATGTCCACTCAGCACAGATTTAATCACCTGCAGCTGCAGACAACAGCTCAAAAGTGTCCCTGCGAATATGTGAAGACATCACTTTCAGAAACAATCCAACCAATGATTGAGTTGCAGCAACGCCCACGTGGGAGAAACGAGTTATTGAACCATCATCTGTACCACAACAAAGAAAAACTTTAAAGTTTATTCATGACACTATTTTACCGGTCCGGCCCACAAAGGATGAAGCTGTGCTGTTCAAGGCCCCTGAGCTAAAATGTGCCTGACAGTCCTGATATAAATGATAATGCTGATCAATTCGAATGATTGTTTTCCACACAGAAACGTCCACACGCGATCGGCGGCAAAGGTTGCCATTGAGACCATGAGAGAGCAAGGTGGGCTCCTCTCGCTCCGTCACATTCGCACACACAGACACTCGGAGGCTGTAACACTCCGGCTTTCTTTCAGGTGTCAGCCGAGCTCTGCTGCACAACTTTGCCGGGAAGCCTTCGGTGGCCCTGGAAGGCGTGAAGGCCGGGTACCATTTCTCTTTCCCGCCGGCCGTCTGCAGAAACCGACAAGTAGGCATCAGTTCTTAAGCGACTGGGAATTCCTCCCGTTCCTGGAGGCCAATAGCCGAGATTATTCTCTGGCTCAAGTCTGTCGGACAAACTGAGGCCCCGTTTATACGACAACATTTTCAAGTGAAAATGGAAAACTCGCGTCTTGGGGTTCCGAGGTAAAAAAAATAAAATAAAAATGGCTGCCAAGATGGAAAACACGACGACTCCGTCTCCGTGGAAACGGGGGAAATGAAACTTTTTTTTAAATGCTCCGTCTCCATGGAAACGTTAGAAAGTGCAACTTTTTCAAAAATATTTGACCGCGTCTCCATGGAAACGGAGGAAAACATAACTTATTGAAAATGCTGCGACTGCAGCAGGACAATAAGGCCCCGTTTACACGACAACGTTTCACGTGACAACACCTAATGCGTTTAAAAAAAAAAGGGGTGCGTTTACACACACTGACAACGATGTCGTTAGTATGCCAGGCCACGGGAGGGCGCTGTTGCTTGTTTTTGTAATGAAACCACACAGACTCCTGTGCAGGGAACGTGAACAAAATCGAGAGAACCCTGCATTCGTATCGACAGATGACGACTCGACAGGCGGATGAGCAGAAGGAACTATTTTCAACAAGGAGGGGGAGAGATATCTTTCCACCTTGGGAGCCGGTATAAAAACTTTGCGGATACAGTGGATCCGCACGACGGTGTCGTGTAAACCGACCCCCCCCAAAAGTGAAGAAAGTTTTGCAGATACACTCGTATTCGTTGTCGTGTAAACGGGGCCGAAGAACAATGTTTGTCTCCAGAGTGTCATGATTCCATGTCTCACCTCTGTGATTCTGAAATAAATGTTTTAAATGTAGATAAAGTCGAGGTAAATGCTGTAGAATCTACTCCCGTAGTAAAAAATGGTATCAGTAACATAGAATCTATTAAATTAAACTTAAATGTTAATTGCTGCATAACGAGATCATTTGTTTCAAAATAACCACATTTGATGGAGAATTTCACTTTCGAAGAGACGTGGTGATGCTGTGAAGTCAGGTTGTATATTGTGATCAGTCGGTTCTCCTGCTGCAGAGAGACAAGTTAATCAAGCAGATCCCACTGGAACACATCTGTCTTGAAACAGACTCTCCTGCACTGGGGCCTGAGAAACACGTACGTCTTTAAATGCCGTCAATTCAATATATTTTGTTCTTTGTTCTTTGTTTTTTTGGGCTTGTTTGGAAATGTTTCTCTGTGTTTCAGGAGCGTAACGAGCCCAGTAACGTCACCCTGAGCTGCAGCTACATCGCTCACGTCAAAGGCCTGTCGCCACAAAGCGTCCAGATGATCACCACTCAAAACGCCTACAAGCTCTTCCCCAAGGCCGTCAGACGCTGACGGACGTCCACATCTGCAGTGCGGAGCTCAGACAGAAGAACCCTCCGAGAATGTTTGTGGAGCAGAACATGATTTTATTGTGAAAATATATATATATTTTTAGGAAATAAAAGAAAACAGTTTTTGATGTTACAGTTGAGATTTGTGACACTGATGGTGATATTGATGGTTTCATTAACAAGACCATGTTTACTGCTGAAGACTCACAAAAAAAACGTGTATCTCTGATACAAAAACAAACATGTTGAAACTTTGAAAACTTGTGTAATTATATGTTTACGTCTGCTTCAGGCCCCATTTACACACAACGTTTAAACTGGAAACACATTTTTATGTTTTTGTTTCAGAGGTTTTCCATCTAACACAGCAACGTTTTGAAAACAAGGTTTACACGGAAACGGCAGAAATACTCCAAACGATGTAGTTAGCATGTTGGGCCACTAGTGGGTGCTGTTGGTTGTTTTTGTAATGAAACCACAAACACAAGCAGCAGAGAACAATACGCTCTTAACATCAACAATGGGAGGACACGGACATTCTAGTGGACAGACGACCAAGATGGATTGTTATTACGGTGACTGTCAAAATAAAACTACCAAGTCCAGTAGGGAGTCATGACACTGAGGAGGAAACATTGTTCTTATTGTCTCTACTGAGCATGTGCAGAACTACTAGTTACTACAGCCGCGGTGCGCATGAGCAGTAGCAGTGTTTCACCTTCGGAGCTGTTTTCATAAAGTTGTATTTTCAACACCTCCAAGCAGCATTGTCGTGTAAAGCGACACCCAAAACACGAATGCTCACAAAAGTTGCTTTGTCCCCGTTTCCATAGAGTCTAAACATTTTCGAAAAGTTGCCGTATCCTCCGTTGCCACGGAGACAGGCTCTGAGTGTTTTCGAAAAGTTCCACCTTGGGAGCTGTTTTCAAAAAGTTGCGTTTGCAGTTGCTCCGAGCACCGTTGTTGTGTAAACGGAAATACAAACAAACCAAAGTTTATCATTTTCACTTGAAGACGTTCCAGTGTAAATGGAGCCTCAAACATTGTGTTCAGTTGTATTCGTCACTAAAAATCACCCAAAGTGGTTTCAGATAATTCAACACCGGAGACTCTGATGTGTATCTGCAGTATTTGACTGTGCGGTCCCATCCGGAGGCCATCGTCTACACCAGGTGAGATTTATCTAGGGAGAGAAAGAAAACAATGTAAAAATGACATATATACATATTCTTGTAGCCAAAGAATGTATTTTGTAACTTGACAATAAAGACTGAATGCTAATCACAGTGACCATGGATCCAGGCTAATGCTAACGGAATTGAAGGAAAGATTTATTTATTTATTGCTGCAATCACAAGAACGGAGCCAGTTTAGGTTTAATTACGTTCATTATGCCCTTTAGGTTGTTTCTCGGTATTTTCTCTTCAGGCAACAAACTGCTGAGGCAGGAAGCTTTTTCTCAGAGATACACACACACACACACACACACACACACACACACACACACACACACACACACACACACACACACACACACACACACAGGCGCTGTAGGCAACACAGGTAATTGCCTCGGGCCCCGAGGGACGGCTGACATTAGTCAATTTCAATGGCAAAATCATGTAACTGCTTTGAGACGCTGCAACGACAGCGCATCGAAAATCCCCCCCACGGGGCCCTTTCCGAGTGGTCACTGGCTAGATGCTCGAAGGGGGCCCCCGACAGACGGCAGATATCAGCGACACACCTTGATGTCAAACACACCGAAGAAATGAACGCAGTTCTATTATTTTGTCATTGAAATTGACTGATGTCAGCCGTCCCTCGGGGCTCCCTTCAGCTCGGGGCCCGAGGCAATTGCCTGTGTTGCCTCTGAATTCTAGGAATTCTAAAAAAAAGATTTAAGCGTGACATCACTAAGAACTACTTTTAGTCTTAGGATGCTTTGTGAATACGGGCACAGTTTTTTTTTAATAAACTTCAATCAAGTAGAAGGAAGTAATGTGAGTCAATCTTGAGTCTTAAAAACACACGAGAAATCTTTCAATTCCAAATGTCGTAATCATCATCGAACAAAAAACACCTGACTGTTTTTCAAGCCTCGTTTCCACGACAACGGGTCCTCCACCTCCACCTCCACCTCCACGGAAACGGCAGAAACTTTGAAAATGATGTAGTTAGCATGTTGGGCCACTAGTTGGTGCTGTTGGTTGTTTTTGTAATGAAACTACACACATGCAGCAGAGAACAAAACGCCGTAAACATTAACGATGGGCGAACGCAGACATTCTCGTGTTACTACGGTGACGGTCAACTATAAAACTACCAAGACCCAGGACAATATGGACTGAGATATCCTTCCTGCTTCAGCTTCCAGCTCACACCCACCTTCAACCTCCACACTCACCACCAAATTTCTCCAACTGAATAGCTCCGAAACAGAGGCCATACCCCGTCAGCTTCAGTCCTCTTCCATTTCCTCCAGGACATCCCTCTGTCCTCCACTGTCCCCTTGGTGTCCAGTTTGACTCCCACCTCTGTTTTGGCGCACACATCAAACACCTCATTCTTCCACCTCAAAAATACTGCAACCCTCCACCCATCACCATCACTAGCCCTGCCTGGCGCTGAGAAGCTGGTCCATGCCTTTAGTCTCCTCCAGGTTGGATTACTGCGACTCACTCTGCCATGTCATTGCCAACAAAAAACCTTCAGAAACTCCGATACATTCAGAACAGCGCCGCCAGGCTCCTCGCCAGAACCAAAAACCATGACCACGTCACACCGGTCCTGAAATCCCTCCATTGGCTCCAGCAGAATACACTACAACATCTGCCTCCTCACCTACCAATGTATTCATGGCATCACACGCCCCCTACCTGCTCACCCCACCCATCACAAATCGCCCCCTCCTTATCCCGAGGACCAAACTCCACCATGGGTGACCGGGCCTTCTGCTCCACCTGTGGAATTCTCTTCCAGGGCGTCTGAGGGCTCCACATGCTGATTATCTTATAAAGGGAGTAAAAACATCCCTGTTTTGCAGCTCTTATTGATTTTCATTGCTGTTTTATTTTAAGTGTTCTTATTGATTTTACTGCTGTTTCCTAAATGTTTTAAATTGCTGCTTTTAGCTTTTATTGTTGTTGTTTTTAATCGCTTTGAGATTCACAAATGTAACGTGCAATACATATAAAATGCATTCTTATTCTTATTATTCTTATTACTATTGGAAGTCTTGACACTCTGGAGGAAACGTTGTTCTGACTGGCCAGCTCCTGAGCATGTTTTGAAAAGGTGCATTTTTTCCATTTCCAAGGAAAAAGCATTTTCTCAATGTTTTCTATTCAGTGTCTCCGGGCTCTACTGTCTCGTACTCGGACAACCTAAACGCAACAGATATTTTCTGTTTTCATTTGAAAACGTCACGGTGTAAAAGGATCCTTGGATGATGATCAAAGATCAGGACGGTGAGACACAACATCTCTCCAGCGAGCATCTCCTCCAATAAACTCATGTGTTCGGTTTAAAGTCTCTGCTCTGGTGTTCCGCTTGGTTCGTTCGTGTGTCTGTGTTTGGATTAATCCTGGAGACATTAAACTGAGTCTCACAGCTCTCCTCGAAGTGCCTCCTCTCCTGCAGCTCGGCGGGCGGAGGCCGGGCGGTGCAGGCCGCGCTGCGCTGCTCTCCGGCGGTCAGAGCGGTAACGAGGACCGGGCTGGTCCGCAGGTGGCTCCGGTAGTGCCTCCTCTCGGTCCGCCGCCAGGCCTGCTTGGGGTCCGCCTCCACCCGGCACCACGTCTCCCTCCGCGTGTTGAGCTCCAGCAGGGCCCGCTCCATTCTCCCCTTTTTCTCACTGGAATTTACGGTTGTTGGTTTTTTGTTTTCCTGCGTTAAAATATTCAAAGTGTTTGTGACGCTGTGAGGTTTCCATAGCAACGGAGCACTGGAGGAAGTGCGCCGGCACGCCAAAGATCCTTTCTGGAGAGGCGATGAGTCACTCTGTAGTGGAAAACCTGAATAGAATAGACTAGAGCCTAGAGCAGGGGTGGGCACTCCTGGTCCTCGAGGGCCGCAGTCCTGCACGGTTTCTATGTGTCCTCACATTGAGACAGCTGACAGCAATTATTGGCTCGTTATCAAGCTTTCTGCAGAGCCTCATCATGACAACTCAGGTGTGTTTGAGCAGGGAGACGTGGAAAACATGCAGGACTGCGGCCCTCGAGGACCAGGAGTGCCCACCCCTGGCCTAGAGTCTAGGCTTTATTACAGCTTTTCTCGATTGGTTTGGCTCATTTCTTGAAACAGAAATGAAATCCTCCAAGCTCTACATGCATTTGCCAAAATAGCCTGGATGGTTCAACACAACACCATGGCTCACCTGCAAAAGCTCATATCTCTCCCAAAACAGTTAACTCATGTACCAAAACTAAGTCATTTTCTCATATTAACAGTCAATGGCCCCAAAAGTCTCTTTGGCACTGTGTAAGCACTGTTGGTCAAAATGTTTCGATGTTTTGTCACTATGGCAGTGGACCATGGAAATATCACTTATGCCACATTTCAATCCTGGTCCAGACCGTTCACTCACAATGAATGGTTTCTGTAATTGATGCCTTTTGTCCAGCTACCAGAACTCAAACTGTATCAAACTGAGAAAAAGGATGGACCGACACTGTCATGGAAATTGTTACTGTATTTTTATTCACAAACGAAAAGTAGCAGCCAAACATCACAGTAACAAGAAAATGTATACAGCAAAATATACTGTACTTTAAACACATCAACACAAAAACAGGAAAATTATATCCAATATCGTTCACACCAGTAACTCCTCCTCAATGGTCGTCCTCCTCATCCTCCTCACTGTCGTGGTCGTCCTCCTCATCCTCCTCAATGGTCGTCCTCCTCATCCTCCTCACTGTCGTGGTCTTCCTCCTCATCCTCCTCACTGTCGTGGTCGTCCTCCTCATCCTCCTCACTGTCGTGGTCGTCCTCCTCATCCTCCTCACTGTCGTGGTCTTCCTCCTCATCCTCCTCACTGTCGTGGTCGTCCTCCTCATCCTCCTCACTGTCGTGGTCGTCCTCCTCATCCTCCTCAATGGTCGTCCTCCTCATCCTCCTCACTGTCGTGGTCTTCCTCCTCATCCTCCTCACTGTCGTGGTCGTCCTCCTCATCCTCCTCACTGTCGTGGTCGTCCTCCTCATCCTCCTCACTGTCGTGGTCTTCCTCCTCATCCTCCTCACTGTCGTGGTCGTCCTCTCTCTGCTGTCTGTCTGGCCACAGATTTTCATCCACATCACACCTGATATTCTCCCCTGCGGTGCAACGGGGGAAGAATCTACATGCCCCTGCACTGGTCTGCTGTGACATTGTCCCAGCAAGCCTCCATTGCTTCAAGCAGGAACCTCTGGTTCTGGGCCCGGTGCTCATACACCCCCCACCCCCCCACCCCCCACCCCCCACCCCACCTCCAAGCTGAGAACAATTCCTCAAATGGATTGAGAGATGGGGAATAAGGTGGTAGGAGCAACATGAACACTCTTGGGGGGGCAGTGAACCAGGCCCTGATGAGCGGGGGGGGGGGGGGGGGGGGGGGGGGGAGCCGACATTGTCCCACACAACTCCAAACTTTGACAAGTTCTAGAGTCACCTGAGTCAATTCATCATTCAGCAGTAGATATTCATATCATGTAATGTGATGTTATACGCGGCATTATGTTCCTGACTAATTTTGACAATTGAAGGAACTCTTGTTACGTGATGGCCGACACAATGAAACAACGCTGACGTGTTATGGAGAGTAAAACCATCTGACTGACAATCAACAGTCAGTTTACATCAGCAAGACATATACAACTGGTAATTGTGCAAACTGTAGGCAACTGTAATCAATCATTTGCAAAGATGTGCTCGTAATTTCTGTTTCAAGAAATGAGCCGAACCAATCGAGAAGAATCGTAACTCAACAATGAAATGCTTTTACAGCCTTGCTCCACACAGTTATAATATTATATCTATTTGTTTATCTCCATACCTGCTGCTTTATAATATATTTTGCACATTTTACTTATTTTGCACACTTCCTCTACTGAGCCATTCGTTTAGTGTATATCGTTCGTATGTTTCATAGTAGTGTTTATCTTTTTCGATATGTATATTTTGCTTCTTTTACCTCTTTCCTGCTGTAACAAGTAAATTTAACCACTGAGGGATGAATAATATACAATCTAAATCTAATTGAATATAATGTTGAAAATATCAAATGAGTCACAATAAAAAGCAAATGAGTAAATATTAATAAGTACAAGGCTTAACAGTGATGGAAGTAATGTAAATGTAATGTCATTATGCATGATTCTAGCATTTCATTGGGCGCAATGGTGTCCAACATAAGGCCCATGGGGCCGAGACCGGCCTGCAAGAGGCTCCAATCCGACCTGACGAACCGCCAAGATAATTCTAAAAATTTGAAGAAAACATTGATTTAAAAAAAAATAATAATAATAATTTCTTAAGAGTAGCGATGCAACACAACACTGAGACCTGGATGAGACTGTTGTTATTTTCGATAGTAATTGTTTTTTGGTGAAAAGCACAGGGATCTTTAAAACCTGACATGTTACAAACATATTCTCATTTCCTCTCCGTAACCACAGGAACACGTTGTTTTTTTTTTTTTTTTTCATTTATTGTGAAATAAAGCTCACGTGTCTGTAAATGTGAATGTTTGACCACTGAAATGTTTACAACATTTTCAGCTAATTACAATGCAGTGGGATGTTAATGTTCAACCGGTGAAAGGCTGTTTGTCTTCCCCGTGGACTCTACAATTACATGAAAAATGATTTTTGCAAGGTCATCGGGTTACGTCCTGACCTTGACCGCGAGGGGCCCGGGTGTGAATCCCAGCTGAGGGGACGAAGGTCAAAGAACTATAAGTTTACAGTGAAAGTCACAATGACTTCCTGTGCTGACTCCTGTAACAGACAGCCACCAGCACAGGTATCATTCATGACAAAAAGCCAACAAACTCTCTGCTCAGGTGTGACAACAAAGTGTGTGTATGTCTGTGTTTAGTTTGGGGGTCAGGGGATTATGAGGATTGGAGCAGATTATGGTCTCACGCATATGGAGCAGCTCGTCAGAAGATGTGGGCAAAGCAAACACATTTAACTCTACAATCGATCACTGCCATTGGTGACGTTTCCACTTCTTCCTTTGGTGTGTGAATGGGTGAATGTGATTAACAGTGTAAAGCGCTTTGGCAACTGCTCAACTGGTGGATGGATAGATAGATAGATAGATAGATAGATAGATAGATAGATAGATAGATAGATAGATAGATAGATAGATAGATAGATAGATAGATAGATAGATAGATAGATGGACGAACGGAAGGACGGACGGACGGACGGGCGGGCGGACGGACGGACGGACGGACGGACGGACGGACGGACGGACGGACGGACGGACGGACGGACGGACGGACGGACGGACGGACGGACGGACAGACAGACAGACAGACAGACAGACAGACAGACAGACAGACAGACAGACAGACAGACAGACAGACAGATAGATAGATAGATAGATAGATAGATAGATAGATCATTATTCATCATTCAAACACACACCTGAGGTACATATGGGAGCCATTTCTTGTCTTTCAGAACTTTGTTTTGTTCTTGAGTCTGTTTGTTTTCCTGTTTAATCGGAAGAGCTGCATCAGTGTATCAGGGCGCGCGCGCGCACACACACACTCACACACACACACAGAGCGCTCTGCTGCGCTTCCATTGGCTCATAAGCATCGGAAGGCCTCGAGTCAGCGTCAGTTCAACAAAAGGCAGAAGGACGCGGAGAGAGAGAGAGAGAGAGAGAGAGAGAGAGAGAGAGAAATAGAAGCAAGAGGACGGCCTGAGAGGAATATATGAGGAGGTTTTTATTCATATTCAAGCAAAAAAAAGAAAAAAGTGAGCGGCGTCGCATCATTCAGCCGGATGAGGAAACCGCTGCTGCGCGTTTTCTCGCTTCCTGTCGTTAGATTAGAATTTAAAAAATAAAACAATCACGTGTCATGGTCGCCGGGGAACTCGTGCAGGAGCACCTGCGCGTGGACACCGGCTCACCGGACGACATCGCTGTGGGTCGGAAGAGTCCGAAGGCTCCGGGGGGAGCGGCGGAGCGATGCGCACCGGAGCTTCGGCCGGACGACGAGGAGCAGGAGACGCGCGCACGCAGCCCGGAGCACGAGAAGGAGGCGCAGCCGAATGAAAGAGACGCGATGTTGCCGACCGGTGGGGAAGGAGGAGGAGGAGTGGCGGCGGAGGAGGAGGAGGATGGAGGGAAGACGCTGGAGACGCGGCTGTACGCGCGCCGGTTCGCCGTGCTGGCTGTGTTCAGCCTGTACTCGCTGGTCAACGCCTTCCAGTGGATCCAGTACAGCATCATCGCCAACGTCTTCACGCGCTATTACGGCGTGACCAACAACAAGGTGGACTGGCTGTCCATCGTCTACATGGTGGCCTACGTGCCGCTCATCTTCCCGGCGACCTGGCTGCTGGACCGCACCGGGCTGCGGCTGACTGCCCTGCTCGGCGCCGGCCTCAACTGCGCCGGCGCCTGGCTTAAGTGCGCAAGCGTGAGCCCCGACCGCTTCCCGGTCGCCATGACGGCGCAGGTCGTGTGCTCCGTAGCGCAGGTGTTCATCCTCGGCCTGCCGTCCCGCATCGCCTCGGTGTGGTTCGGACCCCGGGAGGTGTCCACCGCCTGCGCCATGGCGGTTCTGGGGAACCAGGTCAGAGGCTGCAGGAGCGCGCACACACCGACAGGCTGCTTTCAGAGGGTGTTGATAATGTAGGAGGGAGAACAATGTCAACTTTCCTCATCATGAAAATATTCCAGTTATTCTAAATATGAAGTTATTCTACATTAACTCACATTAATATTCAGAAGAAATGTCTCCGATTCTCAAATTGATTCAGATAAAAACATTGTTTACTCTAATGGAATAGAAGGAACGGCTGTGACAGAGTGGGTCGTCTCCCAGTCAGAGGATTGCTGGTTTGATTCCCAATCAGTTCACATGTTGAAGTGTCCTTGAGCAAGACACTGAGCTCCAAATCGCTCCCAGTGGATGTATTGGGTGCCTTGCATGGCGGCCACCTCATTGGTGGCTAAGTGTGATTAAGTATAAAGTGCTTTAGGGGATTTCCTAAGGGGGGGGGGGGGGGCACTATACAAGAGAAATCATAATTCAACGCTACAGTAATTTCAGCCTAATAATAACCCATTTGTCCAACCGCTCCACCTCCCCAACAATGACTTCCATGCCTTTGTATTACTACCGAGTAGGGGTGAAAACTTATGGAGCGCTTTGAACATCAATCGGATTAAAACTGACCTTTGACCCAATCGCTCCCAAAACTTAATGGAACAATCTTCCCAGAAAATTTCATGCAATTCAGGTCAACAGGTTTTGCGAAAGGTCAGAAACATACATACATACGAACCAATGAATAAATACATGTGGACAGAAACATAGCCTTGGCCCCAGCTTTTGTTGACAAACGTAACGGACAACACCTCTACCAAGTCGCCCTACATGACAGTTATGTCGCTTTCACTGATTCTGCTGTTTCCATGGAAACGTGAAACATTTCTGAAATGAAAACGATGCATTTTCACTTGAAACATTATGAACTGGGTCATAAATTGCTATTTGCTGTATTTCAACCATGATAAAAACACAGACCGTTATCAGGATCGGTTCCTTCAAACATGTAATCAAGCGTGTGTCTCCGTGGGTTTCCTCCACAGTTGGGCACGGCCATCGGTTTCCTGCTTCCTCCCGTATTGATCCCGTACAACCCCGACGAGGTGGAGCTCACGGGTCGCAACATCAGCGTCATGTTCTACGGCACGGCCGCGATCTCCACCGGCCTCTTCATCCTTACCATCATAGGTAGATAGCCGCATGCCACAGTGGCACACGCCCACATCCTCCGCCACCCTGTGTCCCGTTCACAGCGCAGCGCCATCTGTTGCTCTCGCTGGGGATTTGTGCTTCGCCTTCCCCCGGCCTCCAGATCCTCGGATATCTTCATGGAAACACTGCAGACGGCCTGGACTCTGGGGACGCTCAGGCCAGGTCACGATTAGGACGTGAGGTTCAGACTCACTTTGGAGGAGGATGTGATTTAGAGACAAACAAGTGGCCAGTCAGTAGGAGTTGGTTTTGAATAACACAACACAGTATGCAAACACGGGGTTTCACCTGGAGCTGTTTAGTCCAACCAAGAACAACAACGCAGACAAACGTCACTTTACATGTCACATTATAAGAGCAGCATTGTGTTAGTGGAGTTCCTCAGGGAGTGGTTCTGGATACCCGGATTGTTATAATTCACTCATAGTAGCACTCAGAATGCAGCAGTGAGAGAAGTTTTCTCAACATTTCACTGTATTTTGCACCAGAAGTTTACTTTAAAATTGTCTTTATGTTGAGAATGTGGTCATTGTTTGGTTTTGTGAAAACCTCAACATTTTCATGATCTGCGCCCGGTGGTGTCGTGACCCTGGAGAAGTGGGTGTATTGTCAATTTTTCCCTTAAAGCAGTCAGAGAAACACTTTGATTTGTAGAAGCAGTGACATGTATGATGGCTCTATTTACTGAAACTCTATTTATAGTATTTTCTCATTGTCACATAAATTCGGCACAATTTATCGGTTTGCAATATTTGCCTTGTCATGACCCGCTCCGCCCCGCCCCGCCTCTGATTGGCTCGTCAACCATAGACAAGTTGCTATTTGCCATATATTGGTGTATGCGCTGGACTACGCCACTGTCTGTGCAAAGAACATCTTTAAAGTTTAAATTTGAAGGTTATTATGGTACTATTTTACCAGTCCAGGCCACTTGAGATGAAACTGAAAAGAATATTTAATAAACTATAAAAATTCCAAAGGTTTTTTTTTTTTATGCGCCTGCCTCTCCTTCGATCTCCTCCATAAGGTGCCTCTCACGTCCGGATCTTAAAGAGACAGGCACAAGAATAAACAGGCTCCTGGGATAGTAATCTTTTTCCAGCGATGGAGCTGTTAACTGACAGATTTTGTTTTGTTCTCTTTCTACAGTGATAAAGAACCGGCCTCCTCACCCTCCGAGTCAAGCGCAGGCGGTCCTGCCAGACTGTCCTCCAGAGGACTACTCCTACAGACAGTCCATCATCAACCTGATCAAGAATAAAGCTTTTGTCCTGCTGCTCGTCAGCTACGGTAAGTCTCACTCGAATTTCGAATTTGGAACGACGTGACCTCTTTGAAATCACTTCTAAAAATTCACATTTAGAGACTTGCATTGTCTGTAAATTTTGTCTGTCACTTCAGTGATTGCTTGTCTCCCCGTGTCTCGCCTGATCGTCTTGTGTTTGGGTGTTTTTACTCTGTAAGCACTTTGTCTTTACAGGGCACCTTTAAGAACAGCTGCTCACAGTTATTATTGTTATTATTACATTTCTTATTCTCTCTCCTGCCTCGCTCTCCTGCTTCTCTCGGTTCAAGAATTCCGTTGGAAGTGAGACGTCTAGGTTGTTCCTGTGTTCTCTCCATTTCTCCTGTAATCTACGGCCAAGGTGCTGAATCGTCAACTAAAGTCATAATGACCTATTCCCAATCTTGCTTCACGTTTTGATGTGCTTTTTGTGTCCGTGCTCCCAACGGCGCAGGACGAGTCACGTGCCAAAGAAACGGCAGAAAAATAATAATAAAATTAAACTGGCACCATGGCCACTGATGCAGGCACAAGAGTTATAGTATTTTTTAATTGAATCAGTATTTTTTTCTTCCAAATAGTCTTGAGGTCAGAAAGGCGCCCAGTCTTCCTCCAATAAATAGACCCGATGTTTCCCAAACCTTCTTTATCCAGATGACATACTATATTTTTTCAGGGTTTAATTCTTAAATATATTCCGAGGTAATCAAAATTGTTTTTGTTTTGTTTTAAGCCAACATATTCACTCACCAGGATGGAATAACAAGCACGGTTCGCTACTTCAAAATACCAGATACCACTAATCTGCTGCTCCATCCTTTGTGTTTTGGGTCTGACTCTGAGTTTTGGGTATTTCTTAGCTGGTTGACAGAAAGGGGAGCGAGTCGTGACGGACGCCAGCAGCTGGAGCTCCCAGTTACGACTCAAAATGAACAAGGCTGATTATTTTTTGAAGCTCAAGTTAGAAGAGAAACAAAACTCTTGTAAGAATCCCCGGAATAGAGGAATTTGCCGGCAATGGGAAAAGTCCTCGCCCTCCACGCGGGGGGCCACGGTTTGATTCCTGGCCACGACTTCATCTTGTGTATTTTATTATTGTTATGATTGATCGGCTTGCCAGAGGTCTCAACCGTTTCACAGGATCCGCGTCTGTATGTTGTTCATAATGTCGCTAAAAAGTTGTGCACACACTTTACTGTGGAATTCAGTGGTGTTGAACTCAGACCTGAAATATCTTGTTGCCCCATCAAGTATTTACAAATGGAAACACAACTGCTTGAAGCGCTCGTTATAATCTTAAATAATCACTTTTACCATTATGATCACTGTACTACCAATAACAGTACTACTATTAAGAATTGACTGGAAAGATAACTGGAGGAACCTCATATACTTTCACTAATACAACAGGTATTTCTGCTGTTAATATTTGGAGTGTAGTGTAATATACTGTAGTGTAGTGTAATATACTATAGTGTAGTGTAATATACTGTAGTGTAATTTAATATACTATAGTGTAGTGTAATATACTGTAGTGTAATGTAGTATACTGTAGTATAGTGTAATATACTGTAGTATAGTGTAATATACTGTAGTATAGTGTAATATACTATAGTGTAGTGTAATATACTATAGTGTAGTGTAATATACTATAGTGTAGTGTAATATACTGTAGTGTAATGTAGTATAATGTAGTATAGTGTAATGTAGTTTAGCGTAGTGCAGTGTCATGTAGTGTAGTGTATTACAGAGTAATGTAATGTAACATAATGTAGTGTAATGTATTCAAGAGTAATTAGTGTAATGTAGTGTATTGCAGAGTAATTTAGTGTAATGTAGTGTATTACAGAGTAATGTAGTGTAGTCCAGAGTAATTTAGTGTAATGTAATGTAGTGTATTACAGAGTAATGTAATGTAGTGTATTACAGAGTAATTTAATGTAATGTAGTGTATTACAGAGTAATTTAATGTAGTGTATTTCAGAATGATGTGGCGTTTGTAATGTATTATTGTATTGTGTAGTGTATTGTAGTGTTGTTTAGACTACTGAAGTGGGAAAAACAGCTAATATACTATATTTGAAGTCCATTTATTATGTAAATTGGTAAAAAAGCATTTTCAACAGTATCAGACTCATTGTGAAAAAACCTTTTACAACAAACAAGTAATGCAACAAACTGTCCCTACAGTGAGTGGCATGTTCACGATTCATTCGTATCGACATTACCACTCCTATTCAAAGACTCTCAGGCTGCAAAACCTCTGAACCTCTTCAGCACAGAGGCTGGGACTGTTCTTCTGCACTCTCATGTTCCCTGGCATGTGCTCCTTCACATGACTCCTTCACTGACTCGCCGTCGGACTCGCACGCCGGCGTTTGACAGGCTGAGGAGCTCAAAGCTGATTTTCTTGTCACGCACGCCAAGCATGCATATTGACTCTGTTTAAGGTCTAAGGCCTCATTTACAGTACATTTCAAGTGAAAAAGGCATTAATGTTGTGGTTTCATTTGAGACAATTGGAGTACAGAGACATTCTAGTGGACAGACGACCAGGCTGGATTGTTATAACGGAGACTGTCAAAATAAAACTACCAAGTCCAGGAGAATATGGACTGGGAGTCATGACATGACGGAGGAAACATTGTTCTTACTGTCCATCTACTGAGCATGTGCAGTTCTGAAATAGGGCTGGGAGATTTGGCCGAAACAAAATTATTACCATTTTTTTAAGGAAAAAGTCGAGTTTTGATTTTCGATTTTTTTTCTCAATGCACTTAAAAATGACGGCAGACATCAGATATGTTTTCAAAAGTGCAACTCTATTGCTGTGATTGTCCTCAGAGTTCAAATGCATAAAAACAATATCAAAATAAAAAGTAAATGAGGCTCCGTCATTCAGTAAATTCAAGCTTTAACCAAGTTTAAGCAAAAGTACAACAGCAACTATGGAAACCCGCAAGGAATGGTCGTAACAACTGTGGGGAGAAAAAAACGTGGATTTGCAAAATAAAAATCTTTTTTAGCGACAAATTCCATTAATCTATTAAATCTATTTTTTGCCCATCCCTACCCTAAAATGATAATACATTTTATTTATATAGTGATTTTCGAAATACTCAAAAGACACTTCACATAGTTACTACGGCCGCGTTATCGCAACGTTTCAGAAAAGTTGCGTTTTCCCCAGTTTCCATGGAGATGGAGTTGGAGCACTTTCAAAAAGTAGCATTTTTCCATGAAAACAGATTCAGTGTTTTCAAAAAGTTTCCTTTTTCCCCCCCGTTTCCACAAAGACAGAGTTGGAGCGTTGTTTCAAAAAGTAGCTTTTTTCTCCGTTTCTATGACGACGGAGTCAGAGCAATTTCAAACTTATCTTTTTCCCCCTTTTTCCATGAAGAGAGTTGGAGCGCTGAGATTTCATAAAGTTGCATTTTCCCCCCGTTTCCACGGAGACGGATTGAGAATGTTTTCAAAAGTGTGTTTTCTCCCCGTTTTGATGGAGATAGAATCAGAGAATTTTCAAAAAGTTGTGTCGTCCCAATCCAAATGATAATTATACATTTTATTTTTCAAGGCGCCTTTCTTGGCACCCAAGGACACCGTACAATCGGTCTGTAACAACGACACAAGACACCGGGCCATTGGCATCATATGGAAAAAGCAAAAAGTACTACCAAATTCAAAAAACACAACGGAAACGTGTGGTACCTGCTGACGGCAGGGTCGTCACTGACTGGATTGCTGCCAATGACTTATTATTATTGTATCCGTGAGAAGCCGTACAATCATTTAGTGTAGTTGGAGAGGAAAGCGCTTGTTGAATCAAATCCAACCCAACCTACGGAATAGGGACGCACCGGTTTAGTCTATTGTAATAGAATACATGTATCTGTATTTATTTGTTCTATTTCAAATTATATCATTCCATTATTAATGATTGTACATTATTATATATAGTAAGTAAATTTTATTTGTATAGCGCTTTTCACAGACAGTCACAAAGTGCTTCACAGTAAATATATATACATTATATGATATATAATTGTATTATTAAAAAATTTAATTTATCCTTACCTTTTCAACAGATAATTATCCTTAATATAATATTGTAACACACATTATTTATTTAAAAAGACGGGGTGGGATTTAATAAGTTATACTAGTTTTTGGACATGCAAAATGATTCTATTTTAGTACTGTTACTTAGTCACTGTTTGATTAGTTAAATATCTTAGTTTTATTGGTGTGCACTGTTGATTTTGATATTTCATTTTGAGCATGTTCAAAATAAGAAATGCATCAAATGAAATAACCTCAGCTTGCATTTTATTTGACTGTATTCTTTAAGCTATTTAGTGTTTTGTTCTACTTAATTCCTGTTAAAACGTTAAATAATATTTAACAGAGTTGCCTAAGTTTATACCAGTTCATGTTTGTTTGTTTTTTTACATTTGAAATAAGTCTTCAGTATTATTTGAATCATTTGATATTGATTATTTTCAAGCATATGTTCACTCTTCATCTCTGTTTGTGTCTCCAGGGATTTTGACCGGCGCCTTCTATTCGGTGTCGACGCTCCTCAACCAGATGATCACACACTGTTACCAGGTAAACACCTTCTGAAGCAAACCAGACACATAATCCCCGTTTCCACAGTGCCCCTTGGTGCCGGCACGGGTCAGGTCGGAACCGGTTGTTGTGCGTTTCCACTGACTCAGAACCGTTACCAACCGGTACCATTGGTAACCATTTCTCGCTACCCCTCCACTTGGGGTACCAGGCACAATGTGCCGGATATGAGGGGGAGGAGCTTCAACACTGCCGTCTGCTCATTGGTCGGTGACGACCGCTGTTCTCCCAGCAAGCAGCCATTTCCAATCAGTTCTTCTGCAGCAATCAGGAAACTTTTTTGAAAATGTCCTCCCGTTATGGCGTCACATCCTGCATGATTACACAACCGTTCATAACCCCGCCTACATTTCAAACCGTTCCCCGTGTAATGGAAACGCGGCACTGATACGGGTCTGGTTACGGATAGTCAACCCCCACCTGACCGGCACCGGTACCAAGGGGCACTGTGGAAACGGGGCTAAAGTGAACGACTGGAGAACGTGACTGCTCATGATCGGCCTTCATCAGCAGTCACGTTCTCCAGTCGTTCACCATGTTGCACTTCAGGACTGGACTTGTTCCTCTGTTGTTCTGAATTTAATTTAACCAGATTCACGGGTCTGTCTTTCAAATGATTCTCAATGTATTTGTGAGTTTTTAGCTTTAGAAACTGAATTATTATATTAATATTTTGGGAAAACTTTTTATTTTATTTTGAATTCCATTGTTTTAATACAAAATAGTTTTTGGGATTTGTGGAACTCCAGCATTAATGTTATGACTTTAACTTTCCTGTTGAGGCTTTATCATTTGTTGTTGAGGCTTTAACGTTTGTTTCGTGGCTTTAGCATTCATGTCATGGACTTAGCATTCACGTTGCAGCTTTACATTTGTTTAGTGGCTTTAGCATTCATGCTGTAGCTTTTAAAGGTTTTTGGGTGGTTTTAGCATTCATATTCTAACCTTAGCAATTGTTTTGCTGCTTTAGCATTCTTGTGAGTGGTGAGCCTCGACAGAGAGAGAGAGAGAGAGAGAGAGAGAGAGAGAGAGAGAGAGAGAGAGAGAGAGAGAGAGAGAGAGAGAGAGAGAGAGAGAGAGAGAGAGAGAGAGAGAGAGAGAGAGAGAGAGAGAGAGAGAGAGAGAGAGAGAGAGAGAGAGAGAGAGAGCTTTGATGAAACATCACTTCATTGTCTGTGGCTCTGAGTTCATGAGCTGCTTTCACGCATGCCTGCTGCTCAGGACAACACTGTACACACACACACACACACACACACACACACACACACACACACACACACACACACACACACACACACACACACACACACACACACACACACACACACACACACACACACACACACACACACACACACTCGGGTTCAGTGGCCCTAAACAATCCTGCCCGTCTTCCTCTCTGAGTCCCTCCTGACAGAAAAGCGATGCTGACACTCAGAACTTGACTTGAACTCATAAAAATCTTTTATGTCTCAGCTGACTGCCCAGAGAACTCTGTAAGTCCCCGTCCTCCCCACACCTACAGGATTATGGCTCATGTGACTGACTTATGGTCCACCTGTCAGGAGAGCCTTTGTCTTTGTGTTGAACTGTACTGATTGTGACGGAAGACAAAAGACCTTTAGGAAGCTGATGTTTTCCTCCCCTTCGTCTCCCCTTGTCTCGTCTCGTCTCCCCTTGTCTCATCTCCCCTTGTCTCATCTCGCCTCGTCTCCCCTTGTCTCATCTCGTCTCGTCTCCCCTTGTCTCATCTACCCTCGTCTCACCTTGTCTCACCTTGTCTCATCTCGTCTCCCCTTATCTCATCTACCCTCGTCTCCCCTTGTCTCATCTCGTCTCGTCTCCCCTTGTCTCATCTACCCTCGTCTCACCTTGTCTCATCTCGTCTCATCTCGTCTCCCCTTGTCTCATCTCGTCTCCCCTTGTCTCATCTACCCTCGTCTCCCCTTGTCTCATCTCATCTCCCCTTGTCTCATCTCGTCTCCCCTTGTCTCATCTACCCTCGTCTCCCCTTGTCTCATCTCATCTCCCCTTGTCTCATCTCGTCTCCCCTTGTCTCATCTCGTCTCGTCTCCCCTTGTCTCATCTACCCTCGCCTCCCCTTGTCTCATCTCGTCTCCCCTTGTCTCATCTACCCTCGTCTCCCATTGTCTCATCTCATCTCCCCTTGTCTCATCTCGTCTCCCCTTGTCTCATCTCGTCTCCCCTTGTCTCATCTCGTCTCGTCTCAGAACCAGGAGTTGAATGCCGGGAGAATCGGTCTGACCCTGGTGGTTGCTGGGATGGTGGGCTCCATCCTCTGTGGTCTGTGGCTGGATCACACGAAGACGTACAAGTATGTAACTTATCCACGCCGTCATGAGTCTCGTCGATGAACTTTTGCCCGTAACTGATCGTAACTAAAGATTTATGACACTCTCGTAATTACAGACGGTTCCCTCGACTCATCACTTGTTAGTTTTACCTGGAAACAGTTGGACAGCTGAAACGCAGTTAAAAACAGAATGGAAGTTTTCAGTTTTCACTTGTCGACACGGCCATGCTTATTTCCAGAAGTTGATTAGTCTAACTAATTGTGTCTCCACAGTTTGTCTCTAACTAATCAGGGTTGGAAGAACAGAAACAGATCATTCTTTAGATGATCAGATGACTGAATCTGGACTTGTTTGTGCTCCTCTTCTCACAGATTGACGACTCTGTTTGTGTACGGCCTGTCTTTAGTGGGCATGGTGGTCTTCACCTTCACTCTGGACCTGGACAACATCTATCTGGTCTTCGTCACTGCGGGAGTCCTCGGGTACAAGCACACACAAGAGTCAGCGTCATCGGCATTTAGTTCATCTGAAAAGATACCCTGACTGATGTAACTTCAGCTAACGTCCAGATTATAGAGCATCTTCTACCACTAACATCTAGATTATATAGAGCATCTTCTACCACTAACATCTAGATTATATAGAGCATCTTCTACCACTAACATCTAGATTATGTAGAGCATCTTATACCACTGACATCCAGATTATAGAGCATCGTATACCACTGACATCCAGATTATAGAGCATCCTCTACCAATGACATCCAGATTATATAGAGCATCTTCTACCACCAACATCTAGATTAAATAGAGCATCTTCTACCACTGAAATCCAGATTATAGAGCATCTTCTACCACTGACATCCAGATTATAAAGCATCTTCTACCACTGACATCCAGATTATATAGAGCATCTTCTAACACTGACATCCAGATTATATAGAGCATCTTCTACCACTGAAATCCAGATTATAGAGCATCTTCTAACACTGACATCCAGATTATATAGAGCATCTTCTAACACTGACATCCAGATTATATAGAGCATCCTCTACCACTGACATCCAGATGATATAGAGCATCTTCTACCACTGACATCCATATTATATAGAGCATCTTCTGCCACTGACATCCAGATTATAGAGCATCTTCTACCACTGACATCCATATTATATAGAGCGTCTTCTACCACTGACATCCAGATGATATAGAGCATCTTCTACCACTGACATCCAGTGAGAGGGTTGAATTTCCAGACTTATCTCTCAGGCTGCTGTGTTACTCTCATAACCTGCACACGCTGCATTCAAAACAAACACTGAAAGCTCTGCCTCACACTGTTTTGGCTTCAAACACACCTGCTGAAGGTGTGTTTACATGTCAACAAAGACAACTGCTTCAAGATTTGGTATGTTTAGTCTTGTCTCAGATTATTAAGCGATATAAACAGACATTAGCAGGTGCCTGATGAACACTCTGAGAGGAAGATTAAGTGGCTTTTCTTCAGCCATTAAGCTGTCAGCTTGTGTCTTTCAGGTTCTTCATGACGGGTTACTTGCCGCTGGGATTTGAGTTTGGGGTTGAAATCACCTACCCAGAGTCTGAGGGGACGTCATCAGGTCTCCTCAATGCTTTTGCTCAGGTGAGTCCGATTACTGCGTGTGGACTCTCTGAAGCCACATTTGGAGAAAACAAATCTGCAATCTGTCGCAGATCGAAACAAAACAAACCTTGAGACAGTAAACAGAGTGAAACCTGTTGTAGGTACAAATGTGGCTGCTGGACGAGGGGAACAGGTTTATACTTTGTGTATTCTGATTCAGTGAAAATGCATCGTTTTTGTTTCAGTAAAGTTTCACGTCTACACTTCAACATTTTTAAAATGAAGTCTGCTTACTTCTTTTTTTGTCAGAAAAGCTGAAAATGATGTAGTTTTCATGTTGGGCCACTGGTGGGCGCTGTTGTTTGTTTTTGTAATGAAACCACACACACATGCAGCAGACAACAATATGCTATAAACGTCAACAATGGGAGGACAGGGACATTCGTATGGAAGTCCAAGTTGGATTGCAAGTTGAAGTGTTTTCAAAAATGTTGTGTTTTCAGTGGCTCCGAGCACAGCCCAAAAAATAACTTATTTCTATGGCTGTGGTGCGCAGGAGCAGGAGCAGCATTTCAGAAAAGTTAAATTTTTCTATATTTCCACAGAGATGGAGTTGGAGCATTTTCATAATGTTGCACATTTCCGTTTCCATGAAGATGTGTCAGAACATTTTCCAAAAAGTTGCTTTTCCCTCTCTTTCAATGTTGACAGGGTTCGAGTGTTTTCAAAAAGTTGCGTTCTTCCTGTTTCCATGGAAGCTTTTTCAAAACATTGCATTTTTTTCCCATTTCCATGGACACCGAGCGATTTCAAAAAGTTGCGTTTCCAACCGAGACGGGGTTGGAGCATTTTCAAAAAGTTGCACATTTCCGTTTCCATGAAGATGTGTCAGAACATTTTCCAAAAAGTTGCGTTTCCCTCTCTTTCAATGTTGACAGGGTTCGAGTGTTTTCAAAAAGTTGCGTTCTTCCTGTTTCCATGGAAGCTTTTTCAAAACATTGCATTTGTTTCCCATTTCCATGGACACCGAGCGATTTCAAAAAGTTGCGTTTCCAACCGAGACGGGGTTGGAGCATTTTCAAAAAGTTGCACATTTCCGTTTCCATGAAGATGTGTCAGAACATTTTCCAAAAAGTTGCGTTTCCCTCTCTTTCAATGTTGACAGGGTTCGAGTGTTTTCAAAAAGTTGCGTTCTTCCTGTTTCCATGGAAGCTTTTTCAAAACATTGCATTTTTTTCCCATTTCCATGGACACCGAGCGATTTCAAAAAGTTGCGTTTCCAACCGAGACGGGGTTGGAGCGTTTTCAAAAAGTGTTTTTTTTTTTTTCCCGTTTCCAGAAAAATTAAGTGTTTTCAAAAAGTTCTATGTTTCCACGGAGACGGAGTCGGACCGTTTTCAAAAAGTTTAGTTTTCATGGCTCTGATCACTCTTGTACCTCCCAGAGTGCGAGGAAAGTGTAGATTCTTTAACATTGTGACGTAAACAAGGCCCGAGGGGACACATACTGCTGGATTTTATTGTTGACCCTGTGTGCAGAGTTTTGATAACTTCTCTGACCTGCTGCTTGTGTGTTGGGTTGCAGATATTTGGGATCATTTTCACTCTGATTCAAGGAAAACTGACCACGGATTACAATCCGCTGGCTGGAAATCTCTTCCTGTGTGCTTGGATCTTCCTGGGAGTGCTGCTCACCGGTAGGCTGTCTGTTGTGGCTGAGTGTCTGTTTGTACAGATCAAATGATAAATGTCGGGTTTTATTCTTGTGGCTGTTGTTTACGTTTCAGCCTTAATCAAGTCGGAACTGAAAAGACACAACATCAACATGGGAGCAGATGGCAGCCACCTTCAGGCAGTGAGTGCTGCTGGAACTTAACTAACATTCACAATATAGAGCATCTTCCTCCTCATGTAATCTCACTAACTTCCAGATAAGATTCACATGCCAGAATCCAAAGGTTGTAAAATAAGGACGACACTTTCCAACATGTAGTTACTGATTAAAGTGTCTGTCCCCCCCGACGATGGAGGTCTTCTCTTTGTCCTTTGGAGACGACAGCATTTATTCTTAACTCGCTGTTTTTCCTCCTGCCGGCATCATGTGACCTTCAGCTGAGGCAGATTCTTGAACTGTCCTCTGCCCCCACCCTCGAGCAGAGCGCCTTGCCAGATGGACACGAAGTCTTTTTGTTCCTGGAACAGACCCCGCCGGGCTGTCCCAGTCCCTCCCACCACACCATGAAGTATAAATCTGTTTGAAACCTTTAATACCAGCTTCCCACCGTCCCGCTGAGCTCATTCACACTGCTCTTCTTCCCTCAACACAAGCTTGAATTTAGGTACTGGACGTCCCGGAATGTTAGAATTTCCGCTGAAAGTCCACAATATCAAAGATAAAAAGTCCACAAGAGGCTCCGATCCTCCAAACCACCTAGCAGATTGTCCAAACGTTTAAGAAAACATCGATTTTTTTTAAACAAATTCTTCAGATTAGCGACACAATAGTGAGACTCGAGGTGAGATATTGGTGATGCTGCCATGAAACTTTTTTTTCACTGCAACCAGAAGGTTTAATTAATTTTGGCTTCATGTTGAGATCTGTTTCCTTGTTGTATGGCAGAGTATACATGATGAAAAAAAATTCATATATATATATATATATATGTAGAGAGAGAGAGAGAAACTAACCCTAACCCCCTAACCCCCTAACCCCCTAACCCTACCTTTAAAGGTTTGGTCACTTATTTCTCCCCTTTAATAGTACGAATTGGTGTCGTATTACATGTCGTTGGAAAGCCTGATTAGTCACCTTCACAACGGGATATAACTTGTAATGATCAGGCTTTCCTAGAATGAGCAACACAGCTAAGTGTGTGGGTCCCTAATCCCCTGCAATATACTTATTATATATAACAATATATATACTGTATTTGGCGTTATGTTGAACCTAAAACCTGCACTGGCAGCTGAAACTGATCAATCTTTTGAAGAACTTTAGATAGACTGGAAGAATTTCCTGCTCACGATCATCAAAGTTGAAAAGTCTTTCCGCTGGATCGTTTTCCTAACGAAGGTCTAAACTTCTCGCAGCTTCCCTCTGAGTGTCCCGGGGAGAAAACCGACGGAGTCAAGATGGAGCCGTCCATCAGCTTCAACAGAGAAACATCTCTTTGAGCCGCCGAGCAGCGGAGCCTCGTCAGGGATTCTCTCCAGGAGCCTGGAGACAGAGCGAGGACGGAGATCAAGACCGGCTCTGAGGACGCTCTGAGGACGCACTGAGGAAACCTTTCTTCTGGAGAAAGGACAAGTAGACAGAAGAACTCTTCACGGCACTTTACGAGCGCTGTCAGTCTTTCCCGCGGTCGCGGAACCAAAATGCAGTTTTGAAGAAGCTTCCGGATGCAGATATTCCTGATACTCCACCGGATGAGTTCTGGGATTGTTTTCATGGCGCTGGACCAACGTTTCCTGAGTTTACTTGAATTATTATCCTCCGATGGTTTGCAAACACCATGTAAGTATTGTCACTGTTGTGTTTCAGTAATCCAAGACTGAAGGGCGATTCGTACTCCATAAGAACAACAAGAAGGTTTGGCACTTCGCGGTCCTGCAGAACAAAATGACGCCGGCTCCCTCTGGCCCAAGAAATTTGATTCGGCTGTTCCAACCATCCGGGCCGAAGTATTTCGGTGCTGCACTGCTGAAACTTCTGCACTGCCGTGTGCTGCACATGCGTATTCCAGCTCGCTAATCAGTCATATTTTAATTATATTTAGCTTGTAACCTCGCTACTGTTTGAGCCCCGCAGCTCGTTTAATGTCGGCGGGCGGATTTACGTGATGCACCTGAACGCATCACTCAGCTCCCGCAGTTAAAACAGGACCATCGTGGCGGCTCAGACACAAACTTCACTGAAACAGTTCAGCGAAATGCATTTCTGAAAACATTGGAAGCGAGCAATAAGCTGTGCCGATGAGAAGTTAAAACGACGCTTCACAGAAATGTCCCTGACGTGAGGGGGCGTGGCCTACGAGTTCGACAGCTTCTTCAGGGAGTACGAACTCTCCTGCCGAAAAAGCATTCATTTTCGGCAGCTGGCTGACGTCACTGCCCAACTTTTCTTCTTGTTCTTATGGGTTCTTAAGGAAGTATGCAGGGGCCTTTAGGCCCGTTACACGACAATGTCTTCAAGCAAAAGCGCAATACTTTACTTGCATTTTCGCCTGTTTCCATGGACACCCAAAATGCAACTTTTCAAAAATACTCCAACTCTGTCTCCATGGAAACGGACGGAAACACAACTTTAGTCCCGTTTCCAAGGAGACGGAGTAAAAACGCAAATTTCTGAAAACACTGTCTACATGAAAACATACGCAAATGCAACTTTTCAAAAAAGCTCCAACTCAGTCTCTGTGGAAACGGGGAGGCAAAACACATGTTTTTGAAAATGCTCCGTCTCCGTGGAAACGGGGTAAACTCATTTTTTTCATTTACAGTTGACAGTTACCGTAATGACAATCCAACTTGGTCGAATGTCCGTGAACTGTCATTGTCCATGTTTGTACCCTATGGTACTTTTCTGAAAGGAAAAAGCAGAAACGATGCGTTACCACTTTAAATATTGTTGGCCAAACTTTGGCAGCAATAAATGTCCTTCAATCTGTGTTGAAAGTGCTTCAAAAGAAAACATGAACTAACTTTCCAGTAAGACGTGACGATAAAACCTTGAATGTGCAGACTTTTTTTTTTTTTAACGTGGATAAGATTGTCAACTATCCGATTGCACGACTGTCCCTGAACGCACCATCTCACAAGGACGAGAAATGGTAAAGAATGCTTCTGAAATGAGCGGTTTCCATCGTCTGTGAAGTTTCTTTATAACAAATGCACAACAGCCTCTATAGCTCTTTTTTTTATTAGCTCAGATTTTATAGAGAAACTGTGATTCCATGAATTAATAAAAAAAAAAGGTTAAAAGATACAACTTGAATGTTTTGCAGCACAAAAACCGCCGTGGACCAAACACAAGGTGATTCAAAGTTCAGTGCACAAATTCCATTTTTATACGCAAAAAGTGTGTTTTAACGTGTGATTTTAACGTTGTGTTGGAGGCCCAGAAGCAGAAAACATCTGGAGAGGTTCTAACTGACGCGATTAGAAACTCGTACGAATGCTGCAAACTTCTGTTCCACTGGCATCGGGTCTGCAACCTTTATGGCCACAAGAGCCCTTTTCACCATTTTCCACCAAAATAACATTTGTCAGGAGCCACAAGACGTGGCAATGATCTGAAATAAAGAGAAATTCCATTCATGACATTCAATAGTTACAATTCCAGTATATTTAAACCTACTTTTTGTTTTTGCTTCTGTTTGTTATTTTTTCCAATTTTCCTCGGTTTGTTTGCACAAATATTTGCTGTTTTAGTTATATTATCAATTTTGAGCCTTTTTTGTTTTTTTTTACTATTAATGTTTTTTATCATATTAGCTTTTTTTCCCCCTATCTTTTGGGAGTAATTTTATCAAATCTTTCAGTTTTTAGTCATTGTGGCTGTTTTTAGCTGTTTTTTTGGGGAAAATGGTGTGTTATGCACATAAAATAAGGTTGCAGACCCCTGAGCTAGAATCAAGGCTACCGACTCTGTGTCCAGTGATTTGTTTGTCTGGAAATGATAGAAAACTGTGAGACATGATATCTGAAATACAATTATTTATTATACTTTTTTAAGTTTTCAATGAAAAAACACCAGGCTTGTTTTGTTTTTTTCGGTTCACATGTCAATGGTGCTCGGCAAATATTGTTCTCCGTTGCATGTGTGTGGTTTCATTACAAAAACAGTAAAACAACTCCCACTAGTGGCCAGACATGTTAACTACATCGTTTTTAGCATTTCTGCCGTTTCCGTGTAAATGAACATCGTTTTCAAAATGTTGCCATGTAAACATGGAATTAATAATTAGTACATTAGAAGATTAGTAGCGTTCAGCGAAATGATACTCCAAGCAGTGGCTTTTTTGTTGTTTTAATCTTATGAGGCCATAATAAACTTAAAGTTTCTGATCTAACAATGGGAGCGTGAGTCTACAAAACACTTTCACTTTATAAAACAACTTTTTTTTTTAATTGTTTGACTCCCAAATGAGTTTTTCTGTGTATAAGACGTTACTTTCTTTTTGTGGTTCTTAGTTATTTAAGATCTAATTCTTTACTTTCAGATGTATAACTTTAACTTTAACGGAGCACCAATGTTTTGCCATCTAGTTTTGCTCTTCTGTTCATTTAAGTGAGTTTCTCCTCGATCTGCACTCTTTAATATGAGAGTGTTCATGTCATTCAGCTCTTTGGGATGAAATCACTTGATTTTAAAAAAGAAACAAGAAATGTATTCCTCTCTACATTTTGATGTTTCTGTGAGACTGAAACGTGTTGAGAGTTTCAATAAAGGACATCGTGTCATGTGAGTCAGACAATGTCAAGATAATAAACACAAGTGGAACCTTTTCTTCTTTTTGAACAAATTTTTATCGGTTTATTGTGATTTGTGGGTTATGGGATTTAACCTCTACGACAACGGTCTGCAACTTTATGAACAAAAGACATATTTTGGAATTTTACACCAAATCAAACTCATCTAGAGCCGCAAAACACAATGAAACTTTAAAACAAGGCTGAAAGAGCTTCTAAAGCTTCATATTGACGGTAGTTCATCTTATGTTGTATTAGTTTCAGTTGCAATTCAGGACGTTGAACCTTTAATTTTCAGCTGATTTTAGCAGTTTCGTCCTTCATTTTCAGTGTATCAGTGGTTCATTTGGAATGAAAGTGCATGAGCGTCACACTGCATCGGAGGTGAGAACTGCCACAGCAGCCGGGGCGGCTTCCCAGGCCTGGACAACAACCAAACTCCCTCAAAGACACGAAAGAAGTGGTAACCAACAACTGGGCTTTTACATGAGAACAGAACTGTTTAGCTTTTATGAAGATGTCTTAATTCTATTACTTGTGATGGAGTTCTATCTTTTAATAACTCGTTAACTCACAATCCTGCACATTTTACATCGAAGACAACATCAAATGACCGGTGGGGGGGGGGGGGGGGGGGGGTGTCTTCATTGTTGTTCGATTACAGTCAATGTTAACTTAATTTAAATACAGAGTTTATAAACCACATTCCAACAATCTTGCCTTTTTTTTGTTAGATTGAGAGAGCCCCCTAGTGGTGAAACATTATAGTTCTTTTAAATATAGAGAGCACTTATTAAGACAACTCTTTCATTTACATACTTGTAAACAAACACAAGCAGAAGCTTTTAGAAAAATTAATGTGTTTTAGGGGGTTGGTTTGCTTGAAATGACAGTTAGTCTGAGTTTAGGGAAAACAAAAGGTTAATCATGTATATTTTAAAACAACACATCAATTTCATTTTAGAATGCTTTGAAAGACACCTCAGAAAAAGAAGCGCAAAATAAACTGCTTTTTTCAAGCTTAGCTTTTCAGTCATGAATGAATATGAACATATCTAAACATTTATAAACATTAACAAACCTGGAAATATTTGAAAACTTCTGAACACGTTTCTGTTTGTGTGAATTTAAAAATAACTGTGATGCTCTTCTGCTCTGAACCTGACCTGCAGCTTTTCTAACAACTTTCTCCTTTTAAATGATAAATTAGAAGAGATGAGACAGAGTTAATAATCAGAGACTCGCCGCCCTCTACTGACTATGGAATCACAGGCGTGCTGAAATTAAAAGTAAATAAATGTGGAAATATAAAGAGAATCAATAATACAAAAAATATACAAAGGTAGTCATATTCTTTTTCCATCTTGTCTTTGCTTATTCCATTTCAAAGCTTCTCCTGTTTTGTCTTTGTCTTTTCCTTTTGCTTTTTGTCTTTTACTGGACGAGTCAAGCCGTCTGGAAAAGACAAAAGCAATACAAAGAAAATCAGCGAGGGCTGTGGGCGGGTCTTTCTGTTCCGGTGACTAGTCCATACCTGATCACACCATTCCTGACTGCGGTTGAGGAACCAATGTACAAAAAGCTGCCGGAGGAAACACACAATTACATTCCACAGCGAGGTGTGAAGAGGAGGAAGACACTCCGTCTTATGAGAGTGTAGTGGTGTGGCTTATTTATCATGGTCGGTTTACACAACAATGTTTTCAGGTGCAAAATGAAAACTTTCGTGGATCAGTGGTAGAGTTGGTCGTCCAATGACCGGAGGGTTGGAGGTTCAAATCCCACTCTATCCAAGTCATTGTCGCTGTGTCCTTGGGCAAGGCACTTTACCCATATTGCCTCGAATGAATGGTGCATAAGTTTGGTCGAAAGTTGGCACAGAATGACAGCCACGCCTCTGTGAGCATGCCCCAGGGCAGCTGTGGCCACAAGATAGATTCCCATCAGTGGTGGGACTGGTGTGAATGAATAATGGTCTCTGTACATGCTTGAAAAAAGTGCTATTTAAATCCAAGCCATTATTATTATTTATACCATGGCCATAGCAAATAGTTGTGCTCAGTAGAAGGACAATAGGAACAATGTTTCCTCCATCGTATCATGGCTCCCTGTCCATATTCTCCTGAACTTGGTACTTTTATAGCTGACAGTCACTGTAATAACAATCCAACTTGGTTGTCTTCCCATAAAAATGTCCATCTTCTCACATTTTTAATGTTTGGAGGGTATTGTGGGAGGCGTGTGTGTGTGTGGTTTCATCACAAAAACAACCAACTGCGCCAACTAGTGACCGGACATGCTCACTACATTGTTTTCAGCATTTTTGCTGTTTCTGACTGAACAGACATCGTTTTCAGAATGTTGCCATGTAAATGTGAAGCTTTTCTCAAACGAAAACAGACAAACCATGCGTTTTCACTTGAAACGTTCCCGTGTGAACTTGGCCCTTTTAGACTGTCTGGAAACACCCAGGCACAGTATGCATGGGGGGAACGTGCAAACTCCACAAAGCAATGGGTGAGTTTGGATGGAAGTGTTTACCTACTGGTAAAACATGATGGTGACTCCTCTTCATGGACTTGAAAAGCAAGTTATTTCAGAAGAAACAATACATTATACCACAATAAATAAACTATAATATATTACTGTAAATATATAACTTCTCTATGATGAGTATCAGCTCGAGGTTTAAATGTGAATTTAAAAGCTGACGGACGCTTTTCACACGACCTCACTGTAGAAAGCGTCTCCACGCGCGCTCTGACGTCACGCACGTGCTGAATTTTAGCTACGTCCCTGAGCTAACGGCTAGCGGAGCGTGCACCCGAGAGGCGGCTCTAAAAGGTGGGGGTCGTGCCCTGTGTGAGCCCGGTGGGCGGTGACCCGAAACATGCGCCCGCAGAGGGTCGCAGCGGGGCGTCCGTGGCGGATAAAAGTGACCGTGAAGTCGGCGTGAAACTTTTGAACTTTGGAGTCCGGACGGTAGCATAGTTAGCAGCTAACTCAGTTTAGCAGATCAGGGAAAACGAGCGCAAGAAAAACGGTAATTTATCTTTAACTTTAATTATTTTTTCTTTTCAGTTTGTGAAATTCAAATCTACTAGGCTACTTTGTATTTCCAAGCATGTACTTTACATTTTAATTTGACAGGTGGGTTTTAAGTAACTGAAAGAGCTTTGATAGAAAATTCTCATTTTTTGCTGTTCAGATATAATAAAACTGCGATTTCAATTGTTTTTGTTATTTAAGCTGTTAAAATATTGAATTTGACATCTTGTCAAAGTGGAAAATGTGGCGTCAAAGTTCAGGTCTGTATTTGTGGATTTTAGGGATGGTTTGTGTGTTTTATCACTTTGTGCTCGTTAATCATCTTTGTGGTTATTTGGTTGTTTTCTGTCTCTATTTAATTGTTTTGTCTGTCTTTGTAATCGTTTTGTGTGTCTGCTTGGTTTGTCTTTTTTTTTCCCCCCAAAATATTTTTATTTGAGTTTTCACATTAAGATACAGATTCTTGTTTCTCAGTCATGGTGAACAAACATTTTAAAAAAATTATACCAAACTGCATACATGCACTGATAAATGTTGTATTATATTTACCAATGTATGCGCAAGAAAAAGAACAACACAAAAGTGCTCCTCCCATCTTATCTAAACATAATCTAATGTATTTTTAGTTATTAACTACATGTCAGTGTTATTGAAGTTAATAACTAAAGCTTAGTCAAAAAATGAAAAAAATATTGAAAAATGTTCTTATTTGGGGTCGACTCTGCGTTTATCCATGTTGCTCCATCAGGCTGTTCTGTTAGATCCAGATCTTTAATGAATTGAATGATTGGCCTCCATCCTTTCATAAATATGCTGTATAGACTTTAATATATATGGAATCCTCTTTCTTGGGACGTCTGCAACAAACTCCATTGTGCTGTAGTTGCTCTGTGAATATTTTTCCAAACCAATGCGGTAGTTCTTTTTGCATGAAGCTGAGATCTTTGAATGTTTGTTCCCCTTTACTAGAACTATGTTTCTCTGGACCCGATTAAAAAAAAAAAAAAAAGAAGTTTAGGATTCAATAGAATTTGTAACTATGACCTCCTGCCAGAAGCGTTTAGTGGCTCTGCATTGCTAAACACAGTGAAATGTTCCTGGGAGGTCCACTGGGGTGACATACAGCTCAATTTATAGTGTTTTAGTCATGTTATTCTGTGTGTATTGGCACAAGGTCTTTTCCACTCTTCATTTGAGACTTCAATTTGAAGATTTGTTTGTACTGTGAATATTGAGGTGAGAAAGAGGTCCTTAAAATCAAAAAACTCTTGAGATAGTACTTTCTCTTAAAGCTTCACTTTTTAAGAGTTTGGTAAGTTATTCTGGTTTATCTCAAAGTTTCTAATCCGGAGATATTTGGAAAGAAATTTCCATCAATGTTTGGTTTGTGCCACTTTGAGTTTGCTTCTCCTAATATCTTTGTTGTGTCCATTTTGCCTTTTTTTTATACATTGTTTTGGTCGGTCTCTCCGATCAGTTTTTGTCTTTACCGCTCATGCTTACTGTCTCCTGATGGAAGCTTTGCCTCGTGACGCTTTTTGGTCCGTTTCAGTTTTGGGCTGAACGCTTAATTGCATTTGCGATAATATCGCGATATGATAAAATGGGATTTTCTAATCGCAAGGGCTGCGATTTGACGGCTCACGTGATCTGGTCACGTGACAACTTGCGTATCCTGCGCGTGTCATCTGCCCACCTTGCCCAAGCGGGCTAGTGGTTTTTAGGGATGGAGCCGATCCGATCCGTGATCGGGTTCCGATATCAACGTAATTCAGGGATCGGAAATTTCCGATTCAACGTGCAGAGATTTCTGATCCATGAAGCCTCCTCTGATTTACTTTTACTGAAATGACTCCCCAGTGTTTCCCTGCTGCTGCTCTGCTCGCTGGCTGCAAACTGTGGACTGGATTTCCTGAAGGGAGGCGGGTCTCAATGAGACCAGGAGAAATGAGTCAGGAAATCCAGTCCACAGTTTGCAGCCAGCTTGGAGGGTAGCGTAGCAGCACTGTGCTATCCAACGTTTCATGACAACATGTTGCTGTTTGGATAGATTTTACACTCAAGACAGGGTAGTAAGTTTACAACTGTAATTGAAGTAGAAGATAAATAAACTGTCTTTCATATTAATACGAGCTTCATTTGACTTTATCTTAACATGAGCCCAGCCTATAAGAAAGAACAATTTATCTATAATAAATCTGATATTGTTTATTATAATACAGATTGATTTATTGCTTGTGTTTGTTGAAAAATACATGACAAGAGGACCTTGAAAAAATAATGGCATATTAAATCGCAATATTGAGGACAAAAATCGCAATTAAATTATTTCCCAAAATCGTTCAGCCCGGGTTTCAGTTTATGTTGTTTGTTCAGTGTGTTGAACTTTGTTTTGTTTCCAACAGGTTTCGCTTGAGATGTAAATGCTTCTCGCTGTGCTGCCATGTCGTTGGGCTCAAAACCTCAGTGGTGAGTAAAAACACTCAATAATGTACCACGACGTGCACACAGTTGGTTTTGTTTCTATTCATGTTGACTGGTTGGTTTGGTGGCTTAAATATTGAGTTCACATCTCCCATCAATAGATGCACTCATTTCAGATTTATAGACGATTATTGGCCAATTAGAGCTGAGCGATATGGGAAAACAGCCTTTCACAATCATTATTTTAAAATTAGTCGATATCGATAAATACTATTTTTGTCAATTTTAAATGTTCCCTGTTACTCTTAAGTTCTGAGTCCTGTCTTATGGACAGCACAGCTTGTCCAAATGTTCTTCTGTGTGGGATGTCAACATCTCCTCTGGAGGGCGCTCTGGTGCTGAGACCCCTCGTAGGTTTAATGTGGTTAGAGAGTGGGGGCGGGGCAAGACCATGAAGTGCTTTGTAGACAAGGTAACAGTTTTTAGAATTCATAACATTTAGAAAATTTGGCATTTTGTATTTTTCAAGAATATTACAGTGATGACTAAGGTTTTTGATCCAGAATCTTTATGGACTTTTTGAAAAGCTATGGGTTTGCTATTTGTTTCTCCAGTGAGTGACCATGATGTAATACAGTAACCTTTATGTGAAACTATCAGACAATGTAGAAACATCTTTGCTGGGTTTATTGTGATAAATGTCCTGATTTGTTTGAAGTTCTGTAAATTGAACTTGATTTTATTAGCAGTGAGTTTATTGTGTTTTTTAAAGGAGAGTGTTGAATCCAGAGTGACCCTGAGATGCTTGAACTCCTCAACAAGGTCAAGCTCAGTGTCTCCAAGGAACACAGTGGAACGGCCAAGTTTCACTGGGTTTTTTGTGAACATCATTGACCAGGTTTTCTTTTTATTTGATAGTAAGGATGAGTTGATGAGCCACTGCAGTATGTCTGCCAGGGCTGCTGTGAGGGAAGAGGATGCCTCCTCATTTTGTTTAGCAGGAATAAAAATTACAGGGTCATCTGCGTACATTTGAAAGTTATGTTTTGTTTTTTTAATGGTGTCACACTGCTGGGGTGGCCTCCTGCCCCATTCTATCCTGATTTCCGTAGTTCCAAGGGGCTGGGATGGCGTCCCGCTTGGTGTTGTCCAGGTGTGGGCAGGTCGTCCGGCGCCCGACCGACTGTTTACTTCGGCCGGCCAGGTTTTGAATAATTCCTTCGTCATCTGGCATCACTGGGCTGGGCGAGGTCTCGGCTTCTGAGACGTGGGGGGAAGACTTAAGACTGGGATGCCTGAGATGGGCGTTCACCCTACTGCTGAGGAACATGGCTGTAGCAGCACAAACATTAACACGTGTTTGCGATGAGCTGCTACTGTGCTGTTTGCTAACTTGGCATCACTCTGTACCAGCCACACGATAGGTTCAGTGTTGAGCAACTCTCATTATCATTGGCTGTTCGCAGCTGTTTTAAAAAAGTTGCCTTTTCAGTGGTTCCAAACACTGTTGTTGTGTAAAGTGATTGGTCCTATACCAGGATCGTAACACCTGACAGAATAACTGGTGATTCGTAATAATTGTTAATATTCAAATTCTTTTTTTTTTTTTTAAACCAAATTTACAAATGGAACTTACCAGTTAAATCAGAGACGAGCCATCTGGAAGACAGGATGCCTGCATCCTAATCTGTAGAAAAAGAAAACTAAAAGACTTTAAATAATACTACCAAATGAGATAAAGTGGAGTCAAACCTTTGTGCATTGACAGCACGGTCACGTCAAACCATGAGCGCACCAAAGTAACTCTGTTATTTGTCCCAAGCTTCTACTGTGTACGTCTGTATGAATGAATGAAGGCTCATGAACCAGCAACTTTATTTTGCAGGTCACCGGATTCTGGTCCACCGACTGCCCGTTGTCCGGTGGACTTGACGTTGACTCACTTGGACTGGAGCCCTGAAGCGACCCTGATCCATTTCCAGGCACAGCACCTCACAGTGTGTGAGCATGAATACAAGTTCCTGCATGAAGCAATACAGAGCTCAGAAAAAAACAGAACTGTGCTGGATATCGGAGACTTTTGTCTCGTGGAGGATGTGACCTCCGCTCTGTGGTTCAGAGGACGGGTTCAAAACCGAACCCAGGACTTGTTTGAGGTCTTGCTCATTGATCACGGCAGTGTCTTGAGTGTTGAAGCCACCCACATATCTTCTTGTTCGACTGACCTGTTCATTTTGCCGGCCAAAATAACCAGTGGATTCCTAGCAAATGTGCTGCTGCTACAAAGTTGTCCTCATTTAGTGGTTAAGGAATATTTGTCAAGCCTGATTAGGAGAAACATCACAGGTTACATTGAAGCCGTCCTTTCTGATGAAGTTCTGTTAGTGGAAGTACCCGACATCAACAGTGACCTTGTTCGGCATGGCTTTGCGAGGCATCTAGACATAGACACTTTCCTCTTTTTGTTTGAGCTGCTCACAGAGATGCCTCTCAAACAAGACGCTCAACTCAGTTCCAAGCTCGCCATCGAAAAGCCAATGGAGCAGGATCTCAAACCGTCCAATTGGAGAGGATACAAGGATCTATTGCCATTGTGTGGACCTAGATTGAGTTGTGGAACACGTACTAAAGTGCGAGTAACTGCTGCCCTCAACGCTGGACACTTTTACTGTCAGGTGGCCAGTAAGGAAACTGTCTTTTTGGAAATGTCAAAGAAGTTGAAAGTGATTTCTGAGAGCAGAAACAAGGGTCAAGGGCTTGCCACTGAGGACGTGGGTTCACTGTGCTCAGTCAAAGACAAAGCTGGAAATTGGTGCAGAGGCTTTGTGCCATTTCTCACCGTTTGCTCTCAAGTAGGAGTTTTTCTTGTGGATTATGGGTTCTTTGAAACTGTAAAAGTGGAGAACATCCACAGGTTGCCACCCGAATTCCGTTCAACACCCTTCATGGCATTGCCATGCTCGCTCTCCTGTCTGACTGAACAGGATGAGGTGCATAGAGCTCAGCAACTCAGTTTCCTCAAGGGAGGCTTGCTGGGAGACATCTTAGATGTGGAGATCAAGAGTGTTGATGAAGCTCAGCATCTGTACATGGTCAGTGTAAACAGGGTTGATGATCACAAAATGGAATCAGAGCCTGTACAAGAGTTTCCCACGGTGATGGTTAAATCAGTCTTGGCGACAGAAAAACCGTCACCTCACGGTGGTGTCTTGTATCGCCAGAGGACCATAATTGACGCCTTGAAAAAAGCATTTGTAGCAGAAGCATTAAACGTCGGCTCTGCCTTTATCGGCTATGTTGAATATGTCGAGAATCCAAACAATTTCTGGGTCAGAACACAAAAGCGCAACAGCGAGTTTGAAGAAATGATGGAGGAGATGGCAAATCACTTCAGTCGAGTGAAGCTGGATGAAGACGTTCTCGTGAATCCTGAGCTCGGGACATTGTGCTGTGCAATGTATGAGAAGGACATGCATTTCTACAGGGCTGCTGTGACGGGCATTGTAGAGCAAGGAGTTGAAGTCTTGTATATTGATTATGGAAACACTGAGACGGTGCCGTTCACATTGATTAAAAACATACCGGAAGCGTTTGCCAGCAAGCCAGCATTTGCCCTTTGTTGCACGCTTGTTGATGTCATTCCCTATGATGATGTCTGGAGTTCCCAAACATCCAGCTTTTTCAGAAGAGCTGCATCAAACAAGCCCCTCTTAGTCGACATTGTCGAGATGAAAAACTACAAAATGGGGATTGAGCTCAGCCAGGTCGAAGGTGGCAAGACCCAATGTGTCACTGAGCTCCTGATCAGATTCAACCAGACTGAATGTCTTTACCTGAAGCCTCAGCTGCGGAATAAAAGAAATCGCACCAGGAAGAAGACGTCCCCACAACCCTGTTTGACACAAGCCGTCAGGGGGACGACAGAGCAGTGGAAGAATTGTCAAGATGAAGACGGTGCAAATTATGTCAAGAAACCTCCGGAGCCGGTTAGTGTTAAAGCTTTTAGCATGCAGCCTGGCGTGGCAGATATTCTCATAAACCAGGGTTCAGCCAGGACAACACTGTCAAAGCAACAGCCAATCATGTTTCCTGAAACCTTTGTCTACTCCTCTTATGATCTGAATCCCGGGTGTGAAGAGCAAGTCTATGTCACCCACGTTGACAGCCAGTGGGAGGTCTATTGTCATCTTGACAAAAACACAGAAATCATCAACAGCCTTGGCCAGAAAATCTCAGAGAAGAGCAAAGAAATGAAGGAAAGCAAAACAAGAGGGGTTGTGAAAAAGTTGTGTTTGGCAAAGTACTCAGATGGCAACTGGTATAGAGCCTCAGTAAACCCTACTCCAAGTCCTTGGCACTTTAGTGTGTTCTTTGTGGATTATGGAAACACAACCATATCAGAGAAAAGTGCGGTCACGTTCATTCCCCGCGATTCTGCAGATTTGTTGCACATCCCCATGCAGGCTATGAGGTTTTGCCTTTATTCCGTGCCAAAGGAAGAGTTGTATGTTGACCTAAAGGAATGGCTTGAAGATGCAATACTCAACAAGCTACTGAGAGCGGTCATCCGTGGAAAGAACAACGATGGCTCATTTGATGTTGAGCTGTTTGATGGAGAGGTCAACATCAATGAGAAGGTGAAAGAGCTCGGTCAAACCAAGGCTGCTGTTGAACCTGTTGTGTCTCCGGTCACGAGTCAACCTAACGAGGGATCATCAAGTTCCTCAAAATCAGGCTCCGACAATAGAACAAGTGTAAATCAACAAAGTCATAGTGTGAAAGCAAGTGTTAGATATAGTTCTTTGAATGCAGCAAAGAGCTTCACCTATTTAAAAGCAAGGAGAAGCTTGAAAAAAAAAAGACAAAAAGAGTGTCAGGTTGCAAAGTCGAGATCAACGCAGCACTACAAGGAAGCACAACATGACAACAGAAGACAAGACTGCAAAGAAACACAACACAGAAAGGATGCACGAGACAGTGAGGAAAGACGAGAGAGGGAGGAAAGACGAGATGGGGAGGAAAGACGAGAGGTGGAGGAAAGACGAGAGGAGGAGGAGGAGGAAAGACGAGATGGGGAGGAAAGACGAGAGGGCGAGGAAAGACGAGATGGGGAGGAAAGACGAGAGGGGGAGGAAAGACGAGAGGGCGAGGAAAGACGAGAGGGGGAGGAAAGACGAGAGGAGGAGGAGGAAAGACGAGATGGGGAGGAAAGACGAGATGGGGAGGAAAGACGAGAGGTGGAGGGAAGACGAGAGGGCGAGGAAAGACGAGAGGTGGAGGGAAGACGAGAGGGCGAGGAAAGACGAGAGGGGGAGGAGGAGGCACAAGATAACCAGCTGGTTTGTACGCCCGGCTCTGCCCATGAGCAAAATAAAAAGAACATTCCATCAGCTGCTGGAGTTGAAAATGAGGACAGAGAAGTGACTTTGGAGACGAGTTCTCAGCGAGTCCTCTTTGCTCCTGTGGACGCCGACACTCGGTATTTGGCCTTTGCTGCTTCAGTCACGTCCCCCTTTGAGTTCAGCGTCGTCCTGGATGAGTTGCTTCCCGTGGCCACGACATTGAACAAGCCACCAGAGAAGACGTCTCCTCTCCCTGAACCTCACCTCGTCCCCGGAACCTGCTGCCTCCTCAGATCCGACTCCAGAGAAACGTGTCACCGCCATGAAATACTTCACACTGATGTCACAACGGTCCACAGCCTGGTGGATCACGGAGAGCACCAGCACGTATCACGAGATGACTGCTGGAAGCTGGAGACACTTCCCTCAGAAGTGGTGACCCTCCCCAGGGCGATCCACCGCTGTGTCCTGACGGGGGTAAAGCCGGCCGCAGCTGATGGACAGTGGACCGACGAGGGCGTGGCCTTCTTCCAGGACAGCTTGTTCCACAAGACCCTCCACGTCCTCTTCAGGGAGTTCGTATCAACCACACATTGGAAGGTTGACGTCCTTGCTGACGGCGTTCCCATGGCGAAGCAGCTGGTGGACGCCGGTCACGCCGAGTACATTGACGTCCTGCTCCAACTCAGGTACACACGTCTTCTTCAACACCGTCACATTCTCATTTACAAAGCAGGATGAAGGTTCTGAGTCCAATCACTGAAAAACCCACTCCTTCATCATACAAACACAATGTAAGTCACTTATTAAAAGCTTCTGAAGTGTTGAAAAAGCAACTTGTGGACGTTGTCAGAATAGAGACGATTAAAAAAACTGGTATTGTAATGTCCATTGTCCTATTGTCTAATAATTTGACCAGGAGGGAAAATGTACTGAAGCAAGAGAATCGGGCCCAGAACCGATCTCTGGGGTACGCCTCAGGGCAGCGCTTCATTTCATATAATACTCTGATCCAAAACAACACTGCAGTAATACTCTGATCCAGAACAGCACTGCAGTAATACTCTGATCCAGAACAACACTGCAGTAATACTCTGATCCAGAACAACACTGCAGTAATACTCTGATCCAGAACAACACTGCAGTAATACTCCTCTGTGCTCATTACCTGGTTATATTCAGCCTCTGATATCTAGAAGTATCTCCGTTATTTTATTGAAGTGAAAAGTTGTTTTAGGTTCCAGGAGCCGAACGCCTTGAATGCTCTTCTTCCGTACTCCGACCGAGAGGAAGAGCCTGCACCGGACGACGAAGACGACGACGAAGACGACCTGTTCGAAGAGGCGACGGAGGAGTTTCCTGACGAGGTGGATGAGGCGGAGCCGCGCGGCATCGGAGCCAAACCCTGTGAGAACAACTCGACAACTGATGAACGAGTTTGTAGTGAAAACTGTTTGGGTCTTTTCGGTTCAGAAAAGTTTGTCGTTTACATCGTCAACATTGTAAACAAACAATCATCTGCAATGTTGCCATGTCGACGCGAAATTTTTAACGTTTGTCAAACGGGAAACTTGTCAGAAATGAAAAGTTCTTTGTCGTCACTCCGTTGGGAAACTGAAGCACGTGAAGCAGGAGTCTGAAATCGTTCACTCAGTTCCAATCGTTTATCTTTTATTTACACATCAGGGGTTTTTAAAGGCGAAAAAGGGTAAACGGCCTAAAATAAACAAGGTGTTTCAGCTGAAACGAGTAAAACTGTTTACATTTCTAGAAAGATAAAGCTGAAAACACTAAAGTTGTTTCAGTGGAAACATCCAAATGTCTAAAGTGTCTAAAGTCTTTAAAAAGATTAAACTATAAAAACATTCACAACAATGACGTGTTGGATGTTTAGAAGCTCTTTTATCTTATAAACTCATTTTATTTGATGTAAAGTGACTCAAACTGACCAGAAAGTCTTGTTGTTCCTGTATTAAAACCAGTGGATGTTTCTTTTCTGCAGGTCTCCTGATGTGACCTGCTGATCTGATGGACTGTAGTTTTTGGTTCCTCCGTAGTTCAGACGTCCCCGTGTGATGTTGGGGTTTTATTTGGTTCCGCTGCAGCTTCAGAAACCCGGTGAGCAGTTTATGGGTTGAAATGATGGAGAGAAGTTTGATCTGTTGAGGAAATCACCCAGGTTCAGTGTTGTTCTTACGTTAGAAGGTCATTTGGAATAAACTTTCTTCTTTTATTAAAAGAAAAGAAACAAAACAAGTCAGGGTGAATCTATTCTTTGTTAATCTGATTAAATAGTGAAGCTCTGCAGCTGCAAAAGTAACAATGTGACTCGTGTCTCATTTTAGATTAAATCTTAACTTGTTTGTAGGAATATTACCTGTTGGCCAATTCAACACGTTGCAGTACCCATGTTTGACCACTGGATGGCGATGTTGAGCTACAGTTAGTTTCTGGAGTCTAATTTGATGGAACTTCTTGTGTGTTTAATGAAAAGATGCACAGAATTGTACATTTCTGGTTCAGTATCATAAAACAAAAAGTCTAAAGTGGGATTCACTCCAGAGGAGACGTCGACTGACAGGCCAGCGTGGAGCCGTTAAACACTGACGAACCAATCACAGCCCTCGCTCCAACCATCTGGGCCAATCACATTACTGACTCAAGTTTTTACTTCTTATGCCACGTTTTCATGTGTACAACACAGATTCTAAAATATACTCCAGCCTGCCTTCGGGTTCTTTACAGTCTGTACAAATCTTCTGTCCTCTTGCGGTTGAACTCTAGACGAATCTTCCAACATGGAACAGAAGACGGCAGGTCCCTGGTGGACAAAACTTAAAGTGATCATCGTCAATCACAGTACACCATATTGATGCAAATTAAACATCAGATATAAAACTTCCTTGTTTAGTTTATCAGTAGAACAGTACCATATGAGGTATCATGTATGGTAATTTACTATATATGGTACCTCACTCTATATGGTCATGTACAGTAGGGCACATTGTCCCACTTAAAAAGATGAGGTCTGTGATTTTCATCATAGGTACACTTCAACTGTGTGAGACAGAATGTGAACAAAAATCACTCGTATGAAGGTGCAGAAACTATTTGTTCAATAACAAAAGTTCAACTCAATACTTACCCGCGGTCGGCAGTGAGAGGTAAAAGGTTTCCTGGAGGTCTTCAGGTCTTCAGTATTTTGACCCGTTCTTCCAGGCAGACCTTCTCTAGAGCTGTGATGTTTTGGTTCTGTCGCTGGGCAACACAGATTTTTGACTCCCTCCACGGAGTTTCAATTGGGTTGAGGTCTGGAGACTGGTTCGGCCACTCCAGGACCTTGAAATACTTTCTACGGAGCCGCTCCTTGGTTGACCCAGCGGTTTGTTTGGGATCATGTCACACTGGAAGATCAGCTACGTCTCATCTTCAATGCTCTCACTGCTGGAAGGAGGCTTTTGGCCAGAATCTCTTGATCCATGACCCCATTCGTCCTCTCCTTAATACAGATCAGTCGTCCTGTCCCCTTTGCAGAAAAGCAGCCAGAAAGCATGATGCTTCCACCCCCATGCTTCACAGTAGGGGTGGTGTTCTTGGGATGCAGCTCAGCATTCTTCCCCCTCCAAACACGGCGAGTGGCGTTCATACCGAAAAGTTCTGTTTAGCTCTCATCCAGTGTTGCCACAGTTACCTTGAAAAAGTAATCTGATTATTAGTTACTCCTTTAAAAAGTAACCCGGTTACTTTTATAAAGTAACTTGTAATGTAACCGAGTTACTTTTAAAAACATGTAATCAGTAGTTACCTTCAGCAGCTGTTAGGACACCCCCCATCGTCTCAACATGTAAATGAAAATACTGATCACTGCCTCCTGCACCATGTTTATACTAGTGCTGTCAGAAATAACCCGTTAACTTATAACTGATTTCAAACGTTTAATTCATTAAATTTAATTAACGTAGTTTTATTTACTTTTTTGTGTTTCTTTAAACGTTTCTGGATGCAGTACTGTAACAGAGCAGCTTAGTACCCAGTGGAATAATATTAAGACAAAGTTTCACTTTAAAAAGTTTCCTGACGACTGGTTGAGTGAAAGTCATTAGCTTTACTTTGAAAAGCCAAATTTAACGACCACAGAAGTAATCCTGCAGCAAAACGGCAGGTTGCCATGTTGGCTGACCAGGAGCCACCAAACTGCTAAAGCTGGAGGAAATACTTGCAGGTAAAATATTAGTTTTTTTCCAATTGCTGACACAGTAAAATGACGTCCAGCATAACCGACACACGGAGAGCAAAACCTCTCAAGTCTCCAAAAGTCTAAACACTTGTTCTGCTTTACACACAGTTTGCAATTCAAAATGGAACTTTTTAAATGAAGTGAACACGCTTCTCTGCATAAAACACAACAATCTGACATAAAGTCACATGTTTGTAATTTTAAAACACGTGACATACAAAATGACACGACATGAGCTGATTGGCCAACATATGTCCCTCCTGGCCAATCAGCTCAACGCGTCAATCAGGAAATAAGCAGGATAACAAGACCACAGGCGAGCGCCTCTTTTTTTTACAACAATAAAAGATGTTGCAGAGAGAGGAAGAGGGAGGGTGAGAATGAGAGGAGGAAGAAGAGTGAGCGGTAGGGGGAGAGTTGGTAGAGGAGTTCATGGCCAAAGAAGACAAGAACTCTCAAATGAAACCAGAGGAACCGGAGTTGATAATGTCAACCGTGGGACAATGACAAGGTGGACGGAGTGCAGCCCAACTTGACTTTTCTAAAGGACTGAGAGACACAACCTTGGTGGAGGAAGGAGCCAAATGTTCACCGGGGTCCAGGAAGCTGCCTTTGTAAACTTGGTTTTGGAAAATAATGAAATCAGATTACGTGAAATTCGAAGCCTCATCATCCAAGACAACATCACACCAACAACACTGAACGAGTCCGTCTGTCCACATCGGCTCAGATCCTCAAGACAAACCAAATCAGACAAAGAACTTTACAAGGTTCCTTTAGAGAGAAACTCTCTGAGAAACAAAGAGATCAGACGTCCATATGTGGATGTAAGTACAGTATTGACTGCAGTACACTACACGCAGCATGTTTTCCAGTGTACTGGATAACACCATACTGACTTTGTGTTCAGGGGGTACTGAAAATGGATGTTCATGCAATCCCACGTGAGTTCATCTTCATCGACGAGGAGAGGAAGGAACCTCATTGGCCAGAGAGTCATTCCAGATGTTCCTGGCCAACGTGGAACATCACGATGTGCGCTGCCATCTCCAATACGCATGCTGTCCTCCACCGTCATGCCAACCTTGGCCCATACAACACCGCCCATATTCTCACATTTCTGAACAGACTCCATCACATTCTCCTCCCATCAGAGCGTATGAACGATGGAGACCATCAAAGAAACCGGTACCAGGTAGTCTGGGACGAGGTGAGCGTTCATGGTGCAGCCCCAGTCCAAAATTAGTTTGCTGACCACCCACTGTTTCTTGTGCAATACCTCCACCGTACTCACCATTCCTGAACCTTATAGGAGAGTTCCTTTGGGCACGGCGGTGGAAGGTATATGACCGGCAGCCCTATGTGGACATTCCTTAGTGCTGACTATGGAGGAGACGTGATGAAGATGATGGATAAAGTACTTCTTCCCTCGATGTCTGGCAAGGGACACAACTAAAGGTTAGTACTGGTAATGGTACTTGGTATGAACACGTAACTAAAGGTTAGTACTGGTCATGGTACTTGTTATAAACACGTAACTAAAGGTTAGTACTGGTCATGGTACTTGGTATGAACACGTAACTAAAGGTTAGTACTGGTCATGGTACTTGTTATAAACACGTAACTAAAGGTTAGTACTGGTCATGGTACTTGTTATAAACACGTAACTAAAGGTTAGTACTGGTCATGGTACTTGGTATGAACACGTAACTAAAGGTTAGTACTGGTCATGGTACTTGTTATAAACACGTAACTAAAGGTTAGTACTGGTGATGGTACTTGTTATAAACACGTAACTAAAGGTTAGTACTGGTCATGGTACTTGGTATGAACACGTAACTAAAGGTTAGTACTCGTCCTTACAGTAGTATCGGTGTGTCCCTAGTTTCTGGTTTTATTACATCAGTTCAGTTCAAAGATCGTAAACGAGGTGATATGAAGTTAAAAAAAGAACTTTCCAGACTGCAGTGTTGAAAAATCTGTATTTATTAATGATTTACAAAAGGCTAAACATGAAACCATTTAAATGATTCAGTTCATTTTGAAACCTAGAACGGAGTTTGTTGTGGGTGGGGGTGGTTGGGGGGGCGGGTGTGGGGGGGGTTAGTGTGTTGATTTTCTTTTAAACAGGTCAGTTTTAACAGTTCTGTGTCTTTTTGTTGTTTTTATTAAAGCAGAGGGAAACTAAAAAGGAACACACACACACACGCACGCACACACACACGGATGGAGCGAGAACCAGAGGTGCACTTGTTTTCTACACCAGCCGAGCCCAGTAGGAGGCGTGTGATCTCCAAACAGCTCTAACAGTTTATACCCAAATAAAAACAAGGTTTGTGCAAGTTTTCTCCCACAAGGTCTTCAAATAAATATCTGTAAAGCAAACAAGCACTGAAAGAGTCGTCATAATCGCCTTTTTTTTTTTTTTTTTTAAAGTTTTATTAAAAAAAACCTTTTTATTAAAGATATTGTGGTGAATCACATCGGGAGACGACGCGCTGCTTCTCCGGGCGAACAGTCAAATTAATCTCACACAACTCGGCAAAAATAAAGAGACAACTGCGATTAAAGGAAGATTAAAGTTACCTGAAATCGAGGGGGGGGGGGTTAAAAAAAAAAAAAGCCACTGAGGCGAGGTGGTGCCTCCGGGGAGGGGGAGGTGTGGGTTAGGGGGGGGCGTTTGTTTCAGTCACCCAGAAACAAAAGGTTTAGTTTCCCGGCAGGTTTCTACAGTAGTAAAATAGTTGTGGTTTATTTACAGTCGTGTTGTGCACTTAAAGATCCTCCACCGGAGAACCGTCGGCTTTACTAGAACATCACAGAAACAAACGGGGGGAGGGGTGTGGCGGGGGTGGGTGGGTGGGGGGTCCCATGAGTTCTCGTTACGGAATGAAAGAACAGTGTTTCCTTTAAAAAACAAAAATAATAATAAGAACAAGGTAAAGGGTTGGTCTGGAGCTCCGCGTTCTCAGGAGGATTAAAAGAGAAAAAAAATAAAATAACACCATAAAACTTCGTGTGTCAGGAAGCCAATGAGGAGAAATAAAAATATAGAAAACACCCTTTTTTTGTTTCTTTCTTTCCTCGTAGTGTGATTCTGAAATCCTCTCTAGACAGAATTAAAACTTCTTTACAGTGCTTCATCATTAGAAATCTAACAACGCTCCAGTTATCCACCGATTAAAACAAAGTCTCCAAGCCGCACCTGAACGCTACACGGTGCGGCTGGGGGCGGGGCCAGAGGAGGGGGTGGGGCCAGGAGGCGGAGCCAAGTCAGGTCGTGGTGGCGGAGGGGTTGGGATAAGGGGGGGGGGGGGGACGACTACTTGGTGTTGAGCTCGTTCTCCAGCTCCATGAGTTTGCGTGAAGCTTTGACCTTGTTGGAAACTTCCTTCCCCTGAGAGAAGAGGCGCTGGCGCTCCTTGAAGGTCAAACTCTCCGGAGCGCCGCCGGGGATCGAGTTCTCCTGCTCCTGGCTGCAAAATAACAATAAAGGTAGAAATTAAAAACCGTTAAACAACAAAACTTAGATTTAATTATCAACGTTCTCTCAGTAAAACTCACTTCTAATAAGTAGTGACAGAGCAACACGACAACGGTGTCAAGTGAAAACGCAAAACCCGCGTTGTGTTTTAGGCGTTTGTTTCCACGGCAACGGCGCTTGGAGCCAATGACAACGCAACTTTTGGAAAACACAACTTTTGTGAGTTCCAGCCCGAGCCATAGTACATAGTTCTGCACATGCCGATGTTTAGAGCGTATGCTTCTCTGTTGAATGTGTTTGGCTTCGTTACACAAACAAACAGTGCCCCCTCATGGCCCAACATGTTAACTACATTCATTACAGCTTTCCTGCCGTTGCCGTGTGACGTTGAACTTTTCTGAAAACGATGCGTTTTCACTTGAAAGGGTTGTCGTGGCCTCGGCGTCTTAACGAGTTTTTCCCCGTCCAGAAATGTCTCACCTCTTCGTCCATTTGTCTCGCGGGTCGTTGTAGACTTCTCCCGATCCTACAACTCCTGACGAGTTTCCAGTGTACGAGTTAAATCCTGTTCAGCAAAACATGAGTCAGCATCTTCTCTTAAAGACGGGTCGTGATGACAGAAACCATCAGAGGCAGGAGTTGCTGGGCGTCCAGCGCCCAGCAGCAACTCCCCCAACACGTCAACACCAGTGCCCACAGACCAGAGAGAGAGAGAGAGAGAGAGAGAGAGAGAGAGAGAGAGAGAGAGAGAGAGAGAGAGAGAGAGAGAGAGAGAGAGAGAGAGAGAGAGAGAGCGAGAGAGGAGCTGTGGAGGAGCGTTAGCCACAATCAAACCAGATCTGTTCAAACTACAGCAGCGAGCAGAGAGACAGACGGCCGTCCACGTCAAGAAGAAAGGAAACGGAAGCTGTTGAACGGCCAATCGGAGCAGAAGGTCTGTGGAGGAGCGTCGGAGGCCGAGGTCACCGTCACCGCCAACGTCTTTTACAAAAGGCTTCATTAGATAGCGGAAACTGTGGCGCATTTTACGTTAGCATTTCCTGCTATGCAGCAGCCACCATCACCAGGAATTTCTGACAAGGTCTGAAATTTATCGCAGTTTGTCTTTGGTCACCATGACGACGACCGTCCTTGAACCGGTCTCACAGTGTGACGTAGGACCCGGGATTTCCCCACGATTCTCTCACCGTTGTTATCTTTGGTCTACGTCCATCGCAGCGTGCAACGGTCTGAACACAACAACGGCCAATCGTGACTCGATCCGTGGTCCTCGTGCAGCAGTGACACGGAAAACCGCCATTATTACGATTGTGTGACCAGCGAGCAAAACTTTCTCACCTTCCCAGTCGGAGTGAGGACGCCAAACAAGTTTGATCGATTGTAACGGCGGCGAAACGCAGAAGCATCCTTCTTTATTTCCACCGAAACGGGGAAAAGGAACCGTCACCTGAAGGTGCCGTTCTAGACCGTCATGGTCGACGTTTCTGTACTCGAGCGACTTGATCGACAATCACGGCAGAGGATCCGTTGGCGTCGCGTCGCCCAATTCGTCAAACCTTCACCAACATTTACTGAACCATCGTCTGCATAAGTCAAGACTTCTCTTACATGTGCCGGTTCAGCATCGGATTATACGACAGAAGAAAGACCAGATCGGAGTCCAAACACGCAGTTTCCGCTCACCGTGTTCGTCCGTAGAAACTTCTACTAAATACGATGCGGAGAAGGTGACCTCGACCTTTGACCCCAGAGGAGACATTGTTCAGTTCAAGGTGTTTGTCCAAACCGCCTGACGTTCTGCTCTCCAACTTGCAAAAGATATTTTGCGTCCTGAAGACTTGTCCTCTGCTCACGGTCGCCATGATTAGCATTAGCCTGGCTGGCTAGCCGTTAGCCTCCCTGGTCTTCGTCTGTCGGTACTTTGAACATCTCAGCTGAGTCGCAGTGACTTCCTCTCCTCGTTAGTTTAGCGGCCGAGAGGCGCTGACCTCCAGATTTTAGAACCTCTTAAATAAAAGTAACGCCAGCATTACCCTGTACCCAAAGTTCAAATATATATATAAGTACATATATATATAATATATATAATTTAGTCCTCAAATGATTTCATCTGATAAGAATAAAGCTAAAAAATCTAATTTGAATTTCAGGCACTTCCTACAATTTAGTTTAATCTCAGGGAGTCTGAGATGAGTTCTGAAGTCCATTCTAATCTATTGATTTGGTCTCGGTGGAGCAGAACTGCAGCCCAGATGCATGCTGGGAGCAGCCAGGCGGTTTGAACACGCGACTCATCCAGCTGGCAGCTCGCGGCTCCTTTTTGATGTTTGTCACAGGAGCTGAGAGCCGAGGGGAAATCTGAGGGCAAGTTTGGGTCGAGGTCCAGTCGAGTTCCACTTCGACCCAAAAGAACAAAGTGACCCGGGACCGTCGACCGGGAGGCTGACGTTCCTCCCTGCTGCCAAAACGGATGGAAATTATACGTTTGGCAATGCAACTGAAAATACTTCAGATTATATATATATATTTTTTTTATTTAAGATGCATTTTTGAGCACCAGGGAACTGGGAAATGTTACCAGTTAGAATGGGAAAAAGACACTTTGAGAAGCTGTTGATTGATTGTTTTATATACAGTGGCCATCTTGTGGTGCTGCAACGTGGTTACGACTACAAATGTTAAAAACTGCTCTTCTGAAGGACAATATGTCCCTGGTTTGATTAAAATAAATAAAATTAAAATTGCTAAAACAAACCAGAAAATGTGAGCCGATAATCGTCTAAATTACACAAACATTTATTTCTAATCACACAATGTGAAAATCAGATTTTAAGAACCATCACTCGCTTGCAGTACTACTTTTAACCATGAGGCGGTGTAATGAGTCACTAATAGAATCGTAACACTTTGCTTAAATGTGTAACAGTTTCTGCTACGACGACTAAATATTAATGTTTGTTCCAGTGTTACGTTGTTTGCTGCTTTGACAGCTTCTATTTTGATCTATTTTGATCTATTTAAATAACCAGACGTCATGATAGCAGCTTCTGGAGCCGTTTCCCTCAAAAACACAACTTCTACAAATAATCTTGACTTTCAGGTCGATTCCTGTTCATGTTTATTTGCTCTATACTGGGAAATGGGACTTTCCCAGCTCTATCACGGGAATTAGGAGGTTCCCAACCAGTAACTTGCTAAATTCCCAGCTCTATACTGGGAAATAGGACTTTCTCAACTGTTACCAGCTCTATATCAGGAAATAAAACTTTCCAAACTGGTAACATTCGGAGTTCCCAGCTCGTTACTGGCAAACAAGACTTTCCCAACTGTAACTTTCCCAGTTCCCAGCATCATAAACATCTGCAGTTGGAACGTGCCTCTGTGGCGTTTGTTCTCCAGTTTGTCAATCTTTTCAGGAAAACAACTAGGATCTATGTTTTCGTTCCCTTTTCTTTTCTTAAATATGACGGCTGTGAAATATTCCCAGATTTGCGCCACATTCCGTCAGCTCCAGTTTTTCCGAGCTGCCAGCGAACACTCAGATCCATTTTCTCTGTTTGTTTCGTCGGGGCAGCCGAAGACTCCGGAGACTCGTCCCGTTACAGGAGGAACGCCGGAGCCTGCGGCAACGCCCCCTGGTGGTTTAGTAAGGCTGCAGCGTTAGACAGCAAGGCAGCTACACACACACACACACACACACACACACACACACACACACACACACACACACACACACACACACACACAGATGGAGGACAGCCGGGAGCCGACACACACAGAGGGACGTTAGGGAAGCAAATTAAAAGAGGAGGGTGAGATGGGGGGGGGGGGGGGGGGGGTGGGAGCGATGCACAGACAGTAGAAAAAAGAAAAAAAAAGCAATAGACATGGAGCCTGTTACTGCAGCCAGGGCGCGTGATGCATTCAGGTGACGTGGGACATGCAGATTTCACTCCTTTGGGAGGTGGGGTGGGGGTGGGGGGGGGGGGTTGGTGGGTGGGGGGTGAGAAGTTAGTGGGAAGATCTCTGTCTGTGTGTGCGCGCGTGTGTGTGTGTGTGTGTGTGTGTGTGTGTGTGTGTGTGTGTGTGTGTGTGTGTGTGTGTGTGTGTGTGTGTGTGTGTGTGTGTGAGAGAAACGCTGGTGTGACTTCAGCAGTGTTCACGCTCTTTCAGCTCCTGTTTCTGTTTCTAGGTCATTTTAACGTTTTGATCTATTTTAATAAGAATCCTGGAGCTTTTATTTTGAGCTGCGTTTTAGCAGATTTAGCATTTTAACAGGTTTTTTTTAATCCTTTTAACTATTTTGGCTGGTTTAACTAGTCAAAACAAAGATTCAGAGATAAATAGTTTTATTTATTTCCGGCCGGCCGGCCGGGTTGTTGTTGTGTTTACATCCTCGGCTGCATGAGACACTTGAGCTTCAGTCACTGTGAGTAACGGCTGACTTCAACATGTGACTCTATAAAGCTGTGGAACAAACGACCTGCTCACACACCTAATTCTTTTTCATTTTAGTTATTTTATTACCTTAATCTCAGTGGTTTTACTTTATTTATTCTCCTTTTATGTGGTTCTTAGTCACTTTGTTTTAATGTTTTTCATAATTTAAATCTCTTAAGATTCTTAATTGTCATGTATTTATTTAATTTCTTTAAAAAGCGCTATTAATATCTTTATATCTGAATAGTAAGTGTACACACCTGTATTAACTTAAATAACTTCATCCAACAGGCTTATAGGGAAACTAAACATTTCTCATGATGAAATACATTTTTTAAAAACTAATTTTAAATACATTTCGTCAACACATGTGAAGTCGTGCAGATTTTGTGAAATAGAAAGAATCCAGTGAGTCTTATTCATCTTTTTTGTTATCGAGCAGTAAATTCATTAACTTAACGTCTCGACGTAAAGATGCTATAAAATGTAGTGTGTGTGTGTGTGTGTGTGTGTGTGTGTGTGTGTGTGTGTGTGTGTGTGTGTGTGTGTGTTGCTGAGATGATTCTGAATCGATGGGGCGAGGAGAGAAAAGCCGATGGTGTGTCTCCTTCCCGTTAAAGCCAACACCGCGAAGCAGAGCCACAGGGAAGGAGGGGGGGTGGTGGCAGGAGGTGGACCCTCCCCTCCCCCCTCCCCTCGTCCCAAGCAGCGACCAACCAGGACACACAGGAGGCGGCGAGCAACAACACCAACAGTACGATGATCGGCTCTCAGAGCAGAGGCGGGATTATCGATTGCTTTTTTCTCTTTTCACTAGTGCTGATCAGGGGTGATTGGAGGGAGGAATTACTGGGAAGGAGGCGACAAGAGAAGGTGTGTGAACATTTAGAAAAAACAAAACAGATTGTCTCCGGGGGGGCGGGGGGTGGGGGGGGGACAGGGGGGGATGTTCCCCACATGAATATTGGTTTTTCTCTATAAAATAATTAAGATCAGAGATGATGAAGTGACACACAGGAGGAGAAGAGAGGAGCTGACGGAGGGACAGGACACACACTAGCTACACCCTGAAGGAGCGGGCGGGCGAGGGGGGGGGGGGGCTGCGGGGGGCGAGCCCGGCTCCGCCCCTCCCCACTCTGCGGCACTACCTTTAAAGCCCCTGGCGGGGAGGGGGGGGCCTGTACTGTTGGAGTTGTTGAGTGGCGGCTGGAACGAGCTGGACAGGAAGATGCCGTCAGAAAGGGGGCGGGGCTTGCGCGCAGTGGGCGGCGGCTGAGGCCGGCTGTAGCTGCTGTGATTGGGCAAGGCGGCGGCCGGGAGGTCGCCGTACGACTTCCGAGTCGCCGACAGCTTCACCTGACCTGACTGGCCACCGCCGCCGGCTCCGTAGCCTTCCTCCTCGTCCTCGTCGTCGCCCGCATAGGACACAAACGTGGCGGTGTAGAGCGCGTCGGGGGAGGTGACCTGCGTTTTGAGGTAGGAGGTGTTTCTCTGCGGGGGGGGCGGGGGGGTGTTAGTAGGGTTGTGGGGGGCGGGGGGCTGGTAGTCCCGGGGCAGCGGGGGCCGATACAGACCGGCCGACTCGTCAGGCGTCAGCAGCTTTCGCTCCGCCTCGTCGTGCTGCCGGCGCCGCTCCGCCTCCAGGCGAGTGTAGTACTCCTCCTCCTGTCTCCTCTAGGGGGGGGACAAGCCGTTAGCACGCTGCGCTCCGATTGGCTCCCACCAACACCACAGTCAGAACACTGTGCTCTGATTGGCTCCCACCAACACCACAGTCAGAACACTGCGCTCTGATTGGCTCCCACCAACACCATCAAGTCTACAGACGTGGCTGAACCGACTTCCTCAAAAACCAAAACAACAACAACTTCACTGATTGACTCCACCCAACCAAAGCGATTTTAAACGATGTCCTCCACTCTAACAGCGTGGTGGTCCTCTGAGACCCCGAAGACCTGAAATTAAAATCTACTTTAACAACCGAGACCAAAAGTCTCCATCAGCTGCTCCACTAAACCCTAAACCTAGTTTGTCCTCCGATATTCACGACTCTGAAGGAATAAATGGTAGAAACTTTCTAAAACTTCACAATACTCGGTAAAAGAGTTGATAAGAACTCAACAAAACTTCTAAACTGCTTCTCGTCTTAGACGGAAGATTTTCACCTGGTTTAGATCCTGACGCACCGTTTCAAGTGAAAACACATTGTTTGGTTTTTCATCTCAGAAAAGTTTTACGTTAAAACGGCAATATTTTGAAAACGATGTCCGTTTCCATGGAAACGTCAGACAATGCTAACGACATTGACAACAATGTAGTTAGCATGCCAGGTAACTAGGTGGCGCTGTTGTTTTTGTCATGAAGCCACACACAAATACAGCGGCGAACAACAAACTATAAACAAACAATGAAGCAGCGCACCAGCAAAGTTACGTTTCTCCGGTTTCCATGGAGACCACCTTGGGAGCTATTTGTAAAAACTTTCGTTTTCAGTGACTCCAAGCATTGTTGTCATGGAAACGGACAACAAAACACGACAGTTTTCCATTTTCATTTTAACAAGTGGCGTCGACCGGCCCTGGGAAAAGCAGCAACTTATAACAGGATGAACGAACCAATCAGAGAGCTCCACCTTCAAGCTCCTCAAAGGACGTACGTGAAGAAACGTCCACAGTCTCACCGCTAAGACTCTTGAGTTGACTTCTTGGTGGTCCTACGTGCCCACCCCCACCCCCACCCCCACCCCAGCGCTCCAACTACGGGTCCACATGTGCTGGAGGGTTTCTGTGCAGCCTCAGTTTATATTCTGTGGTTTTGTGGGGAGGTCTTTGAGGGAGGGGGGCTACGCTGCTGCTGCAGGGGCTTTTTGAATGTGGTGGTGGGGGTTCTTTTGGACCTGGACCAGGTGTTTCAGGGTCCGTTTCATGTCTGTCAGAGTGGGCGGGGCCTGAGTGTGCTGCTGCGGACGAATCTGACAGTTCCGGCAGGAATCTGAAGAAACTGGGAGGGATTAGTGTGTGGAGGGGGGAGGGGGGAGGTGGAGGGCGGAGGGGGAGGGGAGGTACAGTATGGATGGCTGAGGGCAGGTATGGGGCTTGTGTGTGTGTGTGTGTGTGTGTGTGTGTGTGTGTGTGTGTGTGTGTCAACGTAACCACGTAAAGCACATGGACGGGGTGGGGGTGAGGGGGTGATGTCGGGGTGCGTGGGTGGGCGGCATTCCCTGCATACGTTGTCCGGGATGGTGGATGAGGTGGAGACACGTCAACAAAATCAAAATCAAAATGAGGAAAACTTCATGAAATCATAACGGCTCGCCTCAAAACAAACTGAAACTTCCTGACAAACGACAACAACGACCACGCTGACATGATGGGAGTCCCATGCTGGAGGTGGGTGGGAGCACAGAGCATGACAACACGTCACAGAGGGTGGAGGACACGGGATGGAGACATGCACCTGGACATCTCCGTCCTCTAGAACAACAGACATCAGACAGAATCGACTCTACAGAGACTCGATCAGGAACAACGACATGATGTGAAGGTTTAAAAACACTGAATGAGGATGAAGAGTCGACCAAACCACTTTTTAAAACTATTTAAATAAAAACTCACATTTAAGCAACTTTTATGTCTCGTAGCTAAATGAAAGACATTCTACCGGCAGTATTTAGACTTTAGACCTGCTGAGCTCTAAAAATAGAACGAATCTGCTTCGTATTTATAGTAAATGAAATGTGGAGTTTTTTATGTCACACTATTGATTTTACATTGAATTCATTGAAGAGAAAGAAACATAAATGAAGTCTGAACCTTTAATATATTAGAAGTGAGGACGTAACTCAACATTTTATTTACTGAAACTGAAGATAAAATCATTTCAGAGTGTTAATCCAGCTCCTAATCTGGAAGAAGATCCAACACGGTTTCTACTCCTGCACTTCTCAACATTCACAGCTACAGCTGTATTTTATTTTGAAGGTACAAATTGATTAATATATGCATTTGTTCTGTCGGTTTTAAGCTTTAACACCAAATGTTCTGTAATAAATGAAAGACGTTGGTGTAATTTATTGACCCTGGAACTACATTGTCACCATCAGTGTTGCAGAGTGGACTCGTGTCCATAGCGTCTCTCCTTTTGTCCTCTGACTTCCTACTGGAACTGCAGAAAGTCTGCCGCTCCCAATCTGGATCTGCAGGTTTCTCCCCGTTAAAACCTTTTTATTTGCTTGTGTCTAATTGTCGTCTATCTTTGTTAAACAGTTTAGAAACGACTGACTTGTATTTGATGCCCTAGAGCAGGGGTGGGGAACCCTGGTCCTCAAGAGCCGCAGTCCTGCACGTTTTCAATGTGTCCTTGCATCAACACAGCTGACAGCAATTATTGGCTCGTTATCAAGCTTTCTGCAGGGTTCATCATGATAACTCAGGTGTGTTTGAGCAGGGAGACATGGAAAACAGGCAGGGCTGCGGCTCTTGAGGACCAGGGTTCCCTACCCCTGCCCTAGAGGTAAAGCAGAGTTCAGTAAACTCAGAGTTTAACAGCTGATCTGATCTGATCGATGTGGGATTTCCTGTTTCTGTTTCTCCCGGTTCAATCAAAGCGTCTCGGTCCTGAAACAAACCGACCTTCTCCTCGGCCTCCCGCTTGGCTCGCTCCTCCTCCCTCCACCGCCGCTCCTCCTCCTGCCTGGTCCGCTCCTCCGCCTCCCGCTGGCGGATCTCCTCCAGCTGCTGCTTACGCCGCCGCTCCTCGTCCTGCAACTGTCAACGCGGCGGCGAGCCGCACACACAGGCACCGCGTTAGAAACACACACCCAACATCTGGAACATCTGGAGTCATCTCACTGCTGCAGTAGGAGCAGGGAGCGCACACACACACACACACACACACACACACACACACAGACACACACAACACACACACAGCTGGACATGCACACAGCTGGACATGCAGCAGGAACGAGGAGAAGCTCCTTCTCTGGCTACTTGAGGTCGACTTGATTTGGTTCGGGCAGCGAGGAGAAATCAAGCGTACCTGAAGTACCTGAAGTACCTGAAGTACAGAGTCAGAGGACGAACGGACACAAACAGGCCTGGATGGAGGTCGAAGGTCATTTCAACCAAAACACAGACCAACACCATCAGTCTGAACGTCACACACAAAAAACAATGAAGCAGGTTTTGTTGATTTTATACTCATTATATTTTATATATGTCATTCAAAAAATATTTTAATCAGTCATATTATTTTCATTTTTAAATGTGTGTTGTTAATATTTATTATTGTTATAATTGTATATTGTTATATATATATATATATTATAGTTTGTAGAAATATGTTTTGGTTCATTCTAATATGAATTGGGTTTTTTTTACATTTCCTGATGTTTCCACATGAAAATGTATTTAAAGATGTGCTTCATGTGTAACATTTCTCCATTTTTATGTACATTTATACAACTATTAATTATTATTAATTATTCTATAAATCTGCAAAACTATATTTATTTCTAATGCATGTTTGTATCCCGACTCATTTTACCATTCATATTCATGTTATGTATTCATAATAATAATAATAATAATTATTGTTACTATATTTCCCTGTGTATTTCGTTTGATATATTTGATTTTATTAATTTTCAAATAGTTTTATTAAAAAAAAAGTTATTAGCCTATTTCTTCCTTTAACTTTAGGGATTTAGAAATGTGTGAAATCATATATTCTAGTTATATAATGTGTTTTGTTTGTATTTTTGCAAATGGAAACAAATAATTAGTAGTAGTAGTATTTGATTTGGTGTACTTATTATTTTTCTAACATAACTTACAAAAAAATTGAGGAAATTCATTTGGGGATTTTTCTTATACTTGCTGATATTGTCTGTAACATTCTGTAAGAGTTTCATGATTCTTGATATTAATAATAATAATAATAATAATAATAATAATAATAATAATAACAATAAAGATGCAAAAGCAGTTTGGATGTAAGAACTTCCTGTGTGTTTGTGCGATTTGGCTGAAGAGACACATCAGGAGATAAAGAGGCACAGCCGACGACACACAGATGGCTTCATGCACCCCCCCCCCCCCCAGTGAAGCGTAGAGCCATGCAGGCATCTCCCCCCCCCCACCCCCAAACCCCCCCACACCCCCTTCATGAAACGAAGACACATCGTCCAGATGGGTGGGGGGAGACAGAGAGGACGACAACAGAAGGCAGGTGGGCGGGCCAGACAGAAAACAGGACGTGATGTGTGGGGGGGGGGGGGGGGCATTAACAGAAACAACATACCAAGTCTAGAACAGAGATAGCTGGGACAGCAGTCTGCTGCTGAAGAGGAGGAAGAAGGAAGAAAGAGAGAGAGAGAGAGAGAGAGAGTGCGGGAGGCAGACGGGGGGAGGAGAGGGAGAGTCCATTAGCCGGGGGGGGGGGGGGGGGGGGGGGGGGTCGTGTAGCAATTAGAAGGGGGAGGAGGGGGGGGGACATACAGTAAAGTGAAAACATAGTTTGATCCGATAAAACCGCCGGGTGTTTAATTTCCACATAAACTGCAGAGTTTCATTAAAAAATTGCTAAAAGTGAGATCCTGTTTTTATCTTCAATCTGTGAACTAAAGCCGTTCAATTTATTAAAAGAAATCTGCGGCGCCCTTTACACAACAACGTTTTCAAGAGACAACAAGAAAACTTTTGATGAGTTTTGGGTTTCCACAGCGACGGCTCCGGCTCCGTCGCCATGGAAATGAAGGGTTACGGTCTCCATGGAAACGCGGGGAAAACCTTTCCGAAACGCTGCTCTGGTACATGAGCACCACGGCCGTGGTACCAAACATCGCTTTCCAATCGTTGCCGAGTAAACGTGAAACTTTTCTGAAACTAAAACTCAAACGATGCAGTTTCACTTCAAATTTCTTCGTGAAGAAAAACTCAATTACTTTCTTGAAACACATTTATAACTGAATTCATTGACGGTTTAATGGCGATATCAAGTAAACGTGACAATGTTAAGTATTTCAAAGGACGATTTGTCATCAATATAAACACTACAGTCGATGACGTACATGTCTTTGTGAAGATTCTTTAAAATACCTATTTCGCACCTTATTAATTTGGTACTTTTCTAGAGTAATCAGAAGGAAATGAAGCGCTGACGTGCGCAAACATGAAGGATGGAGCCAAATTTATTGCGCAGAACTTTTTTTTTTTTTTTTTAACCACATAAATGCTCTCGGGTGGCGTGCTCACCCGGGGCGTCCCCTCAGCTCGGGGGGGGGAATGCAAAATGTACAGAAATCGAAACAAGGCAACAAAAATGCACAAAAGATAACTGAACGATAACCCGACAAATAACAGAACTGAAACACAGGACTTTAACGCGTAACCGTGACAACACAAAGTTACGGGAAGCTTCCCACGGTCCCCTACCGAGTCAATACAAGTGGGCTGAACGTCCAAACAACAAGCAGCAGCTCCCCCCTGAGGACCCTGCGATGTGGCGGCCAACTGACGGGTCAATCGGGTGAAGAAATGTCCAGAAGGGGATTAATAAAGTACAATTCTACTGCTGCTTCTTCTATTCACGTGTCGTCTGCAGTTTTAAAAGAGGCTTCTCACATCTGTAATGTGGCCTGCCAATACAAGATAATGACAAATGTCAATTCAATTCAATTTTCAAAAGTAGCTGGCTGCATATTTTTATTGAATTAATTGGGATTTATTGCACTTTTCTTTCATACGTCATGATCCACACCGGTGGTAACTACCATGAATACAAACACTAAAGTAGATTTTGTTCATTGAAACAAACAGATAACAGTGCTCTTTCTCTCGCCCCTCATTTCCACCAGCAGTGACCGGGACGGTTTTCCTTTTTCTCTCTCACCTCAATCTTGTTTCTTTTGGTTCATTTTGCTATGATATGAAACCAACGGGGCCAGCTCCTCCAGCACGTTTTCTTATGGCCTCATTCTTTGACTTCTTTGCACTTTTCTTTCACATTTAAATCTGTTTTCACTCTGCAGAGCAGGAACACACATGGCGAATATTGTGCATGCTGACCGCAGAAAAACCTGCTTCTCCTTAAAGTCTAATCCAGAAAACCCGCCGACACATAATAACGTGGGAGTGTTAAAGCTGGATGGAAGTGGAAGTACGGTCTGTAATGTGATCCGTTTAAAGCGTGAGCACGCAGGAGGCGGGCGAGGCTCCGCTTCAGGAAACGCTTCGACGACGACGACGCTGCTCAGAGCCACCGGAAAACTACTCCAACTCCGTCTCCGTGGAAACGGGTGAAAGCGACACCTTCTGGAAACAATCGGACTCCGTCTCCGCGGAAACTGGAGTAAATAGTTCTTCTGCACACGCACGAGTCATTTTCAGGTGAAAGTGGAAAACGTTGGTGGCGTTATGAGGCTCCGTTTACACGACTGCATGCGCCCCACGGGTGTAATAAATAGTTTTACACGCATTGTTAATGTTTATAACATGTTGTTCTCTGCTGCACGAGTTTTTATCACAAATACATCCAACAGCACCCACTAGTGGCCCAACATGCTAACTCCATCATTTTCAGTATTTGTGTCGTTTCCATGGAAACAGACATCGTCATTAAAACATTGCACTGTAAACTCAAAACTTTTTTTAAATGAGTTATTGTCTATTTTTCAGTACTACAGAGGCAGATTATTTCCTAAAGGTGCATTCCTAGCTGTAATAACAATCCAACTTGATGCTCCGTCCATACGAACTGCTGCCATTGTTAAAGTTTAAAGCGTATTGTTCTCTGCTTGCACGTGTGTGCTTTCATTACAAAGCAAACAACAGCGCCCACTAGTGGCCCAACATGCTGACGACATCGTTTTCAAAACATTGAGTATTCAGGAAACCTCTCAAACAAAAATGCAAAGCGACGTATTTCCACTTGAAACATTGTCGTGTAAATGGGGCCTTCGGCTGGAAATCGGCTTTCTGAAACAACAATGTGCAACTATTTAGGATTTTCTCACATTTTAAGGACGAATTATTAAATAAAACAAACTGAAAAGTTTTCTCTGTTGTAAATAAGTGTTGGATGAATTCAGAAAGCTGTCAACACGTAGATCTGGTAAACAGCAGTTTGTCAAAGTCACTTTCACATCCGGGACTTCACTGCTGCCTGCTGCTGCCTGCCCCCCCCCCCCCCCCCCCCTCCCCAAAAACCCGCCTCCAGCCACCTCCAGCCAATCAGTTTGAAGCAGCTCAGCATGGCAAAGCGATGACAGAAGCGTGTTGCGGATGCACATTGCGGGACATTCGAGAGGCGGTTCTGTTTTTCCCTCCATCAGCCTCGTTTCCCCGGGACTCGCCCTTCCTCATCAACCGCACTGCGGGTTTGTTTCTGGACTGCGAGCTGATGGGTCATTATCACATGAAAAAACAGAAGTCCAGAGCGTTCCCCCCTCTATAGAGAAAACCCTCCCATTCTCCTGTCTTACCCTGGCTCTCTTCTCCGCCTCCAGCCTCTGCATGATCATCATGGTGTCTACATCCTCGTCGTCCTCCTCCTCCTCATCTTCATCGCTCTGCTTGGACTCCTGCAGCCGTTTCTGGAACTGCCACTCCAGCATCAGCTTCCTGAGGCGGTCGTTCTCCTCGGCCGTTCGCTCCGGCTTCGCCTGACAAACAAACAAAACTAATAAACAAGAGTTCAGGACCCAGTGAGTGTGTCTCTTTCCAGCCAGAAGTGAACAGCTGGAGAGCTTTCCTATCAAAACAAACAAGACAAGAAAACAATCCCGGAACAGAAGGTTTCACCCGCCACACTCCTGCCCGGAGCCTCAGCTGATCAGCTGCTCAGCTGCTCCTGGAGGTACCGAGGTCTGAACCGAAGCTCAGAGGAGACGGAGCTTTTTTTGGTTGCTGCTCTGAAGTTATGTAGATCAGACAAGCCTCTTCACTTTCCTTTTCTAAAACTCATCTTAAAACTAATTTTCACTCTTGGCTTGAGACTCTTCCTGCTTTATGTTTTTATGTTTTTATATCGACACTGAACATTATTTGGCACTTGCCTGGATTTTAAATCTTATTTTTAGATATGATAGATTGTCTGTCTTTGTCATTTTAAAAGTTATTTATGTTACAGTGTATTGATGGACAGCACTCTGGTTCAGCTGGGGTTGTTTCTAAAGTGCTCTAGTACTAAAGTAGAGTTGACAAGACAAAATAAGTGTAGATGAGGGTACACTTGACTAGACTCAAGCTCACAAGATAAAAGGTAGACGAGACTCAGGAAGATAAACTTATACACCAGACATTAGAGACAGGAAAACTTTAGAACCAGACGGAGCTCCGTGAGCCTGCAGTCTTGTCCCGTCTCGTCCGATTGGTACCTGCAGCTCCTGGATCTCCTTGTCCAGCAGGTCGACGATGTGGAGCTGCTGCTGCTTCTCGGCCTTCTCGCGGGCGTCTCTCTTCCAGGGGTCGGGAGACAGACTGTCGCTGGACGTCAGCTCCTCCTTGCTGATGGTGATGTACTGCAGGTCTCTCCTCTCAATGGTGCGAGGCTGCTGCTGTGGGAGCAGCTCCCGGATCACCGTGTCCATGCCTGCAGGGGGAGACACTGAGACAGTGAGCCCAACAGTTCCCAGTCCCGGTTGAGAGGGAATAATATGGGGGTGGGGGTGTTACCGGGGGGGTTGGAGGTACTGGCGGGTGGAGGCACGGCCGAGCGCGGCAGGCTTGCCAGCTTCTCCGGTCTGGGCGGGGGCGGCTGGGGCTGGGGGGGCAGGTAGGGCTGCGGGGGGGCCATCGAGGCCATGGGGGGCTGGTGGTGAGGGGGGGGCATGGCTCCGCCATTGTTGTGAGGCTGAACTGGCATGACGGGGTTCGCCCGGATCTGACCCAACTTCCTCTCCTGCTCCCGCCGCTTCCTCTCCCTGGAAGATCACAGGAGAGATGGAAAACATCCAAAACAATGTTAATCCAGCGATTGCCAGATTATAGAACATCTAACTGATGTAACGGGCTTCTACATAGAGAATACAGAATAATCCCACCTCTCCTCCTCCAGCCGAGCTTTCTCCTTCTCGTACCAGCGCTGCTGCTCCTCCCTCTTTTTGCGGTCGGCGGCCTGCTGGGCCGTCACCGTGGAGATGGTGGCGGGCGGCGGGGGCAGTGGCAGGTCCGGCTGGCCGTCGTACGGGTCGTAGGGATCGGGGTAGGCGGCCGGGGGCGGCGGGGGAGGAGGAGGCAGGTCGGAGCGGGTGGGTGGCTGCGCTGGATGCGGCGCCACGCTGTGTGGGGCGTTGGGGGTCTTCCACCGGCCCGGACCCGTCTTCTGGTTCGGGGTCTTGTTGGAGGACGACGAGGACGCAGAGAAATTGAGGTGCTCCTGGCTGGACGTGGACGACTCCAGAGAGGACGAGACCTGAGGCTGGGTGGCCCAGTGGTCTGGACCCCCCACTCCTGACACACAAACACACACGTTACACTGCTGTGTGTGTGTGTGTGTGTGTGTGTGTGTGTGTGTGTGTGTGTGTGTGTGTGTGTCTCTCTCTCTCTCTCTCTCTCTCTCTCTCACCTGGAGGCGGTCTTTGGTAGTCCAGGTCCCGGTGCTGGTAGTCCTGCTGGTAGTGCGGCTGCATGCGGTCGTCTGGCCTCAGGCCTCCAGGAGGGAACAGGTCTTCCTGTGAGTGATTGATCCTCTGAAGGAGACGAACAGAGAAACATCAGAACTCTGCAGGAAGATTCTCACACATATCGTGTCTCTGCGAGTGTGCTGCTCCACCTGCATGCTGTTGTGGATGTTCTCCACCAGAGGGAGGTGTTCTCGGTCCTCCATGCCCTGCCAGTGCTGAGCGGGCCCTGGACCGGAACCAGGACCTGGACCCACCACCCGGTCCTGGCTCTTGGATGCCGGGATGGTGAAGTACTCCCTGGGGTAGGTCTGTGTCGGGATGGGGTAGGCCTCGGGGCGCGGGGGTGAGGGCTCGTCCTGAGGGAGGGGGCAGACATTTAGGGTGCTTTCACATCCAGATAGTCCGTCTCTTCTTCTTCTTCTTCTTCTTTCTCTATTTCTTTGATTTTACGCTGCTTGCTTTGTTTGTTTACTACCCAGAATGCACTGTGCTGTAGGTCATATCCTCTCGCTTTTCACTTACGTCTGCACACAGGTTCCCGGTGGAGACGGAGGTGATCTTGGTGCCGGGTCCTCCGGGGTACACAGACTTGTTTGCAGGACTCTGACTCTGATCTGAAGCAGGAGAGACACAGAGCGCACGAGAGGAATCAAACTCGACACCAAATTGTTTGGTTTTTGTGAAAACATAGACATTGTCATCAGGTGTACTCTTCACCACAATGAAGAAAAACTCTAAACTTTAAATCTGAAGGTTTTTACGTCCGGAGCTAAGGAGCTAATAAAATCATCAGCGTATATTTGTCTGTCTGTCTGTCTGTCTGTCTGTCTGTCTGTCTGTCTGTCTGTCTGTCTGTCTGTCTGTCTGTCTGTCTGTCTGTAAGCAAGATTACATCAAAACTGCTGCACGGATTTTGTGGAAATTTTCACCACAGGTAGACACTAGGACATGGAAGATTCCATTACATTTTGGAGGTGATCTGGAATTACTATTTTTTTTGTTTTTGAATCCAGGTCAACCTTTAGCGGACGTCAGGAATCTCCAATTGCTCTTGTTATGACACGACTTCACTGGTCCGGCCCACTCTAGATGAGATCGGCCTGTTGGTTAACCCGTTAACTCCATTATCTGATATCACAAGGTTCAGTTACCAGAATTAATGAACAGACGTTTAATTTTCACAAAGATTCTCAGCATCTATTCACTGATTGGCTACATCAGGAGGAAGTGAAAGGAAACAAACCTCCTCACTTCCTGTTAGCGTTAGCAACCCTGTGCAAACTGAGTGTTTATGTTGTCTTTAGCTTGAAATACAAGGTCTGCTGTGTGTGCGTTTGCTTTCTGGTCTGTTGCAAGTCTTAATTTGTTTTGTGTGTATCTTATTCCATTTTGTGTCTTAGTGTAACTTAGTGTGTATTTTACTTCGCTTTGTGTGTCTCCCTCTGTTTTGCTTGTGTTTTGGTTGGTTTTGAAATGAAGATTTTAAGCGAAACCGTTTGATTTTAAGAAAACCACAGAGTGGCTGCGTGGACGGTGGGCGGAGGACGTACTGGCTACGTTGGGACTGGAGCGGTGGTCGGCCCGGTTCTTCAGTAGCCGCTCCTCTCCACTCATCTTCTTTGGTTCAGGGTAAGAGTCCCAGCCGGGCTGTGGGCTCTCCGGTGAGCCGTTCTGCACTGAGCTGTTGTACAACTCGAAGCCTTCGCTCTTTGGTCGCATTTTCCCGTTCTTGTCACGGCCGCGGTCCGACGCTGGAGACGGGGAGGGGGAGGGGGGGGGGGGGGGGGGGTTATTCATGCATGTTCTTGGAGAGCAGACGCTAAGACATGATAAAAACATTTCACTTCTCCAGCCGTTTCCCCATTAAAACACACCAATGGCGATGGCCGCCTTTCAAGATGCTCAGTCGAGCCCCTGGGAGCAGTTTCGGGTTCAGTGTCTTGCTCAAAGACACTGAACAAATGACACATGGACAAAGGACGATAATGGGATTTGAACCTGAAACATGTGATTCAAAGATGACCCACTGTACCAGCTGAGCCACAGACGACTTCCTGCAGCGAACCGGGAGAAATTCTGAAGCCGTTCCAGGCAAAACTGGTCGATCAAACCTGGTCGATCAAACCTGGTCGATCCCTTCGTTCTGTCCAAGTTCTTAGTGTTGGACTTGCATTTCCCCCCTTATCCACAGAGACCGAACGTTTTCAAAAGGTTGCGTTATTCCTGTCTCTTTCAAAAAGCTGTGTTTTCAGCAGCTTGGAGCACCACTGTTGTGTAAACGAGGTCCAAGTATTTTGCAGCATCCTTCACTTTGGTCAACGGGGTCTCGGGAGAAACTCCCCCTTTCGTCATCACGCCGGACCGCAGAGACTTCCTTCATGAATCTGGGGTCACATTCCAGCGCACAGCCAGATGGGCCGACACACTGTGGCGACAAACACTCATTATACTTTGGTCTGGCGTTTTACTGAGCTATAAAAGGAAGTCAACAAGGACACAGTGTCTGGACGAGTCTGTTTCTCCTCCAACATTCACAACACCAAATTAGGGGCATTAGCTAATGGAGGAGCTTACAGTGGGCCATTCATTGTACTTTTAGACGACTGAAACCTGCTGGCTACACACCCACACACACCCACACTCCCTCAAGAGGTCGAACTGTTTCTGAACGGGGGAGTGTTCTGCCTTAGCGGCAGAAAAGCTGGTGAAAATGCTCTTTGTTATCAATGTTCATCTTGTTTGGTCTATTATAAACGATTAAATTGATTTACAATCAACTGAAGTGACTTGAAACGAAACAAACTGCATTTGAGTTGGATTTGAAGAGAGTATTGAATTTGAAACAGAGTAATACAACAAATTACCTTGAGAAGTATCTGATTATTAATAAAAGTGAAATATTTAATTAATTGGAAATGAAAATTTCTTATAATTAAAGGGAAAAACTATATTTTTCATCTGAAATTACATCAAATCTGAATAGCGATACTTGCTTTTGACACTTCTCCGGTCAAATAAATTGAACATGGGACTCTTTAGATCTGAAATCTCAAAATCAAAAGAAAAAAACTGACTGTTTACTGCTAAATTAAGCAAAATCCCATGATTGAACATTTGACTATTATGAGAATTTTAAGTACTCAGAATCCCAAGGAAAAAACACTCGATGACTAAATTAGATCAAAATTGAATAAATGAAAATGGAGCAGAGAGGTTTAAGTATAAAATAAAACAAATACTGGATATTTGCATGAGAAATTATTGAATGTCTGAATATTTGGTTGAGTTTCAATTAAAAAAAACGAACAATTAAAGTGTAAAATTCGTCAAAAGAAAAACAGTTTGTAGTTTTAAGTTAGATGAATACTGAAGGTTCTGTCGGTCTGGGAGTGAGAGTTCTTACCTCTCTGCATCATGGGGCTAGGCTGGTTCAGCAGCGTGGCCAGGCCATGGTAGATCGCTCCCTGCTTCGCAACCTCCAGAGTCACCACTGAACCGGTCCGAGTCATCAACTCTGCAGCTCTGAGAGCGAGAGAGAGAGAGAGCGAGAGAGCGAGAGAGAGAGAGAGAGAGAGAGGGAGAGAGGGAGAGAGGGTGAGCGAGAGAGAGAGAGAGACAGAGAGAGAGAGAGAGAGAGCAAAAGAGCGAGAGAATTAAAGAGGTCTGACACACTTTGACCAACTGATTTACATTTATCTCCTGAAAGATCAGCACCACTTAATCTGAAACTCTAAACTCCACAAACGTGCTGCTGACGTGCTTCAGAAAATTTGAGTACAAGTTTGAACTGTGAACCGTATTTTCCGTACTATAAGTCACCCTCTTAGTAATGAACTATAACTCTAAATATACCTGTACATTCTATCTTCGACCACTAGATGTCACCATATAACAGAACGCAGCTACAGAACTGCAGAAGAACCTCAATTAAAACCATATTTCCCAGAGGACAAGTCAACCCTTTTAAAATAATATTTTTGACTAGTCATGTGACTTTTAATAAGTCAATTAAATATCAAATATACCGGTACATACTCTCTTTGTCCACAAGGTGTCACTGTACGACAACACGATGCTGCTACAGGACCACAAAAAAAACCCTATTAATAATGTATTTGACAACATTTAAAACATTTTTATGACTCCCAGTCCATATTCTCCTGGGACTTGGTAGTTTGACAGTCACCGTATTAACAATCCAACTTGGCCGTCTGTCCATACGAATGTCCGTGTACTCCCACAGAGCTGATTGCTCTTGTGTATGATTTTCATTACAAAAAATATCAACAGCCCAACACGAAAACTACATCGTTTTCAAAAGATTGTGTCAGGGTGAAACTTTTCGGAAAAGAAAAATGCAGAAACGATGTGTTTTGGCTTGAAATGTTGTTGTGTGAATGAGACCTCAGCGGGCAAAGCTTCAGGCATCATGCAGGGCCCTGGATCTCAGGTTGGAAACCGCTGCATTGGATAATAAAACTGCCTAATTACTGATGTTTACAGCTGTTATTTACTAGAACTGCAGCAGTAATTAGGATAAACATGTTGTAAAATTTCTGTCAACCGGTGCAGAAAAATAAAGAGTGGGAGCTTCTTTATGGACACACGTGCTTGTGCACAGGAGCTTTAACTAAATCCTATAAATAGCCGGTGTGCATATCTCACACACAGTAATGAGCCGTGTGCAGAAAAACAAGCTTCAGAAACAAGGCAGGAAGTGATGATGATTTTACACAGAAATCCAGCAGACTGGAGGCGAACGCCACCTTGTTGGGAGTGACAATAGAGCAGATTATCCCTCACAAGCTGACTGATCGAGGTTTACATGCTCTAAAGCAGTATTCACTTCCAGGCCTCGAAGGCTGGCGCATGTTTTAGGTCTCTCCCAGGTGCAACACACCTGAATGCAATCGGGGGCTCATTATCGGTCATTCTTACAAGCTTGATGATGACATCAACAGCAGATTGAGGTGTGCTGACGCCTGGAGAGAGCTAAAACGCGCAGGACACTGGCCCTCGAGGCCCAGGATTAAATACCCCTGCTCTAAAGTGACCTAATGCGCTTAAAGCCCTCCGGCCTGCAACCTAAAGCAATCAAACAAATGAGGTGGAAATCCCGTTTGACATGAGCATCAAGCCTGTGCACGCTGAGCGGAGGAGTAACTGGATTAATCCAAAACACACACACAAACAGTTTTTCAACTGCGTGTTGGCCACACCCTGGAAAAGTGGTCAGCGTGTGTCTTCACGGTAATGTCTCTACATTGTGGGAATCTGACGTCACTTATCTTCTCAAGTGTTTTCCAGTTCCGAAATAGAGCTGAGACATAGAGTTTCATCACTCAGTGACCATGAGCACGTCAGTGCTGTGCGGTGGGACGGTCGGCAAATCGCTTCAAGTCATCGTCAGCTACACGTTTCAATCGTGAGCGGGAGGACAAAGATTTCAAGATCCCTTTAACTCTTTCTTCATCATTTCGCTCCACTCAGGCTGCTCACACAACGAAGTGAAAACACACTTTTTGTGTTTTCGTTTGACAAAAGTATCCCGTTTACGTGTCAACGTTTTGAAAATGATGTATGTTTACGCAGAAATGATAAAAACGATGCAGTCAGCATGTAGGGCCACGAGTTGTTTGTTTTTGTAATGAAACCAAACACGCACGCAGCAGAGAACAACACGCTCTAAACATTAACAATGGTAGAACACGGACACTCCAGTGGACAGACGACCGAGTTGGATTGCTGGAGTCGTGGTGAACAAGCACAGTAGGAGTGTTTCAGAAAGGTGGAGGTGGCTGGCGAAAGGTCCATGAAACGGGAGAATAGAGAAACATCAGGAGGGAAAACTTTAACGAACAAACTCTAAAGTGTCTGAGCATGTCACACTAAATCCACCTAAAGTGTTGAAACAGCAGGATTATATTTGTGTCTAATTATTGCTCATTACGCATTAAGTCAACTCATTGTCTTAGTTTTGAGCTGTTTTATAGAAACTATTTAAATCAAATGTTGTAAAAAGCACGACTCTTTTGTTTTGTTTTTCCATGAAAGGCAAAACAAAAATATTTGTTTAAAACAAAAAATCAAATAACCGTAAAAATTGTGGACAGATTAATCAAATAGCGAAACAATGGTTAGTCGCAGCCGTAGTGTTTGTACCTCTCTTGTGACAGACCGACCAGACTCCTGCCGTCAACACTCAGCAGCTGGTCGCCTGCAGCCAGACGGCCGTCCTGTGGAAACACAAACACCGCCGAGTGAGTGAGTGAGTGAGTGAGTGAGTGAGTGAGTGAGTGAGTGAGTGAGTGAGTGAGTGAGTGAGTGAGTGAGTGAGTGAGTGAGTGAGTGAGTGAGTGAGTGAGTGAGTGAGAGAGTGAGTGAGAGAGTGAGTGAGAGAGTGAGTGAGAGAGTGAGTGTCAGCCTTCACACTCACCATATCAGCGGCTCCTCCTTTGACCACAGACTTGATGTAGATGCCCAGTTTCTCCTGACCGGCACCCTGCAGAGACACAAATATCACGTTAAACCACACGAAACCAAGACGTTCTATTTAGTAACCTCCACATTTCATACGGTAACTTTACTCATCCGGCAGGATTCCAAGACATTCTTCAGACATCTCAATAGAAATCAGGTAAACATGAGATCACACTGCTGTGTATCGCCCAGTGTTGCCACAGTTACTTTGAAAGAGCAATACGATTACTGATTACTAGTTACTCCTTTTAAAATAACTTAGTTACTTTACTGGTTACTTGCTTTTAAAAGTAAGCAAGTTAGATTAAAAGTTAGTTTTCAGTTACTTTCAACAGCTGCCGACAACAACCCCCACCATCTCAACATAAAAATGATGACCGGTTTTCAAGTCTCCCCGACTTCCTGGTTTTGCACCAAAGTGCAGCGTTTTTTTGTTTGGGTGGTGGTGGTGGTGGTGGTGGTGGTGGTGGAGGTGGTGGTGGAGGTGGTGGAGGTGGTGGTGGTGGTGGTGGTGGTGGGATCGGGGGACTTCATGCCAACGTACCTTTATACTAAAGAAAATTACAAAAATAGTGTCGACATCGCTGCAGTTCTCTGTCATGCCTTCAGGCAGACGTTATTATGATGTGCCCCAAAGAAAAACCAACAGGTACTCAAAGCCATAAAGCTTTTAAACACAGACCCATTTCAAAAAAAATTCTATTTGAATGACCCTAAATAACTTGAATGATATTATTCTTGCCTTACTTATTGGTTTTTATTACTGTTCTTACCATTTCACTGTCTGGCTAAATGCGTATCTTTCTGGTATGAGGTGACGGACCAACCACTTCACCACTGCTTGAGCACTCCCCAGAGCACTTTACACTGATAATCACATTCATTCATTCACACACCAATGGAGGCAGCTGCCATGCAAGACGCCTCATCCATCCTGTGTGAGCAGTGTCTTGCTCAAGGACAGGGGGACATGGGGAAACGAACCTGCAACTCTATGATTAGGAGACAACCACACTCCACAGCCAGCCACCTGATCTAAAGCCCTGCTCACACGACGACGTTTTCAAGTCAAAGCTGGAATCTTTTATTGACCTTTGGGTGTCAGTTGTCGCCGCCGCGGCGTGACATTAGCCAATTGCGAACGCAACAAACGCAGAAGCAACGCAGTTTCCAGTTGGTCTCGTGCAAACAGGACCCGACACATACAAGCAGCTCATTTGAATGCTCACGTTTGCATGTGATCTCAGTCACGGCGTTATTCTGAACGACTCGCCTGCAAAACGGACACCAACGGAAATGGCAATGTGTCTCCATGAGCTTGTAACTCAGCTCGCTCTACTTGTAGGATCTTAGTAAATGAGGCCTTCGGATCGATGGACACTAAATAGAACAAAGCTGGACTGTTAAACCGTGATGTTCCTGAACGCCACATGTTTTATCCGAGGTAAGAAGTTCACCAACATGTCGAGCAGCTGAAACGTTTCCAGACTTCTCTGGAGATCCAGAAGTGAAACGCTTCGTGGCCTCAGTTCGTCTCCCTGCTGCATTTTTCTAATTTCTTTCTTGCTGTTGAAACAATGATATCTGCCCACAGGAATGTGGTCAGGATTTGTTTCATGTCATAATATCTTCCCAGAGCCAGACAGACTCTTTCTTAACGGAGTAGCCAGAAATAACCAAAGTACCCCCGCTAAGATAACTGTGTCAATACGCCGAGCTTCTGTGTGCGCTTTGTTTATCCGTTTATTGCTCCTTATCACACGTTTTCCTTTCATTTACCACCCTGACGCGTTTGTCCTCCAGACTTTGTGCAACAGTAAGGCGGAGAAACCAAAAACAATGCTCCGTTTGGAGGAACTCCACTGAGCGGAATCACCAACCGTTTTTCACCTCAAAGATTGGGTTCAATCGAGACGCATTGAGGAAAATCTCCCTGGTGGAGACGACAAAGAGTGTGTGCGGCTTTACTGCCACGCTGGCGGCAGAACTGAGGACATCGCTCATGTTGTTTTCAAAGCAAGTTGAACAAACAATGCACTCCAAAACATCAAAGAAAAGGGCTTGCATGGTTTCTCCTTGAATGCTGGGAGTTGCTCGTTTCCAGCATGGTTTGATCTTTCAAACGTGCTCTTGAGCTTCTTGCCTCATTTCCAATTGATTTGTGGACTGAGCCGACTTTAATTGGGTTTCAGATTGGGTGGCTATGTTTGGACTGGTTCTGAGCCCATTGTGAGACTTGGTGCTGGTCAGTTTCTGGGTGATTGTTGGCCTGTGTTCAGTCTGGTTTGAAACTTGTACCAAGGCTTCATTCATTCTGGACTCTGTCTGGATTGCCGGGACTCGATTTAGGTTGATTTATAATAGAATTTGGACCGGCACACAGTTCCCAATACGTGTATTGACTGTGAGTAAAATCCTGGAGTTGCTGTAACTGTGTCTTAAAACATTGGCTGAACTTCCTTTTGGGCCACAAGTTACAATCAGTTCACTTTCCCTGCTCTTGTTTCACTGTACCAACCGTTAAAGGAGACTTATTCATTATGCAGCACCTCGTCCATCAACCACAGATCCATGTCGGGCTGAAACACTAAAGGGACGGCAGAGACCTTCAGGCCTCTAGTGTGTGTGTGTGTGTGTGTGTGTGTGTGTGTGTGTGTGTGTGTGTGTGTGTGTGTGTGTGTGTGTGTGTGTGTGTTTTCTAGACAGTAATGAGGCTGGATTCATGCAGGCATGGATTTCCTGTGAGTGACATTCAGATGAGAAGAGAGCAGTGACTCATTTGGACTGTTTTATGTCTGTTCAACATTAAAGGAGCCTCTGTTTCAGCTTGGTGTTTCAGTCTCCAGTATCGGGGGGGTTTGGGCCTCCGGACTCCAGTGATGTTTGTGGGAATTCCCCGTCTCGCCCTCAGAATGTCAGGGGAAGTTTTAGTAAGGTAAACGGGTGAGACAGCGAGCTTATAGTGGCCACTACGTCTAGAAAAGGCGAGCCGGTGCATTCATGTGGAGGAAGGTAAAAGAAAGTGTGCATAAGAACACCTGCTGCATGAGTTTGATTGATACTCTGATTTTGGTACAAAATATCTCAAGTTGCTTACAACATTCTATATGGTCCTTCCCAACATGGGATAAGCAGGGGTCTGCGACCTTTACCACCAAAAGAGCCAAATAAAAGTAAAGTAAAATTTGTCTGGAGCTGCAATTATTTGAAATAAAGAAAAAACAAAACCTTAAAAAAAGATTTTGTTGCATACTAAAGACTGAGGTTGGAATTATGACATTTTAAAGCTGCAATTGAGACATTTGATAAATTTCCCCCCTTTTAAACCCAAAGGTTTTTCCTGCTTTAGACATTTCTTACTGCTGTGAATTTCCTAATGGTTATAACAGCTTTAGCTATACAGTAGAACCTCTGACAACTAAGCCTGGTAAGAGCGGAAACTCTATACTGGGCACACACACCACTGTGCATGGGCAGGATTTAACTGTTAACACACCTAATGAGCGGACAACGGACAGGTTTTCCTGGCAGATTTCAAGCTGGGTGGACTCTGTAAGGGCCAGAATACTTGGGCTGGACCGGATTATCCGGTTGTTGTGGTCGTGATTATATAGGATTTGTAGGAGTTTTTTTTGTTTTGTTTGATCTTACAGTCAATTACATCACGTACACTATCCGCCACAACAAAGAAAAAACTTTCAAATGTAAATTTGAAGGTTATTATGGCACTATTTTACCGGTCCGGCCCACTCTAGATGAAACTGGTTTGCATGTGGCCCCTGAACTAAAAGTTTATTTTGGATTTATTCAGTATATATATATATATATATATATATATATATATATATATATATAAATATCATCTATAGATCGATAGATAGATATATAAACAGCTTTGTATTGGTTTCCGATATGCACGTATGTTTCTTCAACAACATATTTCGTTTAATATCGACCGGTCCTACAATTTGTCCTCATAACCTGTCCCTCCGAAGAGAGGACACCCGTCTTCAAGGGGACGCTTGGATTTTATTGCATCCCTACAGAGGTTTTACTATATTAGCATTTTTAACCTGTTTGGACAGTTGTTTGTGATTTTAACCTTAAACAGTTTAGCTGTTTTTGTCTTTTCTTGTTTTTGGGGTGGGGGTGAGTAGTTTTGGTCATTTTATACATCTTAAGTAGTCTTCGCTGTTTCAGCTGTTTTGCCGGATTGAACCTTTTTAGTGTGATATGTATATAATATAAAAAATGGACACTGAATTTTCTTGGTGTTTCAGGGAGCCACTACAGATATGCTGAAAAGCCACGTGTGACTCCAGAGCATGAAATAATAGCATAACAACTTAGAAATACTGACATCTCCAAGGTTTTTCATCCATTTTAGGGCAAAATGGTAAATGGATTTCACTTAATATGGCAGGTTCAACCACTTGACTAGTCCCCAAACCGCTTTACATTCACACACACATTCACACACACATGGAGGTGGCTGCTATGCAAGGTGCTGAATCCATCCATTAGTAACGGTTCTCTGGTTCAGTGTCTTGCTCAAGGACACTTCAACGTGGAGACGGGGGGAGATGGTGAACTGAATCGGGAACATTCCAACGAAGACACAACCTGCTATACCAATTTTATATTAAAAAAAAAAGTATTTTATATTTCCGTGCTTTATTTTCCCAATCACACGTGCATTTGCAGATCCCATCGGCAGTGTACCTTTGTATTGTAAATACTGCCAAACTACTTCATCACAGTTCAGTCTGAAGCAGTAAAACTAGTAGCTGAAGTTTTAGTAAAATCATCTCTGAAAAACAGAAGAAAAAATAAAAACAAAAATACATGGACAAATTCCACTGAAGAGCCATTTCCCCATGAGCGTGTCCGTGCACGAGTCTACGGCTAGAAACGTTAGATGTGTAAAAATAGCTGAAATACCAGCACAGAAATTTGCCGGGTGATTTACTGGATGTCTCTGGCTTTTTAAAACCGACAACAAATCAAGAGCGGCTTCAAGCTGCCAGGATGCTGTTAAACACTGGAGAGAGTCGGGTTCTTCAAACGTGGGGATTCATTGATCTTTAATACTGATAACTGAGACCAGAGGATGAACTGTAAGATGACTCTTTTCAATTTATCGTAGCGCGTCTTTATCAAGGAAATCAATCTCATTTAAATGCTACAAATCCAACCAAATCCTAAAGTCTTTCAGATTTCACTGCGGAGTCGTGCTAATGCTAATGCTAAATCACAGCCACTGCAGAATCAGGCTAATGCTAATTCCAGTTTGGCATCTCTCATGTCTGGAGCCTTGAGCCAGTTCAGGATTAAAAAGTCGCTCCTCTTCCAGTTAACAAGAGTTTAGTCTAATAGTAGCTGCTAAGTAAGACAATAGCTTTACCTAATGCTAGCAGCTAGCGCAGTAAACAGAACAGACACACCAACTCTGAAATTCTTCAAATGTTTTCACCTCAACTTTGCACTGAACTCCATTACTAAATCTATAATCGGAATCAGTTACTAGCATGTCACTGCTTAAAGTCGTGACGTTAAAGTGTTGAAACTAACAGCTAGCAAAGGTAGCACGACAGGAGTTTTGAAATTCTCTTTTTTTTTTTTTACTTCAACCTCAAATCTAATGTCATTCACTCTAACTGCATTGTTAATCTGTTATTGAAGTCAGTTACTAACATGTTACTTCCAAAAGCTGCGGCATTACAGTGACAAAAAGTAACAGCCAATGCTATGGCTAACAGCAAGCACAGAAACACAACAGAATGAGACTGTAACTGTAAAACGCTTCAAATGGTTTCACCACTTTACTCTTATCAACATGACTAAATTGGTACTAGTAATCTGATATTAGCAAGTAACCGTCAGAATTTCATCGAAGCAACAAGCACAGACAGAAGCTCTGAAATGCTACAACAGTTTGATTTTTAATAAAAGTAACCTTATAAACCCTTCACTAACTCAGTAACTTTTTAGAATGGTTCTCGGTTACTGAAGTCGTCTCATCAAGAATCAATTAAATGACCTTGATTGTTCCTGTGAGCACGTGTCTGGTTTCCTCACCGAACCCGCCAAAATGTGACCGAGAGGTGAGAGGTGTGTGTGTGTGTGTGTGTGTGTGTGTGTGTGTGTGTGTGTGTGTCATCCTCTCATTGTTCTCGCCCTCATGGGGGGAAGCTCTCATGCTATTGTTCCACCTCCAGTACAGTCATCAGTGAACACACACACACACACACACACACACACACACACACACACACACACACACACACACACACACACACACACACACACACACACACACACACACACACACACACACACACACACACACACACACACACACACACACACACACACACACACACACACACACACACACACACACACACACACACACACACACACACACACACACACACACACACACACACACACACACACACACACACACACACACACACACAGCTGCACGTTCGACCTTAGTTCCTTTTTTTTCACAGTATGAAACAGAATTTCATGTCTGAAGATATTTATGTCAAAGGGCTTCAGCTCAGAAATATTAACACAATTTCATTTAAACTTGTATTCTGTAAAAGATAAATTTTATCACTACCAACCTATATTTCAGCTATATATATGTACTAAATTAGAGCAGTTGAAAGCTGTATTAATCCTTTTTGAAATGAATGGAAAAAAAATGTAAAAAAAAAACCAAATGGTAGAACCGAGCCGAGAAAAAAATAGGATGACTTTAAACAGCTGACGCTCTGATGAAAATACAGAAATTTAGGGCTGCATTACAACACCTGTGGCCCCGTTTAAATGACGTTCAAGTGAAAACGTTCAGGTGAAAGCAGAAAATTTGTTGCGTTTAGGGTGTCCGTTTACAAGACCGTGGTGCTTGGAGTCAGTGAAAGTGTACCTTTTTTGAAAATGGCTCCCAAGGTGGAACTTTTGGAAAATGCTTTCACTCCGTGTAAACAGAAGAAAACACAACTTTTCTGGTCACCATGGTCGTAGTAACCAGTAGTTGTGCACATGCTCAGTAGCTGGATAATAAGAACAATTTTTCCTCCGTCATGTCACGACTCCCAGTCCATATTCTCCTGGACTTGGTAGTTTTATTTTGACAGTCACCGTAATAACAATCCAACTTGGTCGTCTGTCCACTAGAATGTCCATAAAACACTGTTGCAGTTTTCTAGCCAACAGAAAATAAAAGCATGGACAAGTTGTTCTGTGTTTAGATAGAAAACAGATTGTTCTAGCTATGGTTTTCAGATGACAATAGGCAGATGTACTGTAACAGCTTTTAAGTGGTTGTTAAAATTTAGGTCTGAGTCGATAATGAAATTTCTGGATTGAGTTTGAGCTTTCAATGATAAGGAATCAAAGTGAGTACTGATTTTCAACTTTTCAGCTTTGGGGCCAAAAACAATCACTTCCGTCTTGTCTGGATGGATCTGGAGAAGATCGACTCAGTGATTTCATGAATACACTTAAAGTAAGGGGTTGTAGTCATGTGACAACACTGAAATATTAAGTTGTGTGTCATCATTTAGTTGGGTCCTGTTGTACTCTATCATTGTAAGAGCGCTTTGAGATGTTTGTTGATGTGATTTAGCGCTTTACAAATAAAATTGAATTGAATTGAATCTGCATAAGTATGATAGGATATATTCCGTAATCTGAGCAAGGAGCAGCATGTAGATACTGAATAAAAGTGGTTAAAGAATGGAGCCTTGAGGAACCCTGCATGTGACTTTTGTTCACTCAGACTCATAAGAACCAACTGAGACAAAGTACACCCTATCTTAGACCCTATCTTAGACCCTATCTTTGAACCAATCTAGCACAGTGCCAGTAAGTCCCATCCACTGCTCCAGTTCGTTGACCAGTATGCCACGGAGACAGGGCCTGGGTTTTACCCCGTTTACAGGCTCAGGAAATCTTTTGCAGTGAGTCAGAATTGTCATCGAGTAAACAGACACCCACAATGTAATGAAAGTTTTGTGTTTTCATGCACGCACACACGCACACACATACAGACGCAGACAGAAACTCAATGACAGTGACCCAAAATGAAAACACCGGTACGTTGTGTGTATTTCAGTTTCATCGGTGCGCGTCAGATTAAGAACAATGTGGTTCAAGTCGTGCTCACATTTGATTATCGCCCATCTAGTTTCTTATGTAAAACTGCATTTATTGTATGATAACATGTTTTATATTTTCCCGATAGAAGTGTGGTACAATCTAAAATACAGTGGCCCCAGTGCACAGCGCCCAATAATGTGTAATAATGTGTAATGAACATCCTGTGCTGCTCCGTTATCAAGTGAGGTCAACAAACATGTTTTTTTTTTAAATCTAGATAAAAGAGTTTAAAACTTTCAGTTTCTCTGTCAGCAGAGGAGGATTTCATCATGTGACGGTTGATGGGAATGAATCAAAACTTTACTGAGCTACGGAGAGAATGTTCTGTTCTTCAACTGTTAGAAGAAACATCAGGAGCAGGAGGAAGAAGAAGAGAATGAATAGAAAAAGGAAGAGGAGAAAGAACAACAAAAGGAGAAATAAGAGAAGAGAGAGGAGGAGGACGAAGAAAAGAGGAGGGCGAGGAGGAGAAAGAGAAAGAGAGAAAAGCTAAAGAAGAGAAAGTTGAGAACAAGGAAGTCACTGAAAGCACAACTGCTCCCAAGGTGGAACTCTGAACGACTCCGTAGAAACGGAGGAAAACGCAACACGAGTGGCCCAACATGCCAACGACATCATTTTCAGTGTTTCTGCTGTGTCAACAGACGGTTTCCAAAATGTTGCACTGTAAAACTTTTCTAAAATGAAAACAACAAATCGATGTGTTTTGACTTGAAACGTGTGAACGGAGCCCCTGAGGCAATCGGAGTGAAAAGTTTAGGAAACGTTCAAATCTCGACCGCGTGAATCTTCTGAATTAATCCCTTTTTTTTTTTTAACATTCAAGTTCGGCATTTGAAACATTCAATCCAGAACAGTCACGTGAATATATATACTTTTTAAACTAAACACATGTTGTGAATGAGCCTCAGAATGCTGCACACGCGACTCAAACTTATTCACCATCTGTGTGTACTTTAGCTTAACCATTGGCAGAGCATCCCTGAAAGCAAACAGTGAAGTGACGAACCAGACGGCCATCTCACCGAAACGCTGCTGCAGCTGCTGCTGCTGCTGCTGCTGCTTCACCGACATGTGAGCCTCGGATATCCCAACCAGACACACACACACACACACACAATGCAGAAGAAAGTCCTATAATAAGATTTCCTGTCTGGCTGGGAGCATGAAAAGCGTTACCTGGTCTCTCCTGCCCACCACTGAAAACCACATGTTGCAGCTGCTTGTTAGCCGGACCTGGTCGTACTGCGACGTCCAGACTGCACACACCTGCTTTTACCCCACAGCTTCCTAACATGAACCGACAAGTCTGGGAAAGAGGAGAGGAGTAGAAAAAAAAAAAAAAAAAAAGGAAGACAAAAAACTACTCCGTCTGGGAGTGAGCCATTCGGCTCAACACCGAGCTATGAAATCAGTTTATACGTGGAAGCGAGAGGTGAGGAGAAACTGTGAAGTCCTGCATGTTGAAAACTCCATTATCCTGTCCTAAAAAAAGAACAGGGTCCAAAGTCCCAGTAAAAAGAAGACGCGTGGTTTAGAAGAGTGGTGTGGAGTCCAGGGTGGGTGGTTAAAAAGATGCAGTAAATTCCTGAAATGTTCCTAAATTCCTCCACGGGCTCCTAATTGCAGTGTTTGCAGGGAAACAGTAAATCCAGGCAGCGATCCAGAGGTGAAGTGTCGGCTGGGACGCCGGCTGGTCAGACTGAGGTGGAGCGCGGCTGCTGCACCGGGCAAATACCACACACGCAAATATCATACACACACTTATATAACAGGACAAAGCTCAGCCCTGTTTACTGACAATTCAAGCAGCTGTCTGACCAAATTCCCTCTACCTGCCTTTTCCCATCCAACACGCGCGCACACACACACACACACGCACACACACAGCTTTGAAAAGAGAGCAGGAGGAGGTTTCCTCGGCACGTCCTTCCTCGCCGCTCTTCCTCTCGACACACACAGGAAAGCTCTCGCCTTCAGCAGGAAACTTCAGTCCAGACAAAGTAAAGACAGAAAGAGGCGACATGTTTGGGACGAACACGAGCAGCCTTATCTACACGTGTCTACCTGTTCCCACTCTGTGTGTCTATGCAAGTATAAGTAAGTATATGCAAGTATGTCTGTATGTTGGTTTAAATAACGTGATTAAGAGAAGTAAGATTCTTTCCAAGCTTAAAAAAAAAAAAAAAAAAAAAAAAAAGAGAGCGAGAGAGAAAAGGCTCAAATTCTATTTATACAGGAAACAGTTAAATCACCAAGAACAGGAGAAACTTAAAGGACTGGGATACAAAAAACCCTTCAACAAATCTGACAATAAAAGAGGGGGAGCAATACTCATTGCAAATAAATAAGTGATAAAGATGGAAGATATATTCTGGTCAAAGGCAAAATACTAAACGAGATGATAACACTAGTCAAGGTATATACAAGCCCAGAGAGGAAATGTTTGATCAAGATCATATTTGATCTTATTGCACTGGAAAGCGAAGGTATTCTGATATGTGGAGGTGATTTTAATGTCGTACTACAACACAGTATAGATACTACAAGTACTCATAACACCAAAAAAAACCTCTCAATGTTTATAAATACCACAAATCAAGAAATGTGAATGTTTGATGTTTGGAGGAATCTACATCCTTTACAGAGAGACTAGACACATTTCTCAGCTCACCTCGTCTGTTCTAGAATTGATTATTTTTTTCTTTATACTATTGATAGACAAAGGGTAAAAAAAAAAACACGAAATTGGTAAGACAAGAAATCCAAAAACCAACAATCACTCCGTGATCCAGAAAAAATATTAAAAGTGTTTGAGGATTACTACAAAAAGCTGTTTTCAAAACCTCCTTCAGAAGATGAAGACACTGAGAAACTTTCTCAACACACTTGCTCTGCCATCTATTGGCGAAATGCAGGCCTCTGAAAGAGTGACAGCCGCCCCCCCCCCCCATCATGGCGAGAGGCAATTATATTATGGATTCCAAAAGAAGGCAAAGGTACAGAACAGTGTATTAATTACAGACCAATCTCAATCCTAAATGTCGACTACAAAATGTGAACTTCAATACTCTGAAGAAGATTTGAGACCTTCATTCCAGAAATCATTGATGAGGATCAAACTGGGTTTATTAAAGACATCAAACCCAAGACAACATTAGGAGAACTATACACACCATAGTTCAGGTTCAGAAAGGTGGACTGAAGCCACAATAATAAGCTTCGATGCAGAAAAAGCTTTGGACAGCGTCAGGTGGGAATTGTAGATTTCTCGTACTTTAAGACAACAATTTGGCTTAAATGAAAAATCAATCCAGAACATTAAAACTACCTATCAAGAACCAACAGCCAGGGTGAAGGTAAATGGACAATTAACAAAAAGAATAACACCAGAGAGAGGTACTAGACAAGGCTGTTGCTCGAGCCCGACACCCTTTGCCCTTGAGCACAGGCCATTCGTCACGACACAAACCTGGAGGGACAGAAAACAAACAATTGGCCTCTTGGTGGACGATGTGGTCATTTTCTTAAAAAACCTGGACCAAGGATTCCCCTTGCTGATAAAATTTCTCAATACTTATCGTCACTGTTCAGGATATAAAGTTAACATTGCAAAAACTCAGGTTCTCATGTTCAACGATTCTCCACTGCAAATAATCTGGGACACATCCAGCCTGAATATGAACTTTAAAACCAAGAAATATCTTGGAGTTACAATAACAAAGATGCTGGACAAATTATCTGAAGCCAACAACAACATGATGGACCAAAACATTGAAAAAGATATACAGAGGTGGTTGAACTCTCCCCCTGATTTTAACTCCAGGATTAAGGTGGTCAAGATGAATATTTTGCCAAGGTTGCTGTACTTTTTTTCAATAATTACCAATAACGATACCTCAAAACAAATTCATCTCCTGGGACACAAGCGTATCACGGTTTATTTGGAAAGGCAGAAAATCCAGAACAAGATTCAAAACTATTCAACTCGCAAGGAGCAAAGGTGAAAGGTATGGGGGCATTAGTGTAGCAAAACTATTTGTCAATGTGTACAGAGAGTTGTCCGTCTGTAATTCAATCCGTCTGTCCACAGTCAGAGTTGTCAATGTGTAAAAGAATTTGTCAATGTGAACCGGAATCTGCAAAAGTCGTCCTGTAATTTGTCTGTCTGTAATTAGGTATTTAAATGTGTAAAATATCGGCTCATCTGTATTAGGAATTGTACATGTAATGAGATTTGTCAATGATTATCAAGATATTTGTAATTGAAAAGTCTGTTTTCAGCTTCAAATGCTGAACAACTCACCAGTTACAAGTGGAGCAGTTTCACACTTGGCTGTTTTCTTTACACGGGACTTGTGCTACACTTCTGCCCTCTGAAGGATTCAAACTTGTAAAGTCTGGGTTTTGATGCCCTGAGCTCAGGCTCACAGGCACTTTCATTCTGGCTGCATACTGCTCTGCCGCGCTGTCGGTGCAGGGAGGTGGTACAGGGCAGGTGGCGCTATGCCTCGGCGATTTTGAGCACACGCCACATTGCGGGGCAGGGTCTACACAAGTTTAGCCTCGAGAAACAATCAGTATATATATTAAAATAAACAGTTTGATACACTACCCGTGATAATATATGTCAATGTGTGTCATGAGTGATAAAAAAACGCATCCTCTTAAAAATAACACCACATTAACAAATAATTACTCTCGTCCTAATGCAGTGGTAACAAACAAATCAGAGTTAAATATCAACATTTCAGACGACGATTGGTATTAAATGTGCACGACAACGTTCCACCACCAGCTCAGATTTGGAGCGAGCTTAGTTAGAAGAATGTGACGAGATTCTTCATAACTCCACAAATTAAGAGCAGACAACTCAAAACCCAACCACCATGCTGGAGACTCTGCGGTGATCAAGAAGGACATCATCCACATGTTTTCTGGTGCCGTCTTGAATGAAAACCGTTTTGGCGAAGCCGTGCAGAAAGAAGACAGATGTCAGGTTGAAACTTTACTTGTTGCCAGAAAAAAGGCTGTAACCAGGAACTGGCACAAGGCGGAAACACCAAGCATGGAGCAATGGTTCCAGATCATCAAGGATGTTTTACTCAATGGAAAAGATGACTCATTACTGAAAACTCAAGGGGACACACATTTGCCAAAATTGGAAGACATGGAATGTCTACAAATAAGGAAATACCAACAACTAAATGGACTAATCTAAAGGACCGAGGAAGAAAGACATGCATACCGGAGAGGCCCCGCTGTAGATTTGTTTATCACGAGTTGTGATTGTTTAAGAATGAAAAAAAAAAAAAAAAGAAAAAAAGTATGTGTGTGTTCCTGTTCATATAGGTGTGTGTAAGACTGTGGAGTATGCATGCATGCGAGTGTAAATATCGGTGTGTGCATTGTTGAACAGGTTTCAGTCTTTGGCTCCGGTGTCTGAGAAGGAACTTTGTTGACGTGTCGACCTTGAAGCGGCGTTACGTAACAGCGGGGGACTGAGTGGAGGGTTTCCCCCAGAGGAAGTGGAGTGGGATCCAAACCATACGGGGTGTTGTTTGGACTGAGAGTGTGCACGCTGTGGAGCGCCACTGAACGCTGACACGGTCTTTAAAACCTGAGAATCAACAACAAGCACCAAGCAGAGGAAGTCGACTGCTCAGACTCATTGATTGCCCCCTGGTGGACGAGTTCAGAACACGCTTGGTTTCATATGCGTAAAGCCGCATTTTGAATGGCAATAACAAGCAATTATGTTAATTCAGTCGTACGTTTTGATGAACTTTGCAGCTGTAGGAAAGTTTCAATAAGGACTACTCTGGAAAGAAATCAGAAAACGTACAATTTATGGTTTAGTACTTGTAAAGCATGGGCTTCCCTTCTGGGCTCAGTCCCTAAGAACTATGATTCAACATAAAGACAATTTCAATGACAAATACAGTGAAAAGTATAATAAACTAATGCTAGTTTGCTATCTTTCATGGCGGCATCACCAATATCTCAGGTCGTATTGTGTCGCTACGTTTAATAAATGTGTTGGGGGAAAAAAATAGATTCTTATGTTTTTACAACGTGGTTGGAAAATTGTTCACTTTGCATAAAATCAGGTTTTGTTTTTTTCCACATAAAATGCCAAAAAGGTAGCGTTCTTCACTCTCAGTGGAGAGATTTTGCAGTTTCTCGGCTCATGTGAGGCTGAACTGTGAAATGACGGAGTGATGGTCAAACCCTTGCACCGCTGCCGCTCACACCCACTCCTTCGACTGAGCGTGAAGTCATCTGGAAGTTTCCCTGTTTACTCTCAGCGTCGCCGTCAGACTCAACATTTCTAGCCAGCAGCCTGTTCGCAACAAGCCGGCACCCAAACATCCCCGTTACTTCAGGACTCCTGACAAATGGTCAGTTTTTACCTGAAAACCTCCCGCTGGTAGGAGAGGCTTTGGGTAAACACAGACGGTCTCTCCTTACCTTGGCGGCCACGATGCTGAGGCCCATTCCGTTGTGCTTCTTCAGGGTCACAGTGACGACCTCCGGATCTTTCCTCATTTGCTGCGGAGAGAAAGAGAGAGAGAGAGAGAGAGAGAAGAAAGAGGAAAACAAGTGAGCGAGGATGTTCGGAGAGAGTGCTGCTACAGCTTTAAGAGGAGACCAAAGTCTTTCAGAGGGAGAAAGGGAGGAAGTGGGGGGGAGAGAGAGAGAGAGAGAGAGAGAGAGAGAGAGAGAGAGAGAGAGAGAGAGAGAGAGAGAGAGAGAAAGCTGAGACAGATGGGAAAAAAAAGAGGGAAGGAATGAAGGAGAAGACGACAGAGGAACCTGTGGTCGCTGGAAGAGAGTCAAGAATGAAAACCACATCATGGCACACACACACACACACACACACACACACACACACACACACACACACACACACACACACACACACACACACACACACACACACACACACACACACACACACACACACACACACACACACACACACACACACACACACACACACACACACACACACACACACACACACACACACACACACACACACACACACACACACACACACACACACACACACACACACACACACACACACACACACACACACACACACACACACACACACCAGAACAAAGAAACCGAGGATCCTTCTAAACACATGACAGACTCAGGCTGAAGTATGTTTTTGTGTCGTTGCATGAGGATGAATGGAGTATAGCTGGGGAGGGTGGGGGTTAACCCAGGAACGCCCACGGCCGAGCAAAACAGCTAAAACAGGGTCGGGGCCGATACGCGGCTACAATACGTCAACCACTGCACCACCAGAGGAAAGACAGCTGAGACACACTGTGTCCAGGCTGTGAGCATCGGGAGTTTAGTGAAATCGTAACTGGTACCTCATATTAATGATAAATAACAAGAAGAATCACACTTTATTAATCCCCTTGGGGAAAGTTCTTCACCGACTTGACCCATGAGTAGGCTGCCAGACAGAGCAGAGCTTGGGGGAGCTGGTGGGGGGGCGACACTCTTGCTCAGGGACCCCCGGTGAATGTTTTTTGTACTGTGGGGGAGTACCCGGAGGAAACCATGCACACAGGGAGAACATGCAAACTCCACACAGAAAGACCCTGGCTGTATTTGAATGCACGACCTTCTCACTGTGAGACTAGAGCGCAAACAACTGCACCACCGCGAGGCTAATTAATCCGAAATAACTCAGAACTTCGAAACACAACATGAAAAACTTATTTCTCACTGTTGAGCATCTTCCTCCTGATGTAAGTTCAGTAAACATCCAGATTATAGAGCATCTTCCTCCCAGTCACCTGCTATTCTTTAAATGATGTTCCCAGCTTAAAGATCATTTTTGTTTGAATTTCACATGTTGTACTAACAGTACCTCTTATTGTTTGTTTAAGAAGCGTGTGCAAACTGTTCTGTCTCAGCACACACACACAATCTGATCCAGTGTTGGTATGACTCTTCCTGAACACTGAATTTCTTTGTCACCGATGCCCCGAAGGTCTTGTTTGTCGGCTTTCAAATGCATTCTCGAGAATTACAGTTACCTAATATTTCCAAAAGATAGCTGCGCTCTATAATGGCTCACTACACCATCTTATGGTACAATGTGGTACTGCAAGACTGGACTAACAGAAGTCAATGGTTACATTAGCATATTCACTTATGTCACACAGAAAAACATGATTAAGATAATCAGGTCAGCTGACGTTTTGAGAATTTCTTCACAGCATTTTGAAAAGTTAAATATTGTACCTTTAACGTTTTGATCCTGGCCGGTAAATCTGATGGATTTCACATTAAGTTACAATGATATCTCGAAGCAATTCAGGTGATCCGCACAAAAACATCACGTGGCAACGGTGACACACTGTAACTGAGCCTGGACTCAAACTCTGCAGCCGCCTGAACACACACTCTGATTAACTGTGTGTGTGTGTGTGTGTGTGTGTGTGTGTGTGTGTGTGTGTGTGTGTGTGTGTGTGTGTGTGTGTGTGTGTGTGTGTGTGTGTGTGTGTGTGCACGACAGACGCCTGCATGATGTCGAGACTGCAGTCATGAAACAGTAGAGGGATAAACAGGCCAATTACTGAGGAAATGGCAGCGTGGTGTGGCGCGTGTGTGTGTGTGTGTGTGTGTGTGTGTGTGTGTGTGTGTGTGTGTGTGTGTGTGTGTGTGGAGCAAGTCTATCATTTACTGCTCCAGGCTCACTAACTGATTGGTGTTGATTAAATTGAGTGTGTGTGATGCGTGTGTGTGTGTGTTTTCATGAAATGTAAATAGCTCCTTCTGAAGTCACTGTAATCACTACCTTTCCACTAGGAGACCGACCACACACACACACACACACAGACTATTTTTAGAGTGTGCGAGTTGTGCCGTAGCCTCTCCAGTCGGGGTGGATCAGATTCCAGGTAACTTTCCGGGCTAAAAAAGGTAAAATTCCTCAAACTGCAGGATAAAACCCTCCAAACTCTCCAAATCCAGGCTGACTTTCATGTGGCTTTCTCAGCGCGTTGGAAAAACGAGCCCAGCAGCTGAAGGGAGGAGATGTAATCTGCTGCTTATCTCACTCAGATCAAACTCGTCTAATTAAAGCCTCTTTCACTGGAATTAAAGTAAAACACTTAGATATTTATCTTACAATCTACACACATAGTTGACATTTCTGTTCAGTTCGATTATATAGCCGTTTTTGTTAGTTTCAGCCCTCATATATACAAACACACCCTTCACTCATCTTATTTTGTCACTTTAGTGTCAAACTTACAGTTTCACTCTATGAAAACCTTTAAACCAGCGGTGTCAAACACATTTTAGTTCAGGAGTCTCATACAACCTAATTTAATCTCGAGTGGACCAGAGCGATGAAATAGTGTCATGACAACTTTTAAATTCTAACTTTTAACTTTGTTGTGGAGCAGTGAATGTGATATATATATATATAGCTTTACAATAGTCAAAAAGCCATGTTACACTTTGTTTTTATTTTTAATTGTTATGCAGGTACATTTACTGCTATAACCAAACATCCTGTGAACCCTTCCTTGCAGTGCCACTTTTCGCCACAAGATGGTGTGTGCTGGGTCACACTTGATAACTTGATCATATATATCAAGGGTGTCAAACACATTTTAGTTCAGGGGCAACATTACAGCCTGATTTCATCTCGAGTGGGCTGGATAGGCAAAATAGTCCCATAACAACCTTTAAATTTAAACTTCTAAGTTTTTCTTTGTTGGAGGCACAAAGTATACGTGATGGAAATGTCAGTATTTCATAAAACCAAACAATTACTAGATAAAATGATTACAATATCTACATAAAGCCATATTTAATGAATTGTGTTGTGTCGCTACTCCCATTAAATTTGTTCAAAGAAAATATAAATTTTTCCTTTAAATTTTTACAATTTTCTTGGTGGTTTGTCCGTATTGGAGCCTCTGGAGGGTCGGTTTCTCGTGTTTGACAGGTGTGGTTGAAAGAGTTCAAATAAAGGTAAATTCGTAGAGGAAAAAAAAAAGAGAGACCACAAAAATCATCCTTCTGGTAGTAATAATATATATATTGGAGGCATTTTGCTTTCTTCTTTTCAGCTGTTTGAACTTTTTGGAGTTTTAAGTTGTTGGGTTTTTTTTTTTAATAAAGAGTCTGGTATTGAGAATAAATAAAAACGAGCAAAAGATGAACATCGGTATATCATTTAGTGAGAGCTGAAGAGCTGAAGAGCTGCAGGTTGCAGGTGAACAGAAAAGCCGGACCGTCTCAGACCGACTCACCATGTCCGAGCTGTCGGCGGTGGAGAAGTGGCTGTCGCAGTCGGCTCCCTCGAAGTGGACAGTCCAGGTGCCGGGCGACCGTGGGTGTGGAACCAATCTGCAAAAACCTGCCGGAGGAAACACAGAGTTACAGTCCAGAGCTGCGGGCAGGTGTGAAGAGGAGGAAGGAGTGTGTTATCAGAGTGTGGTGATTAAAAAGAAATGAACCAACAGTTTTTTCACACCTTGTAATTAAGGTCCCGTTTACACAACAATGTTTTTAAGGCCACATCCACACGAGCCAAAACGATCTTTTATGTCCCCGGGGTTCTCAATAAAAAAAAGTTCTGTCCAAACGTCACTATGATCACGGCTCAACACGAGGCTTCAGGGCATGTAGTACACATGCCAGGCCTTTAGGGTCGCTGTGACTCACCAAACACATCAAAAACACAGAAGAAGAGATGGAGCACATAGAAATTTAGAAGTGGACCCCTGCTCATAAACTTCTAAAACTTCTATAAAACTCTTAAGTTCTATAGGTCTATAGCTCCGCTCCGCCTGCTTCTAGCTTCTGCAGCTCGACCGGAGGGTGTAGTCCGTGATTGTTGTGGTTATTAGGTGACACTGCGGACCGCGGTGGGGGGTAGATATTGGGCAATTACGTCATCTTTTTCCCCCACACGCCGGGGTTTTAAAATTTCCCTTCTCTGGGACCCTTGCTAAAAAAAAACAGCGCTTTTAAAAAAACGCCGCCTAGTATGGCTGATCGGCTAAAACTGGCTCTTCTTCGTGAACCGCCGTTCTCGTGTGGACGGCCCCCAAGTGAAAACTGAAAGCTTTCGTAGCGTAGTGTCCCATTTGCGTGACAACGGTGCTTGGAGCCACTGAAAACACAACTTTTTGAAAACACTCCTGGCAAAAGGGGAAAGCACAACTCTTCGAAAATGCTGTCTCCATGGCGACACGGAAAAACTTAATTTCTCCAAAATACGATGACGGCGTCTCTGTGTAAACAGAGGAAAACGCAACTTTGTGAAAGCTTCTGAATCGTCTCCGTAGAAATGGGGGAAAACAATTTGTTTAAAACACATCGACTCTGTTTCCGTGGAAACGGGAAAACTCAAATGCAACACAACTGCATGCATGAGAGGATGAGTTCAATAGTTCATTTCAGAAACGTACAGAGGTTTGAACAAACTCGTTACTTAATCGCTAAGTGAGAGTAAAGAAATGATCAAGATGTTAAAACGCCTGCAATCATTAGTAAGAAAAGCTGATTTTCTAGAGATATGAAGAGTAAAAACATCACGCCATCAGAGTCACTCGTCTCAGAAACAGCTGAGAAAGTATATAGACTAAAGTGATCACAGCTTTTCTAGAGATATGAGGAGCACAAACGAGAATGTTGGAACAAGTGGATGAAGGAGTATCCACAAAACGCCTTTAAAGGTTGGATACATAATATGAAAAATAGGATTGTTCTGATCGAAATAAGGATTCAGAATACTTATGTGTCATAACACAGTTTTTCCTCTTTTATGAAGTAATCGGTGTTGATATTTTGGACAAAGATTCAGAATATAGAAGCCAAGTGTGTCCACCTCTCTGCAGAAGCGGGTCCAGGAAGTCTTGCAGGCCGTTGGGGAGGCTGCGCACCACGTCGCACGAGTAGCCATCCTCGGGCAGCAGGAAGGGCAGCTGCAGGTCGGGATCCTCCTCCAGCTGGACCTCACGACCGTCGCTCCTCGCCAGCTCGTCCGCTGTGTTCTCCGCCACGGCCACGACGTGGTCGATCAGCTCCTGCACACACAGAGACACACAGACACATTGATGCCACTTCTTTTGGACGGAATGTTGTGCTCCAACTCCGTTTTCGTGGAAACAAGGGAAGATGCAACATTTTTTTAAAGTGAAAATGTGGGGAAAAGGCAACTTTTTGAAAATACTACAAATCTGCGTAAATAGGGAGAATGCAACTTTTTGAAAACAGCCTGACTCAGTCTCCATGGAACCGGGGTAAATGCAACTTTGAAAAAGACGCTTTAACTCCATCTCCATATAAATGGAAAAAAATGACAACTTTTTGAAAAGGCTATGACTCCATCTCCATGGGAACAGTGAGGATGCAACTTCTTGAAAACGCTCTGATTCCGTGGAAACAACTTTTCCAAAATGCTCCCATTCGGTCTTGAAACAGGGGTAAACGCAACATTTGAAAAAAGGTTACAATCCCTCGCCGTCTACATTGATGAAAACGCAACTTTTCCGAAATGCTGCTACTGGTCACTCGCACTACGGTCGTAGTAAATTGGTTTTCTGCACATGTGTGAGTAGCAGTGTCGCCACAGTTACCTTGAAAAAGTAACCCAATTACTGATTACTAGTTACTCCTTTAAGAGTAACTTAGTAACTAAGATTACAAGTAACATTTTTGTTACTTTCAGCAGCTGCCGACAACACCCCCCACCGTCTCAACATGAAAATGACAACCAGTTTTGCTGATCACTGCCTGGCCTCCTGCCCCATGTTTATACATATCTTAACCTTTGACCTTCATTCTTTGTTGTATTTATATCCCCGCGGACAAATAAAATGTTTCATTGATTGATTGATTGAAAAAAGGGGCGGGGCTTCCTGCCAATATATTTATTTTACTCAGGAAAACTACAACAATAGTGTAACATCTCTGCAGTTGTGTTCTTGTTACAATGGTTTAGTGATGATGTTTGATGGTTCTGATTCCTTTGTGTCAATTGAAAGCACCGTTAGAGCGAGTTGGCCTGTGATTGGCTGAAAGTGGAGAAGTGGGCGGGTCATGTGAGCGTGCCCGTTTGGAGGAGAACGAAGGAGCGGCCCGATTCAGTTTAATAAAAAAGCGGCTTTACAGACAAGAAACTTGTTTTCCTTTCCAACGTCCTGCAGGACACCACAACAGTAACGCACAGTGACTTGGAGAAGTAACTTTAGTCTGATTACTGGTTTGGAAATAGTAATGCGATAGATTACTTGTTAGTAAAAAAGTGGTCACGTGAGAGTAATGCCTTACTAATTAACGCGTTACCGGCAATACTGGCGAGTTGATGGACAATGTCTCTTGATGCTATCTACACTATTTTCAGCGTTTCTGCCGTTTCTGTGGAGATGGACATCGTATTGAAAACGTTGCCGTGTAAACACAAAACCTTTCTGAAATGAAGACGCCAAAAAAAGATGCATCTTCACTTGAAACGTCGATGTATAAATGGTGCTTTAAACGTAAGGTTTTCCTGTGTCTGTGTGCGTGTTGTGTGTCGTACAGGGGGGATGTACGGCTCGTCGGGGGCACAGTGGTAGTTGGTCATGAGGGCGTGCAGCTGCAGGGAGTTGAGCTTGAAGCAGGTGTTGTGGATGTTCTGGACGTCCTGCATGGAGTATTTGTCCATGGTGAGCAGCGTGGTGGCCTGAGTGACACAAACACACCAGAAAACACTGGAATCAAGCAACTTTCACTCATTTCACATGCAGTTATTCTCTTCAAAAAGCATAAACAGTGCATATTTTTCAACAAACTGTCCGAAAAGACGAAAAACTCTCTGGTTTCCTGTCGTCTCACCTGCACGATCCGGCTGAGGTGGCAGTCGGCGGCGAGCTCCAGGCCCTGCTTCTCGGCCCAGGCCTCGATATGGCTGAGCTGCTGCCGCAGGATGGCGCCCCAGTAGTGGCAGCACAGCCCTGAGTCGGTGTCGGTCACCAGCTTGTTGAAGAGCCACATGTTGATGAAGTGGAAGAGCTGCGAGAAGAGCTGGATGGTGAGCGCCGCATTGACCCGACACCGACGCAGCAGCGACATCGCCCCCGTTAGCGTGTGCAGGACGTCCTCTGTGAGGGGGAAGAAAATCTTGTAATTAAAACGTTTCAACTTTGACCATCTCAAACTAACAATGAAGTTGTCTTTTAAGCATTTAAGTTTGCAAGATAACCAGCTGTGTCTGAGCATTGGGATACCAGTTTTCTCCACTAGGCGGTGTATTGAGTCACATTAGTCAATCTTCAGTAAAACCAGCCTAATAAGGTGTTAACACGAATTTACATGTAATGTACACACTGGGAAACGGCAAATTAATTGCCCCTTGTGAGGTAAATAAAGGTGTCTGATTCTGAATCTTTATTGGAGAGTATTCGACTGAAACTCTTGGCTGTGAGAAATTGGATGTCAAAGTGACTTACTACTGCATTAAAAGGACATTATTGTAAATCCTACAAGTTTAAATAACCAGAAACACCTTTATTTCATCACATGTTGGACTGATTGTTTTTTCATTCAGTTCTCACGTTTTCAATTTCACAAGTTTTTAGGCCAATTATGCAACAAAATACACGTTTTTAAATTGTGTAGCAGGCTGAACATTTGGGATGTCCCATGAGCGGGAGAATGTGTGTAATTGTGTGTTTGTATTTTTCTCATTTTGAGAATAAATCATAATAAATAGATTTGGTAAAGGGTGAAACTACTAATTGATGAAACCCAGATTTAATGTGATTTCACTTAAAATCACAAAATACGATGTCTTGCCGGATTTTTCAACCAAATAAGATTAGATAAATAAGATAAATTGAACCTTTTCAAATGTAATTTCCTGCATTTCGTTAGTAGTCATTGGCGGTCAATTTCCCTAATGGTAATCAATAAAGCCCCCTGATCCAACTGAGAACTGGATGTGAAATATTAAATAGCAAAGGAAAAACATGTACTTAATCATTTCATTGAACAGTAGCGAGCGGATGTTACCGATCTTGGGTCTCTGTGGATTATGCTCCTCGGGGTCGTCCAGGAAGGCCGGCATGTAGTTGTTGAGATCTGCCTGGAGACAGTGGACCAGGTACCTGCACGACACATTGTGAGCAACACGTTAGCTACAATCAATACAGCTTGCATGGATCCTCAGAACACATCAAGTCAGGCCACGTTTTTACAAAAACGGATCTTTCCCCCTCTACATTAACAAAACAAATCTTCATTGACACAGACCTTCATATGCACGTGGTTCAGAGCTACTATGAGCATGCCAGACCTGTAGGGGGGAGTGTAACGAGAAGCATGAAGCCAGGATAGCCAATCAGAATACAGCGTGCGGAGGTTGGTTCTGGGGACTTGGAGGGAGCTTTTGGCTGATGAGAGGAGGATACGATCAGAGTTCTGGGGGGGTGAGGAGTTCTTGGAGGTAAAGGGAGACATGGCCGTGGATGGACAGGTGGGTGAGGAGGGAGACTTTAGACGTAATTCTGAGTTGGACAAGGAGCCAGTGAAGGTGATGGCAGCTTTTAACGGGGGTGGGATGTGGTCGGCCAGGAGGGAGTGGTTAATAATCCTGGTGATGAGTGGAGAGATGGCAGCGATGTTGGCTTTCAGCAGGGATGACGGGAAAGGTTCCACGGCACAGGAGGACGGCTTCATTTTTTTGATGATGACTTCCACCTCTTCCTGTGTGACTGTGGTGAAGGAGCAACGGGACTGGACAGACTCAGACAGTGAGTCAGTAGTTGGGAGGGGCTGGATGGTGGTGGTGGAGAGATGTGAGTGGATTTTATCAACTTTTTCTGCCAAAAACATCATGTGCATATTGCACCTCTCCTTGGTGGCCTCAGAGTGTGTGTACGTGTGTGTGTATGTGTGTGTGTGTGTGTGTGTGTGTGTGTGTGTGGGGGGGGGGGGGGTTGAGGTGGAAATTTATGGTTGAAAAAAGTTGTTTGGAGTGAGCAGTGCTGTTGTTGATGGAGTAGAAACTGGACCGTGCGTTCCTCAGAGCTTCTGCATACTCTCTCTCGTGTTCTCTGTATGCCTGCTTGTGAAGAGTCAGCCCAGGGGCCTTGAACCGCTGCTCCAGGACACGCCCAGCCATCTTCATCTTTCGCAGCTCACAAGTGTACCAGGTTGAGAATGAAACTGTCCTGGATGTTAGGGGGGGTGTGGGAGTCCAGCAGACTGCTCATGGACTAGTTGTAGAAATCCACTGAGTCAGTGAGAAAGAAGGCGTCAGTAGAGCCAGAGGAGAGATGCTGAAGGTCCAGGGTCAGGGCATCCATGTTGATGTTTTCCAGGTTTCTGAAATTAATGTGCTGCTTTGGTTTCGTATGGGGGGAGGGAAAGGGCAGCTCCATTGACACGACTCTGTGGTCAGAAACAGCAAGGTCGTAAAGCTGTAGGATGCTGATGGGGACGGAGTTGGAGATGACCAGGTCAACTGTGTGTGTCCCCTGGAACGTGTGGGGACATCAACAGCTTGTTGCAGGTTGAGGGAGTCCAGCAGTTGAAGAAAGTCTGCAGTAAAATGGCATGAGGGGGTGTCGACATGAATGTTTATATCTCTCAGGATTAGGACGTTGGTAGGGGTGGTACAGAGCAGTGAGGAGATCAGATATTTATTTTGGGGGGTGGTAGATGAGGACAGTCGTGGGATAGGGACGCTGACAGCTAAATGCTAGACACTCGCAGGAGGATCTTGTAGACAGCGAGATGGGTGGCAACTGTAGGTCCTGTCTGTGGCTGACAGCCATGCCACCACTGCGACCAGCTCTACGAGCTGCCTCCAAGTAGCTGCAGCCGGGGGGGAAAGGCTAAGTGCTTGGTTATAGCAGGAGATTTACCTCCATCAGAATTTTAAAAAAAACAACAACAAAAAAACACTATGAAGGCTTCTTGACTAGGAGCCTCAGTATTTGTGGTTTCTATGTATTATATATTGTGGCGCACCTTCGGGGAGGTTCTCTCATTCAGTATGGAGTAGGTGTGTCAGTAACATGTGGGGGGGTGTTGGTGATGCGGGAGGTGTTAAAGGAGGAAATGCAGTGATGCAGTGGAGAAATGTTTAACAGGCGAACTGTCGGAAGAAAAAGAAAAGCTGACTCGACAACTGTCTCATCCTTCTTGGCCTCCACTGTGTGTGTGTGTGTATATATTTATTACTATGTCACAAAAGTGAGTACAACCCTCACTAAATATTTTGTATCTTTTCATTGGACAACACTGAAGAAGTGACACTGCTGCACTGTAAAGTAGTCAATGTACAGCTTGTATAACAGTGTAAATGTACTGTCCCTTCAAAATAATTCAATAGACAGCCATTAATGTCTAAACTGCTGGCAACAAAAGTGAATAGAGTTCATCTGGACTTGGTGGGTCTGCGTTCGGCCCCGAAGGAAGATCTGCAGGTGTCGTTGGCTGAGCTGGTGTTTGGTCAGCCATTGCGGGTCCCTGGAGAGTTCCTGCCAGAGCCATCAGAACCCTGGATGGTTCCGGCCAGGCAGCAGGTTTTCAAAGAGACTGCCCGCATGCTCAACCCGGTTCATCACTGCTTCCCCGGTCCTATGTCCCAAAGAACTTGATGGCAGCTGAATATCTGTTCATGATGCCCACCGGTCTCCACTTCAACCGCCACATGATGGCCCATTTGACGTCCTGGAAGCGGGACCAGAGAACTTTGTGGTGAACATGGGGGGTAAACAGGTCCGGGTTTCAGTTGAACCATCTGAAACCTGCCAAGGTCACGGCAGAGGAGCAGGTGGAGGTGGCGCAGCCTCAAACGTGGGCGCCCTCCCGAGTCGTCAGAGGCCGCAATGTTCCCTGCAACCTATCTTAACCTCGTAGCCGGTACTTGCACCTTCTCCAGTGGTGGTGCAACGCAGTCGTTATGGCTGGATGAACAGGACTCTTTTTTTAGTGACCTTGTAGTGCCATTCTCAATGATCGGGGGGGCCTTTGTGGTGCACCTTGGGGGGAAGTTCTCTCATTCAGAGTGGAGTGGGTGCGTCAATGATGTGTGGGTGATGCGGGAGGTGTTAAAGGAGGAAGTGCGGTGATGCAGTGGAGAAATGTTTAACAGGTGAACTGTCAGGCTGTGTGAAGCAATAAAGAAAAGCCGATCCGACAACTCGTGTCGCCTCTTTCTCGCTTCCACAATAAATAAATAAAGTCTCACTATGAAGCACTAATTACAGTCGTGCGTTGGACGATAGAAATGTTAAATATCTGCAGGTGTGTACAACTTCAGCAGTTAGATTTAACACTTTTCTATACTGTTACAGACAAAAGCATTCAGAGAAGCATTGCCGCTTTCAAACTGACTTGAAGGCCATCTGGACCAGATGTGCGAGGATGTCCTGGGCGTCCAGCGAGATGCGGCTCAGGTCTCGGTCCTGCTTGATGAAGTTGAGGAGTTCGGAGGCGTTGGCCATCCAGAAGGCCAGCGCTCCCGCGATGTTCTTCTGCTTCTGTAAGGCAGCAATCACACCGCACACAGAGAGAGAAAGAAGGGGGGAGGGGGAGGCTGTTAGTGCGGCAGAGAAGACCGAGGAGAATAAAACTGAAGGTGAGAGACGACCGAGGGGTTTCTGTTTGAGTGGCAGCCAGAAAGAGCAGCTGTTACTTCAGGGATAGACTCATGCCCCACCCACCCCTCCCTCTAAGCCTATCGGGCATGGAGAAGAAGAGCGGTCGTCACAGACGAGGGCAGAAACCATCATTTTATCATGGACACTTGAAATAGACAAAAAGGTGACCGCTCCTGTTCTCTATTCATCAGGTCATCAGACACCAGTCGACTGCACCCCAAAAAAACTTTTTTTCTTTTAAACTTTGCTTCTTCATGACATAAGCATCAGGAAAAATGGATTCACACTGCAAACCAGAGGTATAAATCAATAATTTAGATGGTTCAACCAAATAGCGATTGATTACAATGCTGTTTTAGACTATGTTTGCTCCTCGAAGTTTTGAAATGAAAAAGTTTTGTTGTGTTTTAGACGTCCGTTTACATGACAACTGTGCTCAGAGCCACAGAAAACACGTTTTGAAAACGGCTTCCAATGTCGACCTTAACGAAAAAGCTTCGAGTGTCTTCATGGAAAAAAAGATAATAAGAACAATGTTTGAGTCATGACTCCCAGTCCATATTCTCCTGGCATTTGGTACTTTTTTAGTCAACTACTTTTGTTTTCAGTGTTTCTGCTGTTTACGTGTAAAAAAAAAATGCTGCAGTGTAAATGTAAAAGTTTTCTGAAATGAAAAGGCAAAAATTATGCGTTTTCAATTGTAACATCGTCGTGTAAATGGGGCCTGAGTGTCGTACAGCCACTCCCCACTAGTTGGAGCCACAGAGCCCATCACTATCACAGAAAAAAATGCCCAGTTTGTTAATTATTTTATTCTTTATTAATTTGTATATCTTTGTGCAATGTGGAGCTGTGAAAACTGAATTTACCCTTGTAGGATGAATAAAGCCTCATTAGAATAAATAAATACACAGAAAAATACAACGTAAAACATGGAACTGCATCATATTATTTCTTAATAACCTCAAAATGTTTTGTTTTAATGATATTGGAGCTGTTTTGTATTATATTGTAATAAACTTGGTTTATTTCATTCAGTTAAATCAATAATTATTAATACAAATCATCTTCAGCTTGCAGTGTGAACAATGAGCTACACATCGACTCTCCACATCGACAGGTTGGCGGGGCTGTGTCTGAGGAGCTGATTGGTTAACGGCCCCGCCACTCTCAGGGGGAGGAAGGCGCCAGGCCAGCTCCACCTGCACTCATCTATCCCCGCCTTTATTTAACATAAAACAAAACAACAACACTGATCAAACAAAAGGAAAAAACAACTCTTCATTCACAACAGCCAAGAAGACGAGATATGAGCCGAGTGCATCTAAAAAAAAATATATAGGGACACCGAGGAGATGTTCGACACGACGCACGGATGGCTCAACACGTTGACATGAAGCGGAGGAGGAGGAAGAGGAGGAGGATGGGGAGGAAGAGGAGAGGGGGAGGAAAAAGAGGAGTACTAGTAAGAGGATGGGGGAGGAAGAAGAGGAGGAGGAGTAAGAGGAGGGGGGAGGAAGAAGAGAATGGGGAGGAGTAAGAGGAGGAGGAGTAAGAGGATAGGGGAGGAAGAAGAGGAGTAGGAGGAAGAGGAGGGGGAGGAGTAAGAGGAGGAGGAGTAAGATAATAGGGGAGGAAGAAGAGGAGGAGTAGTAAGAGGATGGGGGAGGAAGAAGAGGAGGGGGAGGAAGAAAAGGAGGAGTAGTAAGAGGATGGGGGAGGAAGAAGAGGAGGAGTAGTAAGAGGATGGGGAGGAAGAAGGGGAGGAGTCGTAAGAGGATGGGGAGGAATAAGAGGAGGGGGAGGAAGAAAAGGAGGAGTAGTAAGAGGATGGGGGAGGAGGAAGAGGAGGAGTAGTAAGAGGATGGGGGAGGAAGAAGAGGAGGAGTAGTAAGAGGATGGGGAGGAAGAAGAGGAGGAGTAGTAAGAGGATGGGGGAGGAAAAAGAGGAGTACTAGTAAGAGGATGGGGGAGGAAGAAGAGGAGGAGGAGTAAGAGGAGGATGGGGAGGAGTAAGAGGAGGAGGAGTAAGAGGATAGGGGAGGAAGAAGAGGAGGGGGAGGAAGAAGAGTAGGAGAAGGGAGTAGGAAGAAGAAAAAGAGGGGGAAAAGGAGGAGAGAAGGAAGACGAGAAGAAGGGGGAAGAGGAGGAGTGAGAGGAGAAGGGGAGGAGGAAGAGGAAGAAGAGGGGAGAACAGGAGGTGGAGGGGAAAGAGTGGGAGGAAGAACAGGAGGAGGAAGAGGAGAGAGGACATGGAAGAGGGGGAGGATGAGAGAAAAGGAGGAAGAGGAGCAGCGCTGGCTGGGTTCGGCCTCTGGTTTTGGTTTTTAGTACCAGGCAGGTCCCGGAAGCTCAATGAATTAGTCGGGTTGTTGTTGTTGTTGTTGTTGTTGTTGCTTTAGTTTTCCAGCTGTGGGCAGGTTGCACTGTTAAGGCTTTTTACTTTAAACATTTCTGTTAGGACGGAGGAAAAGAAGCAGCAGCAACAATGACGGGCTGGTCAAAAAACAAACAAACAAAGAAGCACAGAGAGAGGAAGAAACGACAGGAAGAGGAGATTAATAGAGGAGAGCTTCGAGGTGGACGAAATGGTTCTTTACCTCCACCAAGAAGGTATTCTTCTCATTGCTGTCGGTTAGGTTCACAGTATAATTCAAAGTTTAGTAGATGTAAAAGGTATATTTTGACGTATGTGGCTTTCTAAGATAGCTCACATGAGCAGCCAGATTACTGAAAAAGGTGCTTATTTGTCGTATTGAAAAGTCAATAAGTTTATCTTGTTTGGATCTCAAATTGAGATCGGTTGGGTATAAACGTAGAAGAATCATTTGAGAGTCGAGCAGAATATTTCCAGATAGAATTGATCCCACCCGGATGATCACCTCCTTCCAGAATTCCTTAATTTTGTCACATTCCCAAATGCAGTGTATGAATGTGCTTTGAGCCTCATTACACTTCTAACATGTATCGGGGGTGTTGCCACTATATGTATTTATCTTTACGGGGGTTATGTAAGTTAAGCATTAACCAGTTGTACTGTAGTAATTTTAAATTGGTATTAGCGGTTTGTGTCTGGGCCTTCTTACAGCCTGTGCTCCAATTGTCATTTGAAATGTTCTCATTTAAATCTCTCCTCCATGTTTCCAACTTGGATGTTGAGGTTTCTTCAGAACCCGCCGCAAGTCCATTAATGACATCAGTCCATTTTTATTCCAGTTCTTTGTAAATATTTCTTCTAGAGAAGAGAGAGCAGGAATTGGTGAGACCTGCTCAAAAGTAATTAAAACCTGTTCTTTATAGATGTTTTATTTAAGCCTTTGTTTGGGAGGTATAGCAGAGAGAAGCGAATCCAGGGTTTTTTCTTGTTCCATATAAATGTTGTTATAAGTGATGTGAGTTCTGTGAATATTCCTTCAGGTGGCGCCAATGGGATATTTTGAAATAAAAAAATACATTTTGGCAACACATTCCTTTTTAAAATATCTATTCTTCCTATAAGGGAAATGAGTAAAGACATCCATATTTCTATAGAATTATATGTTGGGTCTACTATAAGTTTGTAGTTTATGGATGTTAGATTTTCCAATGGAGGTGTTATTTTAATGCCTTAGTAAGTCAGATTGTTTGAGATCTTTAATGTAGAAATGTGGTGACCAGGATTTCGATTTTCCAATTCATTTAGTAGCATAAGTGATGATTTAGAAGTTTTCAATCTATATCCAGAAATGTTGCCAAACAAGTTAATAAAATCTAACAATGCAGGGATAGAGGTGTCTCGTTGTTTCAGAAACAGAATGACGTCATCTGCAAAAAGAGCTATTTTGTGTTCTTTGTTGCCCATTTTAATCCCCTGTATTTCACACTGAGCTCTTATTGGAACTGCGAGTGGTTCTATAGCTAAAGTATAAGTGGGGACAGAGGTGACCCTTGAGGGCATCGTCTTGTTATACCAAAGGGTTTGGACACGACATCATTCGTCATTACTTCAGCTACAGGATAGAGAAGTAGTAGTTTTATCATATTAATAAATGTAATCCCAAACCCAAACCGAGCTATAACGTCAAATAGTCCATTCGACCCTATCGAAGGCCTTCTCCATGTCAAGCGAGAGGAGAGTCGTATCTTTTTCTCCTTTTTGATTATGTAGAATGTTAAAAACACGTCTTACATTGTGAAACCCTTGCCTTCTTTTTATAAACCCATTTTGTTCATCCCCCACTATATTAGGTAAGACATCCTCCAGCCTGAGGACTTTTGTGTCTGTATTATTCTTATAAGGTGCATGTTGTAGCAGGTGAACAGCCATTAGTATAGCATTCCCAATACATATCATCAAGGGGAACTGTCACCTTGTCTTTAAAATGTTTATACAAGTCAATCTGGAGAACATCTGGCCCAGCCGTTTTTCCTTCTTTCAGTGCCCTTAGTGATTCTAGTATCTCATTCACAGTTATTTCTTTATCCAGAGCTTCTTTATTTTCTTTTGAAATTTGAGGAATTTTAAGTTCATCTACAAATACGTTTGGCGCATCAGTGTTGCCAGCATGTTCCGATTTATAAAGGTTCTTGCGAAAAATTTCAAAGGCTGTATTAGTTTCCATCGGGTCAACCATAATTTTCCCATTTGCATCTTCAGTGTTACTGGTGGCCCTTTCTGTGTGTTGTTGCTTAAAAACGCCATGCGAGTCGTCTACCAGGCTTTTCTTCTTGGTCGGAATAGGATTGTTTAAGCCTCAATAACTTTGCGGCAGCTTTGTCGGCTGTCACTTTGTTGTATTGAGTTCTGAGTAGAAGTAGTTTGGAGATGTCCTGTTTGTCATGTCCTTTCTGGTGAATCCTAATCTCAAGTGCTTTAATCTGAGATTCCAAAACTGAATTTTCCCCGAGTAGCTCTTGCTTTTGTACTTGTGTAACTTACGATTGGACCTCTCATAAAAGCCCTGAAGGCTTCCCATTTAATTGTAGCTCAGATTTGGGTTGTGTTAAATTCAACAAAGATATAAATTTGTTCTCCCAAAAACATTATACATTTTGACTCCTTCATCCACTTGGCGTATTAGCTTTGGCTCCACGAAGACCATGGAAGACTCTACAGCTGCATGATCAGAGATGACGATGCCATTGTAATGACATTTTCTAACGTTATAAGTTCTGCTGACATCAGGAAGAAATCTATTCTTGAGTAACTTTTCTGAGTACTAGAATAACAGGACAATTCACTCTTTGATTGGGTTCAAATGCCTCCATATATCCAACAAGTTCAATTCTTCTATGAAGTAGTGTAATGTTTTCTAGATTTTGTATGGGTATTATCCACTCCAGAAGATATATCCTTTCTTGGATCGAGTACACTTAGATTTAACACAATTACAATCTCCTGCTATAATATGTTTACCTGATAGAGATGACACTTTTACGAAAAGGCTATTCTAGAAATTCTGATCATCATTGTTTGGTCCATATTTATTAATCAAATTAAGCAGAGTGTTTAGGAGTTGCCCTTGTATGATTAAAAATCTGCCGTTGGGATCTTTAGTTATTCCTTCAACCTGTAGTGGAATAGATTTCTTTATGAGTGTCACTACCCCCCTGGAGTTATTAGCATAAGAGGCCGAAACAACATGTCCTGGCCATCTTTGTCTTATCATCGTTGTTTGGTCCATATATATTAATCAAATTAAGCGGAGTGTTTAGGAGTTGCCCTTGTATGATTAAAAATCTGCCGTTTCATTAGACGTCAGGTGTGTTTCCTGTAGAAACACTATCTTAGCTTTCAGCTCTTTCATCCTGCTCATGACCAGCTTTACTTTTATAAGTTTATGTAGACCTCTACAATTCCAAGAAATGCATTCAACTAAAATGTCCGACATTATTTGTCAGGCTTATATTTTGGCCCAGCGTTTTATTCAGATTACTATGGAAGAAAGGCTGAAAAGGCATTGAACTCAAATAAAATCGGTACCATAATAAACAGAGAGAGATCCCCAACCCCTATATGAACCAGCCCGGTTTGAACCCACGGGCACCGCCTCACCCTACTTGGGTCTCTTCCGTTTAACACTTGGAACGGGTCCACTGTGTGATGAGGAACCGTTCTATCCTCTTTGCAGCTCCCACTCTTATTTGCTTACTAAAAGTAAACTCAATCCACAACTTTTCTTCAAATATGAAAGCATTACAGTTCTTATTTGACTGTTTTAAACAATCTTAAACTTCAATCTATATTTTCACATAACTTGAACATAAGGGATGATTAAGCTGCCTAGTAGAGCTACATGTCAATAAGCCATTTCAGTCTGCATGGTGAAACTACTGAGTCACTTTATGACTTTAACATCATTCATCAGTAAACAAAACTCTGAGATGTGTTTTCCCTGCTAGACTTCAGGTACCATCTCTTCTAGCTCCCTGATGTATTTGTCCACATCCGCCGGTGTGTCTATACCGCCCTTTGCTCTCCGTTGGTCAGCAGCAGCTTGGCAGCGAAGCTGACTTGGTGTTTGTGGATTCCTCGGTCCCGCAGCTTCTTCCTCACGTCGTGGTACTGTCTCTGTTCTTTGTACACTTGTGCTGACGGGTCCAGGAGAAATCTTATCTAGTTATCTTTGTATATCATGGCTTTCTTTGCCCGAGTGGCTCTAAAGATGCTCTCTCTGTCCTTGTCGTTCAGGCACTTCACAATAAACACTCTCGGAGCCCCGTCGGGTCTTTGGCTTGTTATTCGGTGTGCTCCCTCCAGAACAGGCGGAGACATGTTTGTTGTCCGCGATCCATTTCTCCATGAAAGATCGAGGGTCGGAGCCTTCTTCTCTCTCAGGGATACCCAATATGCGCAGCTTGTTCCGTCGGCTCCTGCACTCCAAATCTTCCACTTTGATCGAAACTAGTTTTGCCGATTTCTCCAGTTTTTCCACCGCACCTTGTAGCTTGTTAATCACGTCCTCGGCTGTGGATATGGTTTGCTTCGGCGATGCGGCTGCTGCATTCTTTGATATCAGATTAAACACTTCTGACTGCTGCCAGCTCTCCCTCCGTTTCATTATGAAAGTCCTGTTCGAATGACTGAATATCCTTCATAATGTCGACAGTGGAGGGGTTAATGTTACTGACATCTTCTGTACCTGCCATGTTTAATTCTTTGATATCCCTTTACGAAACATGTTCTCCGTTACTTCATGATTTGGTTGCCTTTTGCTTGTCTTTGTTTGCTCTTCTCGGCCTATTTGTTTGTATTATGTCTCTCTTTTATGATTATTCCGCCATAACCGGAAGACCTGCAAAGCTCTTCTTAATACAAGTCATATGACTGTCGTACTGTAGCAGCTTTCTGTTGTCATACACTGACATCTAGTGGCCACAGATGGTATGTATCTGAATATTTTAATTTATCAGTAACTTCTTAACATACGACCAGCCAAACAACTCCAAAAAAAGTATCTTATAGGATTTTCTCTTTTTAAAAAAACACTAAACGAGCTACTTTATCCACATCGCCGACCTCAGAAGAAGCAGAGACACAGAGAAGAAGAGAGCAAGAGATAAAGAGAAAGGTAGAAGAGTCTTTAACAGCCGTATCAGGATGTGCTGATGTGCTATCCTACCTGATCCCCTTCAGGAATCTCCTGGATGGAAGGAAAAGGAAGAGGAGGAAGAGGAGGAGGAAGACGTTCACAGGACAGAGAGAAAACACGTCAACAGCTACAGTATGGACACGGCCATGTAACACACACATGTACATATACTCTGACACACACACACACACGGTCATGGTTTACAATGTGAAGCCGTCAGGAGAACATTAACAAACATTAAGTGACGATGTCGACTGAAAAACATTAAGGGTTGAAATCTATCCAGGACAAACCGGGAAAACTGATCAACAGTTTGAACTCTTGGTACAAGATAACGACAGAGTGCTTACTTTTTAAATAAAAACCATGTTTGTGTGTAATAATGTGTGGTGGAAATATTCGACATACAAACTATTGCACTTTGTTGGATTAGTGAATGATTTATAATAATTAATCTATCAGTGAAAGTAACTGAACACAGACACACACTGACACACACACAATCTGCATTGTTGAGACTCACTTAAAACACCTTTATCCTGATTACACAGAATTAGTTTAGAAAAGAAATTCTAAACTGAACAATGAGCAAAAGGGCCATTTTTTTTTTTTTAATTGAGAACTATGATAATTAATGTGACTGGGAAAAAAACACCCTTGAACAGTAGTAGGAAAAGTGACATTTTAGTTAGTTAAATATTGCAGTAAAATCCAACATCAACAAGCTTCCATAGCTCCATCAGTCTTGTAATACTACTTTATATCACAAGCTGGTACGACGAGTCACTCCAAAGTAATCGTATTCAGGTCCAAATAAATAAAAACAGCAAAAAGTATTCCGTATTTGTTACCCACTGCTGCCACCAGTGGACAAAAGTTGTATGACTTAAATTGTACATAGTGTACCTTCAATGTAGTCATGCAAACTCAAAAAGTTGATTCTGAACAAATTTTGCTTTGTTCCACAATCCAATGTGTTTAAACAGTGACGACAGGTGATTCTTTTCATGTTGCCTTAAAATGACAAAAGAAACTGCCAGTTTTTGTCTATTTTCAAATCAACTTGACATCTAGAGCCAACCAAGTAAAAACAGCCAGACAATTCACATAAAAACAAACAAAAGACTGAAGCAGGGGAAAACACATATACACACATCACAGAACAACTACAAGTGGTGTAGTCTGCAGTGAAGACCTGAGATAAAACCCTTCAAAAAAACTAAAACAAAGATTGAATGAGAAAAGAAGTGATGAGACTCACCTGGATGACTCCTTCCATCATGCTCACCATCTTGTTTACGATGGCGATGACTTTGTGCGTCCGCTCCGACGGTGACATGTCCGGCCGGTAGGTGGGCGACAGCACGTATCGGCAGGCCATGTACAGCACGTACGTGGGCGAGAGCTTGAAGTGGACCGTGGAGCTGTTGGTGTAGTTGATGATGGCTGAGAGGAAGGTGTCTTCAGCTGGCGGGGGAGGGGTGGACAGGAGACGTCCATCAAAGTGGGAAACAAGTGGTTCAACAAGGGGTTCAGGTTGACTTTCTGACTGTCAAATTCTTAAGACAAGACTTTTAATACAGCGGATTCAGAGTAAATCAGCAATGTAAGCATGGGAGGCATGTCACTACTGGTGTGTGTGTTTGTGAAAAGATGCGACCGATCATGGAAAGCCCCATTCATCAGTGTGTTACCTCGCTTGATATACTCCGTGAGCTCCCTGAAAACTAACCAAAGACAAAGGGCTTCGACCGTGTACGAAGATGGATATGGTCAGACTCGGCCCATCTCCTGCATTGAGGATTTTTGGGTCTTTAGACTCGTTCTTTAGGTGAAGTTGTTGGATTGGTACTAATGAACAGTCTGATACAGAAACTGTTTGACCAATGTGAAACGTGGGAATGGTTGCAGCTGTTCTTCAGCACCACCAAGAACACCCTCGCCATGAAAACCCCAAGAAGCCATGGCTTGTGCGTCATCGTGTTCGAACCCGTCCCCTCGCTGCCTCTTTGAGGCTTTCGGTTTCTCCCAGGCTATTGTGGGCAGTAAGCTCTCCAGCATCCCTGGCCTGAAAAAACAGATGATCTCACACTTTGCCAAACATACAGCGTACTCCACTCGGTGCTGGGAGAGAGGCTCGACGGCCCTGAGCGCAAGGAAAGTCAATAAACAGAAGTGTGTCACAACGACTGTGGGAAACGTCTGAAAAACACAACTTAATCATCCTAAACTCACCAGCACAGTTCTGAATAACACATGAGAGACCCAAGAAAACGAAATGCCAAGAGTTAAGATGATTCGGCCCAACTCTTGACTTTTCGTCCAGTCGGTCCGACACGAGACAGACACAATATTTTCCTTTGATTACACTATTATTGAGAGGAATGTACCACAAGAAAATGGCTGAGGTTAACAGACTGGCCTGTGTGGGAACAATGAGGACATTAAGAAGCTGCTCGACCGAATATTTTGACAAATAAGTGTGCAAACATTGCCTGGACATGAACTCTTTAGAGGTTTGGTTTGGCCTCTCCGCTCGCTTTTTCCTAAAGTCTGAGGCTAAAAGTCAGTCGAGGTATGCTTAAAGTAACACAACCAAATCTAAAAGTGGGATTTCTACTCAAAATTAGAGGGTGTTTGTCTTTTTTCACTTTCTTTAAACCAGAAATCCTAACCTGAAGGTACCCCCCAAAAATGACAAATAGCTTGATGAAAAACCACTTGATTGTTGTCAGTCTAACTTCAGACCAAAGCAGAAAGAACTTGCATAAACCTCATATCAGGTACTAACATGATAGCATTTATTTAGATCTTAGGTCTGTATAATTGTCTTAAAATCTGCAATGACTGATTGTTTCAGGGTGTCGTTTGTGTGATCGGATTAAAAGCCAGATCGCTCGACTCATTTGTCAAAGGCTTGTAGTGAGAACACTTTTATCAGAAACCTTCATGTTAACAAGTTCATTTCCCCAAATAAAAACCACTTTGTTATCGTTTAGCTTCTGAATGTGTCATGACTCCCCGTCCGTATTGTCCTGGGACTCGGTAGTTTTATAGTCGACAGTCACCATAATAACAATCCAACCTGGTTGCCTGTCCATACAGATGTCCGTGTTCTCCCACTGTTAATGCTGAGAGCGGATTGTTCTCCGCAAAACATTAAGACGTTCAGCTAGCATTTTAGCACACCATGCTAAAAGTACCAGTTCACATCATTATGCAATTAAAAAAAATGATCTATATATTCAAACACCTCATAAATATGGACAGACTAATAAAGATTAAATATCCAAAAACATGAATTGGAGGTAAAAAAACTACACTGAATTGTATCCACGGGTTGGATAAAGCAGCACAGCAGGGGGCGAATCGCTGTGTGAAAACTCACTAATTGACCCAAGTGAACTGTGACGTGGGTATCGATCGCCAGCTCTGCGCTCGGAGGCAGGGCAGTTTGCTGAAGGGGAATCAGGAGGGTTCGATAAGTTTCCAGCTGCGGAGCGCGAGAGGAAATACTCACAGTTGTCTCTGAACTCGATGCTGGCTGGAAGAGTCAGCTCCGTCCGGTCCACAGAGACGTCCTGAGACCTGGAGGGAAAACATGGAGGTCAGGAGGGGGAAGAAGAGGAGGAGGAAGAGGAGAAGGGTTAGAAGAGGAAGAGGACAAGGAGGGGAGGAGGTGGTGCAAACTGACCTGCTGTCCTGCTGCTCTCTGATCATGGGTTTGACCATCCCTCTCTCCATCTCCAGCTTCCCCGAGCTCTGCACACATCACAAACACCCAAGATCCAACAGACTCCAACACAAACTTTTCACAGTGAAAAAACATCTGGAAATGCAAACAATTTGTCTTAACCTGAGTTTTTATACAGATATATCTTAGATTTGGACTGAAATTAATGTAAAAAACACTTGAAACCATAGTTTCGACTCTAGTCTCTGCAGACTTCTCTTAATTATGTGCAAATACACATTTTTATCTTATCTATTCTCATTGTTATCCCGCAGCTCCAGGAGAGAAATGTGAGAGATAAAACAGATAAAACAGATAGTTTGTCAACTTAGAATATGTCAGATTTGGAATATGCATTTTACTGCAGCTGATAAATTTGTAGCTTTCAAATTCACTTTTTTCGGAAAGCTAACTCGGAACAAATCTAAAAAATATAGATATATTTTTAAGGGTTCGTTTAACGTGGAAAGACCACAAATAAAGCAGATCTCCCAGTTTGACATGTGGAGAGAATTAGACGAATATAAATCTGATAAAAGTGCTAAACTGCAAAAATAAGATACAATTGTCTTAAAAGGTAAAACAGCTAAAATGCATAAAATAAGACTAAACTAGCTAAAATGTCCAAAAATTATTAAAGCTAAAATGGGTAAAAAAAATAAAGCCCAAATTATATTAAGTCTTAAAATTGTTTAAACTAAAATGGCTTAACAAAGATTAAATGTTTAAATGTCTTAAAATATATTAAGAAAAAATGGCAAAATTACTAAATTGGCTGAAAATTGATCAATTAGGTTAAATGTGTTAAAATGGTTAAAACTAAAATGTCTATAAATTTCCTAAAACACCCTGATTTTTTTTTTTTTAATAAGCGATTTAAAAAAATATCAATAGAAACGAATGGTTTGAATTTAAAGACCATGAAAACCTCAATAAATGAAAACTGAACCGGCATCACTTTCTTCTCTATGTCTAACATCAATAACATAATTTAACATAGATAATAAGAACACATAATGTACAAATATAGTGTGTGTGTGTGTGTGTGTGTGTGTGTGTGTGTGTGTGTGTGTGTGTGTGTGTGTGTGTGTGTGTGTGTGTGTGTGTGTGTGTGTGTGAGAGAGACCTTGCTTGTGGGCAGAGCAGCTCCACTGTGGATGTCTCCGTGAAGGTCGAAGGTGGTCTCTGGTACGCTGCTGCAGCACAAACAAACAAATAATTTTGGTTTAGAGGAGGAGTCGTATGATCGCCACAGCTGACCTTTCATCACTGGCAACGACCAAAGCTCAAACTTAATACACACACACACACAACTTTTTGAAAAGGGTTTGACTTTGTCTCCATGGAAACGGGGGGGAAAACAAGACTTTTCTGAAATGCTGCTACTGTTCATGCACACCACGGTTGTAGTAAATAGTTCTTCTGCACATGCTCAGTCAATGGACAATAATGTTTTGTTTCAGAGCGTCATGACTCCCAGTCCATATTCTCCTGGACTTGGTAGTTTTATAGTTGACAGTCACCGTAGTAATCTAACTTGGTCATCTGTCCACGAGAATGTCCGTGTTCTCCCATTGATAATGTTTAGAGCATATTGCTCTCTGCTGTAAGTGGGTGGTTTTATTACAAAAACAAACAGCACCCACTAGAGGCCAAACATGAAAACTACTTTTCTGCCATTTCCCTGTAAACAGACAATGTTTTTAAAACGTTGCTGCGTAAACACGAAACCTTTCTTTAACAAAAACACAGAAACGATTTTCACTCGTGAAGTTGTGTAAATGGGGCCTAAGAGAAAATGTGAAAAACTCTGGAAACAGAATGGAGATAAAAGCAATGGGCACATGAGGCCTGGAAATGTACGCGTGTGTGTGCGAGTAACATGAATTGATAGTGACAGCAGTCTATTTTTGAAAGACCACACCTCTACTTTATCACGCCCCACATGACACCAGGTCATCAATGTTAAACAAACACAGCATGTGTGTTCCCTGGGGGGGGGGGGGGGGGGGGGGGGGGGCTGCTTCACACTCCATCACTAACAGCACATTAGCAGCAGGAGAAATCAGATATATTTCTGAACTAAACTGCATGTCCGCTTTGCGTTTATCTGCCACTAACTTTAAGGCCCCGTTTACATGACAACAAACACGAGTGTATCCGCAAAACTTTCTTCCCTTTTGGGGGGTCCGTTTTCACCATACCAGTGTGCAGATCCACTGTATCTGTGAAGTTTTTATCCCGGCTCCCAAGGTGGAAAGATTCTTTCGCTCCTGCAGAGATTGCCTGAGGCTACAAGCACTCTTACTGCGTATGCACACATCTCTCCCCCTCCCTCATGCTCATCCAGTTGTAAACAAACATGGTGGCCCCGTAGTGGTACAACCCGCGGTCCGTATTCTAGTTTTATCGTCCATATCAGTAGTTTAATAGTTGAGACTCTCCCTGATAGCATCCGATGCGTCATCAGTCCATACGGATGTCGGGTTCTCTCCATTTTCTTCATGTTTAAAGCGTATTGTTCTCTGCACATGTGTCTGCGTGGTTTCATTACAAAATTAAGCAACAGCACCCTCCCGTGGCCTGGCATAGTAACTACATTGTTGTCAGTGTGTCCGCTGCTGCAGTGTAAACGCACTCCTTTTTAATTTTTAAACGGATTAGGTGTTGTCACGTGAAACGTTGTCGTGTAAACGGGACCTAACCCACCATAACTAAAATCCTTTAAATTCTGTGTTTTGTTCCAACTATTTTCTATACAAATCAAACGACACGCAGATTAAAGTTCATGCACTTGTCGCACTGATTAACAAGTCGGAACACTCTTTTACTACAAGCTGATCTGAGCAACGGCCAAAGCTAAAAATCTCTGGTGTCTGATCTGTCGCCTGAACTGTCCTGACGCGTCTCCAGCTTGACTCGCTTGGCACTGGACGGCGGCCCAGAAAACCACAGGGATCCACTGCTTCAGACTCCGGCTCCATAAATGGATGTTGGCAGGAGTTAGCAGAAACTCCCTACACACATTTCTGACACTTTTCCACGGGAGTCTTCGCCCAGCTCAGCTCACAGCTGAGACTCGATTGCGGCAGCAGGAAGTGGCTCTTTACGCTCCACAACTTTCAACATGACGCACAGCACGGCGAATCACTGACAAATCCGCTCCGATCTACTCCTTGTTTGCAAAAAGACTTACAAAAGATAGAAACAACAAACATTTTTTTGTAATTATTATCCCAGTCTACATTACGAAATGTGGATGTCTTATTTTTGTTTAGTTTTTTTCTCCTGAAAATGTGTCGCTATGTGGATAACCTGGAAGGTAACCTCATGGATAAAGATTCTCCGTCAATACAACTCAAATGGCAGTCCGTTACCTCCACGCCTCGACACCTTTTGAACTTCTGCGCTGGTAATTCTGAATTTCTGAATACGCGTCGAACCGACACAGAACGCAAGGGGAAGGACACAGGCCACCAGGGCTGTGATTGGTCCGCTCTACTACCCATGTTAAGAAACCCCACGTGTGATCCAGATGGTCGTAAATATACACTTTATTGGAGAAGGACTTAAATTAAAGAATGAATAGCACACACTGCCCAGGGGCAGAATATTCACTGTTTTAACACCGCTTATTGTCTGTTCAATACTGTGTAGGAAAGTAGCTTCGCAACCAATCCTTCTACGCCTCCTGGTGTTATGGCAGTGAACTACTTTGCGACACATACAACCTTGACTAGGTATATGAAGGCCGCGGCCAATCGCAGCCGCCATTTTCTTCCCGATTCGTGATATGCATTTTGGACAGTGATGCGCAGCGTCTTCCCCGGGATATATGCATTCTGATTGGAAAGCGTCGCGGGATTCCCTCGTGTGACAGTCGGGAAACCCCTCGTCGTCCGCCACTTGCACTTTTTCACTTCCATCAACATTCAGATCGTCTCTGGAACGTATTAAAAACTCAATCGACTTCAACACATAAAAACAACTTGAACAGATTAAGTGACGCTTTTGAAAGGAAAAAGGACGTATTTTTGATTATTTTGACTTTCTAATCCTGAAGTTTCATAACTTTTTATGGTTCAGAAAAAAAGTTGACTGAGCAGGAAGAGGACGAGAAACAGGGACAGGAACAGGATTTGATTCGTTATTGACCAATATAATAAAAATACATGACTCACATTTACTAGGTTATTAAAAAAAACATATATATATGGATAAAAAGTGACTAATACAATAAATATGGCAGTATGTAGTAGTAGTATGGTAGTAGGGTGTGGCAGCTCCAATCTTAATACTATCAAATTTATTTCAGACCAAGACCAAACTTAAAATATATATTATTATTCCTTCAGATTGAAGAGTACAAAGAGATACTCCTTCCCTGAAAGTTTCATTGAGATATCTTGATTATTAAAGTGTTTTTATGTAAAAAGTTTTCGGTGACAGATTTGTGTACGAATTACCTTTAAGACAATTACACGAATTCTTAAACTTCTTTTGCCAATAAATTCCTTATTTGTTAAGATATCTGAATGGTTTTGGTGTCATTTCCTTTGTTTATTCTTCACACAGCTACCTTGACGCAGAACTTCCAGGGTGACGTGACGGCGTAGAGCAGGGTTCCCCAGTTCTGGGCCTGGAGGGCCGGTGTTCTGCATGTTTTAGGTTTCTCCCAGTTGCAACACACCTGAATGCAATAAGGGCCTCGTTACTTGGCTTTTTTCCCCAAGCTTGACTATGACATCAACGTCAGACTGAGGTGTGCTGAAGCTGGGAGAGCGAAAACGTGCAGGACACCGGCCCTCCAGGCCCGGAATTGTGGAACCCTGGCATAGAGGCTCCCCACTGCTCCGAGTACTGTCGATGCAGAACTACATTTTATTCATAATGCTGGAGGGAGTGACGTTTCTGAGGAATCGGTCGCATTTCGCAATTTATATATTTATTTTTTGCATTGGCCAATCATATTTCTAGGGTGTGGAGGTGCAGCTACATTAAGGCAGGGTGCCGATGGGGTTCAAGGGTGGTGGGAATCGAACCTATGAACTTTCAATCCCAAGCCCACCTCTCTAACCTCCACTGCACTTTAACCAGGGGAGGGAGGGCTCTTCATGTGTAATAACCTGATGAATATCAGTTATTTGTTATTACTGGCTTACATTTTAAGTTAAACTCTGTTTATTTTTTGGGGAAAAAATAAATAGTTAAATCATTTTCTGTAGATAATTTAAAGTTGTGAGTACTGTTTCTATTTTCTGCTATATCTACCAACTGGGCTAAATGTGAGTATACTCGTATAATTTGAATGTTCTTCTAAGGTACACCCTGGCAGCCTCAAGTTCAGTATGTTGTAAGAGAGAATCATACGTTACCCGAGACAAGTTACTTCTTTTTTTTTTTTTTTTTAATTTTTTGCCCTTGTCCTGTTCGGCAGCTTGGGCCAACAATATGATGTGATTGAGAGCCTTCGGAGTCAGAACAGTTTTTGGTCTTGCAACAGGGAGAGACCTGGAGTCTCCTCCTGTTGCCTTCTCCGTCAGAAGATGGCATGGCTGCCGTACACGACCGGGGGGGAACGCTCAAAGAGAGAGAGAAGAGAAAAGAGAGAACAAGGTTGAGGGTTGAGGGAGGAGGGAGGAGGGGGGAGGGGGTAGGGGGATAACATACAATATCCTTGTTGTGCTACATATATTATTTGCAGTTATCACACTGATCCAAATATTTTCCAACTGTTTTTGGATTAAACCAGCCTGAGCAGCTCTATCTAGACAGTAAAATGATTTCTTAGATTAACAAGTTACAGAGACAAGAGACAAGTTACTTCACATTGAGATGTCTCTTTCACCATTGAGTTAATTGTGTTTATTTAAAGGGGCAATTACTTTATCGATTTAGTCATAAGGTATTCCTCTTACTATGGTGAGAGGGTTACACGTGCACTGGGAGCAGTTTCAGGTTGTGTGTTTTCCTCAAGGACACTTCCACGTATGCACTATAATAGTTGGGGATTGAACATACGACAATTACTGGAGTGACGACCACTCGACCAACCGAGCCACAGCTGCCCTGAAAAAAGGCAAAAAGCAACTAAAGCTGGAAGCAGCCTTGAACAGGCCCTCGCTACTTGCAGGACTCCGACTGAGAATGTCAGTTGGCATATGTGTACTGCTCACGCTGTGTTGTACTGCCGTAGTGTGAACATAGATTAAACAGCCAGCCAAACTTTTTTGAGAGCCAGGAAAGCGAGCAGCCTTTCTCCTTTAATGACTTCTTGCTGTTCCACTACCTCCTACTCAGCCTTACTCGACTTGACTCTCGACTTAACTGGTGACTTCTGCCACAAGCCATTAGCAGCAGCTGATGTTAAAATAAGACAAACTGTACCAAACTTACAATTTTGATTGAAATGTGGTTAAAGGGCATTCTCCAGGACAGCTTTTTGGTCGGGTTTTTAACAGGTGGAGGAAGCCGGTCAGCAGTTAACAGGGAAAACAGTTAATCCAAAACACCGCGGCTCGGAGACCTCTTAATACTCGTAGCGGGTCCCTCCGTTGAGCTCTCTCTGAATCCTCTGGTCAGCCACCAGACAGAAAATGCCTACACATTGTTGCTGCTCCACAGGGTTTATTTTTGTGCATCAATCTCTGTTGGTGAGCATTTTTGTTGCGATCGGTTTAAAAAATGACGGGGTGAATGAGCCGCCTTCTGACTCATCAGTGTCATGACGCGTCAGCCAATCAGTGGCCTGCCGTCTGCCGACGTCACATGTTCTACATAAGTACCACGAAAGTATGTGGTAGTGGGGACTAACGCGTAGTAGGAAAGTGTTAACAGTGAGTCGAGTCAAGCCGAGTAAGGCTGAGGAGGAATTAATGGAAAACTGTTGGAACTTGTAGTAAAGAAGCTGGGGAATAAAAAAATAAACTAGAAAATTTGGGGTCGCCATTCTCATGACCTCAACTTAATGATCATATCGGTAAGAATGAACAACTGTGATCTTTGAAGGGCCGTAACATTTTTATTCCCACCAGAGGGCCAGTTTCTTTCGAGAATTACAGTAGCAAAGTTATCAAGAGAGCAAAGTGTTTATCGTTGAATTTGTTCAACATGAAGATATTAGACATTTTCTACAATGAAAATGAACAGTGATACTGTATTAAAGTCATATAAAAAGATAGGCTGTTAAAATATTATAAATATGCTACCTTAAATACCAATGTGGACCAACACACCGACACAAACTATAAAAACATTGAAGTCAGATTTCTGTTTAAAAGCTTTGAGTTAGCAGCTTCCTACCTGTTAGATTTCCTTTTGGAGGATTTCAAGAAAGCACTTTATGAAACTAAACAACCTCCAGAGTCCAGCTTCTTGACCTCGCTCTCTCTTTCTGGCGGTTAGTCGTCCATTAACTCCAGAAAGGAACATTCAATGACATATTTCCATTCTGGGCTCATCTCTGATGTTCAATACTCTCCGTACGCTCTTCTTATGCCTCCCATTGGAGTGGAGAGCTGCAGCCGGCAGGAGGCCACACCCAGCTGCATGTTGATCAGATTAGAGGGCCGCCCGCCGGTCGCCCTAACCTCAGACCTCAGCTCTTCCTCTCATTTCCACGCTGCTCTCAGAACCGTTCCCTTCATCTCTGTTTCTACTCTAAACCTTCTGCTTTCTTCTTCGACACACACTTTAGTTCCAAGCACATTGAGGCCCCGTTTCCACAACAAAGCTGACTGTCAACTAGAAAACTACCAAGTCCCAGGAAAATATGAACTGGGAGTCCTGATACTCTGGAGGAAACATCGTCCATCTACTGAGCATGTACAGAACAACTAGTTACTACGGCCGTGGTGTGCAGTGGCAGTGTTTCAAAAAGGAAAGAGCATTTTCAAAAAGTTGCACTCCCTCCTCCTCCTCCTCCTCCTCACCCAGACTTGTGGCGGCCCCTCATCATGGTGGCCGGTTCTCTCTTCCCGCCCTGGTCGAACATGGGGTCCACGAACTTGAAGACATGGGCGGAGCCGAACTGCAGCGTGGAGCCCGAACGCAGCACCGTGGTCTCAGTGACACGCTGGCCGTCCACGAAGGTGTCGGCGTCGGGGCCGTGCGGCGTCACCGTCACCATGCCCTCACTGTGCATGAGGTTGCAGTGGTGTGGCAGGATGCCCGGACCCAGCAGCTGATGGACATACACAGGGGATACGTGAGGGGGGGGAGGGGTATGGGGCTTTAAACATTCATTAGAAACACAGCAGAGAGAACATCAGCGTTTGTAGGTTGCTCTGCACAATTACAACAATTCATTGAACATCTCTCCGTGAAGCAGAGGAGGAGAGATGGAGGAGAAAAACAGAAAGGAAGGAATGGATGGATGGATGGACGGATGGTTGAATAGCAGGATGAAGAAGTGGATGGATGAATGGAAGGTTTGATGACTGGTTGGATGAACCAATAAATTAACTGATAGAGGGATTGGTGCAAGGAAGAATATATAATTATGATGGATAAACATAAGGATGAACGAGGAGAGATTGACAGATAGATGGATGGATGATGGATGGATGAAGTTTGGTGTGTTTTACCTGAATGGCTCCGTCCTCTGTGCAGTCTGAGCCCACCTCAGTGATGCTGTGCTGAAGTCGGTACAGCTTTGGTTTGTCCCGCGAGTCGGACCCGTCTACACACACAGAGACACAGAATCACTGTCTGATTCGATCTTCATTTTAAAGAGAAGTACACTTAAACCAACACAAGAACATCTCTGACACGACGTTATCACTGAACCGTTCTCAGCTGCGAGGAGTCGATACGAACTGGTGCATGCTGGGAAACGAACTGCTAATGCGGTGGAGCCTCTGGGCAGTTCCTGGTTAATAGTAAGCAGGGGTTTAGTACAAAGCAAAGCGGCAGATTAGTTTGCCCAAGCCAAAGAAATCAAACGTGGAATCAGGGAAACGTGGAAACTAACAGGAACTAAAACCGACTGAGGGTCAAAACAAGGTCAATACTGTGCTCGATCGAGGACTTTAAAAATGTTTGGTCAATGTAACTACAAATAATTTCTAAGTCTGATACGTTTTCTTTTTTAATGGTTTTAACTCATAATTGTAGCAAAGACAAAGATTCCAAAAGATTCTGAAGATGTCCATCTTCATGTGAACATTGTGAAGCCAACAGTTGTGCTCGTCACACGATTAGAAAACCACTTGATTGTGTCTCTAAACAAAAGGCTGTCAAACGTACGACCCGCGGGCCAGAACCGGCCCACCAGAGACTCCAATCCGGCCCACAAGATGAAATTTACCCATTATGATAAATTATAACATTAACTGCAGTATCTTCATTTGACCACCAGGGACGCACTTCAGTCTGTATTATGAGCTGCATCAGTTCATGTGATCAGATTTATTACACCGACATAGAAATGTGTCAACATTAAAGACAAATTCTGGACTTTGACAAGTTATTCAGTCATTATATGAACGAGCCGACGATATTTCTGAGTTCCAGCTCCATTTGACCAAATGCCCCCCCCCCACCACCACGAACCACACACAGAGGAGGAGCCAAGGATTGTTTTGGGTTTTTTTACCTTCGTGGTGCCGATAGGCGTAGTAGGCATAGTGATTCCCTCGGCCTAGGCAGACAGGCAGGCACGGAGGAAGGGGGACACATGCACAGGACGCACACACACACACACACACACACACACACACACACACACACACACACACACACACACACACACACACACACACACACACACACACACACACACACACACACACACACACACACACACACACACACACACACACACACACACACACACACACACACACACACACACACACACACACACACACACACACACACACACACACCATACAAAAAGGTGGGAAAGAAAACAGACATAGCAGAGGGTGAAAATGCAGCAAGGAGAGAAATTAATGCAGCATTACCTTGTTAACCCATTAATTGCATGGAAGACGCGCACGCGCACACACACACGCACACAAACATACACACACGGTTAAGTCGCTAATCAATTGGGGTTTTTTCCACCTTCCAGAGGATGAAGTGAGTTAGCATCGTCCTGCATCAGACCTGCTGCTCACCTTGACGTCCCAATCAGCACGAACACGGTGCTGAGAGTGACGTGAGGCAGCAGGGGAGGAGTTAATGACATGAGAGGACACGGAGAGGAGGGATCAGTAGCAAAGAAACAAGCTGTTAGGGCAGGACGCGTGCAAGACTCTGCAGAATGGCTTCGGTTGGGGACCGCGTGATGCATTCAAGGACTCCTGCTGCTCAAACTTACCTGCTGTGTTCTGCATTTGACTTTATAAGTCCAGGTGCACCAGCACAACGATGCAGGAGATATTCATGCATCTGTTCTGAAAATCTCCAATTACCTCTCTGTCCATTAGGAAGGAGCCGCCCAGAGACAATGGTGACAGCAGGGGGAAACACACAGGTGCCTGAAAGAGGCCGTGTGTCTGAGATTGTGTTTTGTGTTTGGTAAATAAAGTATTGTGAGGAGGAAGGCTGTCTTCGTGCCATCTCTGTGTGTGGACCCGAGGGTTGCGAGCTCATTTGCCACACACATAAAGGGATTCTTTTTCTCCCTAACTTACCAAGTTAAAAAAATGTTTGGTATTGGTTGGCTGAAAAGAAGTGGTACTGGCTCCCCCCAAAAAAGTTAAATCAGGTTAAATGGCTGAAACAAGACTAGAAAAAAATGATCAATAGATAAAATGCCTCAAACAACCAAACTGGCTAAATCAGTTAAACTAAGTTAAAAAGCATAAAACTGCTAAAAATGGCTACAAAACTTAAAACTAAACTGATTCTAAACTACATTCATGAAACGTCACAAATGTAGTTTAATCAAACTACATAAATAACAATATAAGCTGCGTGATCTTCTCTGATTAAACATGTTTCGTGGCACCAATTTTTATTGGGTGGAATCAGACAAAATCATCTGTTTTGATGGAAAAGGTTGCAGCGCGCTGATCTAAAGCCACATGATCCATCCAGTGAAAGATCATGTGGTGCCACTTGACCTGAATCGACCGACAGAAGTGCCACTGCCACCTGCAGGTTACCGTCTGTCATTACAGTGATGACCAGAGCAGATGGAGGTGCCGCAGTACCTGGACTCAGCTCCACCAGGTACGGCAGCTTCTCGGGTGGCAGCGAGCTGTCCTTCCCCCGGAGGCCTTTGTCCTCCGCCTTCCTCCCCTTCCTGCCCTGGTAGTCTGGCGGCCTCTTCTTCAACTGGAACACCAACGCTCCTGCAAATAAGACAGTGTTTGTATAATCCTCAGACATCTGTTATTTTTCTTAACAGATTATTGTCCTAAAACAACCAATAAACCTCAATCTGATTTAAACTTTACTTAAAGCCTGTTGAATCTGTTTATTGACATAATCTGGTTAATTGTCATTTTTATTATTATATGCTTACAGCTTACGCTTAATCCAGATTAAGTTAAATCTAGGTGAAGTTGACGGGTTAACTGTATATTTACATTTATTTTAGGTGAGAGGGTGATGTATTCTCGTTGTTTTTGTATCGCAAGTATTTAGCATTCTTTCTGTTCCCTTTCAAGCCTATTTTCATTACTCATGGTTTGTTTTTATGCTCAAAGTGATAGATATGTAATGACCGCTAAGCAGCAGCAGGTGGCGGTAAACACAAAATAATGTGGCGCAACAGCTGCACTGCAAAGCAGTAAATCTTTAGTCAGTCAAATATGTGTAACTCTAAGACAGGGGTGTCAGACATGAGGCTCGTGGGCCAAAACCCGCCTGCAAGATGCTCCAATCCGGCGAAACCACCGTGAAAATAGTTACAATTTCAAAGAAAACAGATTTTTACAGAACAGCAGACAACACTGAGACCTGAGCTAGCCAACTAGCATTAGCCTCAAAGCCATGTGTGTGTGTGTGTGTGTGTGTGGGGGGGGGGGGGGGGGGGGGGGGGGGGGGTAAAAACACCCATAATGCAACAGTTATAGGCAACGATTTCTGGACATTTCACTGTATATTGCACAAGAACATTTAAATAAAATCGGGTTCATGTAGAAGTTGTAGCAATTTTTCTGTAGTAATCGTTTGGTCATGTGAAAATATTCATCACATATACTCTGCACTATCGTAGAGAAAAAACTTTAATGTTTAAATCTAAATGTTATTATGGCACCATTTTATCAGTCCAATCCACTCGAGGTGAAATTGGACTGTATGTGGCTCCTGAACTGAAATGTGTTCGACTCCCCTGGACTAAGGCGAGTCAAATTTGGGATTAAAATATCCATCGTGATAAAAGTTTCACCTCTATCTGCAGGCCAGTCCCTAAAAATCTGCAGTGGACACTCGCTGTCGTCCAGGATCGCCTCTTTTCCCGACTTGTCGTCCTGCTGCATGGGAGAGAGAAAATCTTTATGTTATGGGAAGAAACAACTCAGTTTCCTCAAGACATTTTACTATTAAGACCACGTTGTGAAAGATTCAGGGATTTATCCTCTGCCTTTAACGTGCACTGGGTTTTAACTGTTGAATTTTTAGCCTTGTCCTCTTCACTGTCATCTCTGATTACATGTAACTTCACTCACATCCAGATTATAGAGCTCCTTAATTTGTGAAAACAACCGATATCGCACTTGCTTGATCTCGATGATCTATCATGAAAGAAAGTAGCGGTACCCGAGCGATGCAGTACTCTCTGGGGTTCTCCTTCTCCAGGCCGTACTTCTCCAGCGCCTCCACCACGGCGAAGTCGGCCGTGTCTCTGGTGGAGAGCAGGATGGTCTTGTAGGGGATGTTCGGCTTCAGGCTGTCGGCGTATATCCTCAAAGTGCCTCCTGCAGACACGCAGAGCAGATGTTTCATGTATTCTATAAAGAGAACTGTGACATCAACAAGTTCTAATACTATAAAGTTACACAGAGATGAAGCCGTTTCCAAAGTGGTGTTTTCGGTGGTTTGAGCACCGTTGTTGTGTAAACGTACCCCTAAAACAAAGTTTTCACTTGCATTTGTTAAATCCACTCCGGTATGAGATCGGGATATTTATTAGCGGGAGCAAGCAGCAGTTCTCATGCTACTTCTGCAACGTTTTTTTTTTTTTTTTTAAAGCTTAAACTATTTACTACAGCCATGGTTCAGCGGTGCAGAAGCATCATTTCCGGCGTCGACATAGAGATGCAGGACAATCGTTTTCAAATGGTTTCGCTTTCCCCCGTTTTCATGGAGATTAAGTGGTTTCAAAAAGTTGCTTTTTCAGTGACTCCGAGCACTGTTGTTCCTGTTCTTCTGATCGTCCCCAGCTCAGTTTGTGGCAGCCATGTTTTCTCTCGTCTTGTCACACAGTCTTGTGGTTTCCCCGAGCGTGTGACCGACCCACCTCCACTTCCTTCTGCAGGTTGCTGTGCCACTCTTTGCTGGTTGGCAACCTCCTGCGGATCTTCATTACGAATTATCGCAACAAAAATGACAAAGTACAAATCAAGATGGCGGATTATCTGGAACAACACTGTGTCCTCACCATTTATCTTTGGGTGTGTTGAATTCTATTCAACAAATCTTTCACAAGATAGTTCAGTCTTACTTCACTGTGACCCGTAGTTAACCTACACTACACCTTCCAGAAGCAGTGGAGGGTTTAGGAGCTTTGCTCAATGGCCCAACATGGTGATGACGAGGGTGTGGACACACTGTGGTTTTCCCTTCCACCATCTAAACATCTTCCCAGTCGTCTGATTCCTGCGAGCGACCTTCCCGCTGCTTCCTTCACCACGCTGCGGTGGCAGACGAGTCCACGTGACCACGACGTGTCGACTGAAAATTATCACCTTTATAAATCCCACAGGCAAGTAAACAGGCTTTTTACGAGCATTACATAAAGTGATCTTTTTCTGAATGTCACCGCAGACTGTGTGTGTGTGTGTGTGTGTGTGTGTGTGTGTGTGTGTGTGTGTGTGTGTGTGTGTGTGTGTGTGTGTGTGTGTGTGTGTGTGTGTGTGTGTGTGTGTGTGTGTGTGTGTGTGTGTGTGTGTGTGTGTGTGTGTGTGTGTGTGTGTGTGTGTGTGTGTGTGTGTGTGTGTGTGTGTGTGTGTGTGTGAGCTGTTTTTAGAGTGGGTTCCCCAGTCCATCTGTCTGTCTGGCAGAGCGATTAGGTAACGGCTGAGTCACACGTGTTTGTGTCACTCCTTCGACGCATACGTTTCTGTCTCGGTGCGTAAACAAGCCTCAGTCACTCTCTCCGACGACATATGGCCGTGCTCAAACTAACAAATGTACCCACACTGTGTATTGCCCAACAATACTTCAAAGATTAGAAAGGGCAGGATGCAGGAAACCACCAACCTTTGGGTTGAAATTCGATCTGAATCAAAGTCACTCAATCAGTGCGTGTGTGTGTGTGTGTGTGTGTGTGTGTGTGTGTGTGTGTGTGTGTGTGTGTGTGTGTGTGTGTGTGTGTGTGTGTGTGTGTGTGTGTGTTCGCATGCATGTTAATTTGTACATTTGCATGTACATATGCGTTTGCGTGTACATTATCTTGCGTATGTGCGCGTTTTCATTTGTGCTTCTTTGCGCATACATTTGTTTGCGTATGATAGTTTGTGTGCACGTTTGTTTGCATACGTGCTTCTTTGTGTGCACGTTTGTTTGCATACGTGCTTCTTTGTGTGCACATTTGTTTGCATGAGTACATGTTTGTGTTTACATTTGCTTGCATGTTTGTGTGTCTTCGTTAATGTGTGTCTATATGCACCTCTGCTTCCATGACTGCATGTGCGCACGCATGCACACATGCAGTGTGCAGATTTATACATGTAATGATTTCGTTACGAGTTACAGTGACTTACAGATTAGTGTAAATGAAAAAATGGACTGATACTAAAAGATCAACACTAAGTGTGTGTGTGTGTGTGTGTGTGTGTGTGTGTGTGTGTGTGTGTGTGTGTGTGTGTGTGTGTGTGTGTGTGTGTGTGTGTGTGTGTGTGTGTGTGTGTGTGTGTGTGTTGGCTCTGCATGCTGGTGCTGATAACATCTGCAGAGCTTGTCATCCAGCTGTGCTCGCCTGCATACAGATGAGCAGCAGCATTGAACTACAGACGACTTCCATCGACTGGTGATCTCTCTCCTTTTTCCTCCATCAGTGTAAAACACCAGAAAATGTGTTTCATAAAATTCCAAGACTTCAATCTGGCTGCATAACAGAAATTGTTAAATTTATACTTGGAGATTTGAAATTTATATTTTCCTTTTGAGGCCCCATTTACACAATATTTTCAAGTCTGTTTTGTTTTGTGTCCGTTTACATGACAATGGTGCCAGGAGCCGCTGAAAATGCAATTTTTTAAAAACGTTGCAACTCAGGCCCTGTTTACACGACGTTTCACGTGACAACACCTAATCCGCAAAAAAAAAGGAGTGTGTTTACACTGCAGGAGCGGACACAGAGACAACGATGTAGTTAGTCTGTCGGGCCACGGGAGGGCGCTGTTGCTTGGTTTTGTAATGAAACGACAGACGTGTGCAGAGAACAAAACACTATAAACGTGAAGAAAATGGAGAGAACTCGACATCCGTATGGACTGATGGCACATCGGATGATATCAGGGAGAGTCTCAACTATTAAACTACTGATCTGGACGATAAAACTAGAATACGGACCGCTGGTCGTACCACTACGGGTCCGCCATGTTTGTTTACAACTGAATGAGCAGGAGGGAGGGGGAGATGCGCAGAAACAGGCTCTGTAGCCTCCATCAGTCTCCGCAGGAGGGATTAGCGCCGTGAAAGAATCTTTCCACCTTGGGAGCCGGATTAAAAACTTCGCAGATACAGTGGATCCGCACACGGGTGCCGTGTAAACGGACCCCCCAAAAGGGAAGAAAGCTTTGCGGATACACTCGTAATCGTTGTCGTGTAAACGGGGCCTCTATCACCGTGGAAACGGAAAAAATGAAACTTTTTAAAAACACTGACTCAGTCTGCATGGACACAGAGGCGGAATGCAACTTTCTAGAAATGCTTCAACTCAATCGCAGCGGAAACAGAGGAAAGCTCAACTTTTTGAAAAAGCTCGGGCTTCATGGAAATGGGGGATAGTGCTGAAAACAAGTTTTGAAAATGCTCCTGCTCAGTCGCCGTGGAAACTTTGAGTATGATCCGACTTCATTCCTGTGGAAACTGGAAAAATGCAACTTTTTGAAAAACCCCTGACTTCGTGGAAACAGAAGACAGTAGAACTTTTTTGAAAATGCTACGACTCAGTCGTTGTGACAACAGGAAAAATGCAACTTTTTGAAACTGCTTTTTCTCCCTGGAAACGGAGGATATTGCAACTTTTGTGAAATGCTGCCACCACGCATGCGCACCAGTCGTAGTAAATTTGCGCTAACCACATAGGTTTGGGGATTTCTGCCGTTTTCATGTCAACAGACCTCATTTTCCAAATGATGCGTGTATACGTGAAACTTTTGTCAAACAAAAACAATGCGTTTTCATTGGAAGCGTCATCTAATCGGGGCTTCAGTCTTAAAGCAGCCAGAACCTCAGGAGGTTAAGGACAGTGACGTACCGGAGTCGGGCCTCCCGTCGCTGCTCATGAACTCCTGCATGCGTTTCTCCAGCTTCTGCTGGCGCCGCCTTTTCATCACCACCTCTGGGTTGGAGATGGTCCTGGTGAAGCTGGTCTCCGGCATGTCCTTGTAGACCTCGGCTGCCAGCCGGCTGTTCTCCCTGAGAGAAGTCAAGGAGGGAGAGACGCATCAGAGAGGGGAGCACCACCGTTTCATCATCGTGGGGGGGGGGGGGAGACATTAGCTACCCGTCCTCCCGGCTCAGAGTCTGGTCGTCGCCGTCGGAGATGCGAGCAAACTCTTTCTCTCTCTTCTTCTCCTTCTTCTTCTCCTTCTTGGACAAAGTCCTCTTGAAGTTCTGGATCACTCCGTCCTTCTCCTTCTCCGGCCCGTTGCTCTGGCTCTTCTGGGAGAAAAGAAGAAGGGTGAGTGAGGCGCCTCGGGACGGGAAAACTCATTTCTGAATAACTAAAAAGACGATCAAAGACGAATGTTCAGTCATTTTTGAAAAGGGCTGCAACTGTGAGTCAGGCTCGACCACAGTAAAGCATCTGATTTAAAACGTTGGGAATCTTTAAATAGAAAAAGAGCTGAAGGAAACTGCAGCAAAAGTAGAACTTTTACTTTCTGCTCAAATTGTTGAAATTTTCTATGCTACGGATTTATCTAGTCCCTGCTTTCATCCCTTGTATAGTTTGTAGTAAAAAGTGACAGCGCATTAGGATCTATCTGGGGGGGTGGATGAAAACATGAGGAAATTAGAAAAGGAGAGGAAAAATTGATGAGAGAGATGGTAAAGTGGGGATAAACGTGCTACTTCTTGGATGAACAGATCTTTGTAGATTGACAGATTACATGCAGGATAAATGGAAGACTTTCCTGAAGGAACCCAGAGTTTTTCCAGATGGATTTTAGGAGTTTTTCTTTAGAAAATGTCATCAGTCATCCAGAAAGTAATTCCATTCCATTCAAATACCTAATCAAATCAGACCTTCATCAATATTTTGTTCAATTTGTTGAGACAAGAGTCACTCCAGAGAAAGACAGAAGTCACACAGATAAAAATAACATTGTGACGACGATACAATGAGGTGTGATTTGGAGTTTCTTCTTTGGCCAGAGATGGATGAACAACAAAGCGATGATCAGCACGCCGGCGGACAGAAGGAGCGTCTGACCTTGGGCAGGATGTCATTCTCGTTCTTCAAGACGAAGCGTCCTTCTCTGTCGTCTTTGTTCCAGTTCAGCTGGACGACGAGAGGCTTCTCATCCAGATCCAGCTGCCGCTCTTCTAACACACACACAGAACCCACAGTTTACACACAGCAAAGTGCGTGAAGGTATTATCGTCCCTACTTTTTTGGGAATCGGGGGTTGGACAGGCCGAACGCTCCGCCTCTCAACTGTTGATGATTAGCAGAGAGACTCACCGCCGCTGACGTGCACCTCGTACAGCGAGTATTTGGGCGAGGAGAGCATCCTCATGTCCGGCCGGAACTTCTCGGCGAGCGTCTCAATGACGTCCTGCGTTGTGGCCGTGCTTGACACGCGGATGCACTTTGTGGCGAAGTTACCGGCGACCCGGTCCTGGAAGTAGAACCGCATCACGCCGTGGAACTCCAGGTCCTGATCAAGAAACACAGACAGAAAACACATCTTCAGAAACACAGCGGTGTCGACCAACATCCGTCAGAAAACTCAAAGCAGGACTGAGACGTAGCCATTGAGGATTAACTCAGCGCGGTGCTTAATGTGGCAGTGATTCAGCAGGGGTGGGGAGGGGCTGATTCACAGATCTGAGCTATAAAGCCACATTCACCAAGTTTTCTGCAGCTATAGATACTTTTCAAAGTGTTCAGTGAGTGTGAACTGACTTCTAGGTCAAGTTAACAAACTGCCCGGGATACCACAATGTGGGATTTAGCCACACGTAGCCAGTATTACATCGTTATATGATCCAGTCCGGTCTGGGAAAATGACGCAGCTCAGCCTCACAAGATCTGCTTCCACTTGGGCCTCGTTTAGACGACAACGTTTCAAGTGAAAAAGCGATGGTTTTAAGTTGTAGTTTCAGAACGAATGAAACCCCACACTCACACTCGCACTGATAACAACACACTATAAACATCAACTATAGGAGAACGAGGTCATTGGTAAGGACGGATGTTAAAAAATATTTATTCAAATAATGTTTATTTTTACAGCTGAACTCAATTATGACCGAATGACCCATCGGTAGCAGCCACACAGAGCAGCGCTCAGGGGGGAGCTTGTGGGGACCGGGGGTCTTGCTCAGGGATCCACTGTACATGTCTGTGAGGACTGTGGGAGGAAAGCGAGGTGCCCAGAAGAAACAAACAAACCACACAGAAAAGGCCCCGGTTGGATTTGAATTATTTTTTAAATTTGAGAGATTTACTAAGACTAAAATGTACACAAAAATCTACATTTTATGTAAAATTCTTTTAACTGATTTCCAGGAAGTCATAATTGTCTCTGAGTGTTCATATGGCGCTTTCATCAGTTTGTGGTTTAGTCAGCAGGAAGCTTTACTTCCCCTCCTCACAATATTTAGACACCAACACAGCCGGTGATTTCCCCACACCCTGGGCTATTTTCATTGTCTGTGTACAGTTTCATTGACTGCATGTTGACATTTCCCTCTGCAGGGCCTGTCATGAAACAGGAATGTCCTCCACATGTACACACCCAGGCCTCCTATGTATGTATGAACAGAACAATGTGCTGATGCTGCGACTGTCGCTTGCAGCCAGTGCACACATGTGATCTGTTAAAACTCGGTAGCGGCTGCAGAATTTATCCTCACTGCTATTCTTATATTATATATTCTATATAAAATAATAATTATAATAATTTATATTATTATATATTCACTGTTATACTTCATATATATGTACAAACAATCTCAGGAACTTCCACCAGCTTGCTGTAAATAAGATGGATTTAGCACAAAGCTCATTTCCATCCGTTCCATCGTTTTCTGTGTTTTATTAGTTGTTTTTTTTTTAAAGCTTTTGGATATTTGCAGCATTACGTCCTGCTTCTCCTAATTATATTTCAGACTTCACCTTACTGGAGGTGTACAAAAAAAGTATGTGACAACAATACAAGATTATTTAAAACGAGCGGGGCGTGTCTGAGACTCGGTTTACGAGAGAATCTTTCAAGTGAAAACGCATCGTTTCAGTCTAAGAAAGCTCATGCTAATGATGTCCGTTTACACAGAATTTCAAAAACGTGTGTGTTTTCACCGGCTCCGAGCACCATTGTCGGGAAGACAGACCCCAATAATACCACTTGAAAATGTTGTGAAAATGGGGCCTCAGACTTTTCACTTCATACGATGGGTATATTTATGAGCAAGAGGCGAGGAGCTAAGCGTCTGCCTTCAGTTTTCATGCTACTTCTGCAACATTTTGCTTTTTAAGCTTTTAATTATATGGGTGCTTGCATTTCGAGGTGCATTTTATTTGTAGCCTTCAACCCATGCACGCATGCAAATATTTAGTTTTTCTAAACTTTGCAGGTCTCTGCGTAGCCAAAGCTTGCAACTAAATAGACAAATGTGTTTGGGATAAAAGTTCCTTTTCCGCAAAGTTTACACCACGAGGATAACAAAGCGCACTGTGGAGTCAAACGGTGGATATAAACAAATGCTTAGAAAGTTGAGAGGACTGTTGCATCTTCATAAAAGGACGCAGGAAATCTCTGTAGTTCTGTGAAGACTTGAATGTCTTCAATGACTGCAGTAGGAACTTTTACGAGGATCTGAAAGAGAAAACCAACAGGCCAGACGACTTTCTCAAGTGACGGATCAAGCACATGTGTGCCAAGGACTATGAACAGGATGACTTAAAGCGGAGGTTTAAACTAGATTAAATCGACACTGATGCCGTCTGTCTGCGGCCTGCCTACGAGAGGAAGGAACAACCGGGAGATTAGACGGAAGCGTTTTCAGTATTCGTGGGGAGGAAAGTCTCTCCACCTCAGTGGCTCTCAGCAGTGAGTGAAGAGTGGAAACACTGAGCAGAGTTTCGATAGGGGAAGGGGTGGAGTCAGGAATGTGTGTGTGTGTGTGTGTGTGTGTGTGTGTGTGTGTGTGTGTGTGTGTGTGTGTGTGTGTGTGTGTGTGTGTGTGTGTGTGTGTGTGTGTGTGTGTGTGTGTGTGTGTGTGTGTGTGTGTGTGTGTGTGTGTGTGTGTGTGTGTGTGTGCGTGTGTGTGATAGTGCGTTGTGATTTACAGCAGGAATGTGGGTCATCAAGGGTTGCCGTATTCAAGCTTGCGTAACTGTTGGTAGCCGTTACCATGGATACGGTGGAACACTTGGGTTCAAGCGCAGAGCCTTGGCTCGGAGCAAGAGGTGGATGATTAACATGCTGGCCGTTAAGACTACAGTCACCTTTAGGCCACTGGGGGAGTTCAACCACAAGCGGTTCAAGTCAAGTGCAACAGCAAAACAACACCGACCCCGGGGAGCTTCAAGACTTGGTACATTCCTGAAAACCCATCGATCCTGCAGATCTTGCGGAGTCATGGTACAGTCCTGCAAACCCAGAAATCCATGTTCTGAAAACAAATAGATTAGTGGTACCGACCAGAGGTCTGCAGTCTCTCTCAGCAAAGAGACAATTTTGTCACTTTCAAATGATAAAATATCAGTCTGTAAAGTTATGCATGTAGTTTTGATAAATTACATTTCATGACTACAATTTAGAATACATTTTGTTGTTTAAGCCTTTGCAGCCATTTCTAACCTTTATAGGCGATTTGAAATGATTCAGTTTGTTTGGTCATTTCACTTGTTTTAAATCCATTCTTGACTGTTTCAAATATTTTGGCTACTTTTTAAAATTTTATTCTATTTTATTTAGCAAATTTAGCTTCTTTCTATTCAGCCGATCCTCCTCTCGACACTTATTTTTGACAGCAACTTTAGTCTTTTTGGAAAAAAAAGCCAGTTATGTAAATACAATTCTAAAAAAAGATAATAGAATGAAAACTGTTCTAATATATAATTTTCCGAACGCTTCATGGAGCCAATACAGAGGATATAAAGAGCCACAAGTGACTCTAGAGCTGCTGGTTGCAGAAGAAGACCTGTAATCAATCTTATGGGGGCGGGGGAAAGAATTGCAGAATCGCCACGTTCATGTAAACACACACATGAAAGGAGCCTCAGAGTTGTGGTTAGGGATGGGGTCGATCCAATCCAGTTTTGATTATCAGGTTCCGATACCAACGTAATTCATGGAAATTTCCGATCCAACATAAAATCAACAATAATGACAACAATATGAAACCAAACAGCTCTGGTATCGGAATAGTATCTGTATCGGCAGATATCCAAATTCTGGTATTGGTATCGGAAGTGAAATAATGTGGATCGGCGCATCCGTAGGTGTGGTTTGATGTGTTTGGGTCAACCTGGAGGGTAATGTTGCAACAGAAGCTTGTTAGCATCTAATAGCATTTTACATTAGCATCTCCTGTTGTGGTCTTTCATTTTCCAACAATACACACTCGATGTAAACAAAACTGTTTGATGAAGGCTGCAGGTAGCAGCAGCAGCTGACGGGATCACCGCTGCTGCTGTGCGGCAGCTCACGGAGGGTCACAGTGAAGCTCACAGCAGCAGCTGGTGCTGTGACTCCCCAAATATCAGACACAATCCGATAGTGGTCGCAGACTTCCGACCAATCCCTCGGCCGTCCTACAACTATGCACAAAGCCCGACCGGTTTGAGCTGCGGTAGCCTTTACACAGTCTTTCTGATATCTGCTGAACAGGCTTAAAATAAGTCACTATCTTTTTTTCATTAAGTCCACAACTTTGAATATAGAATTATAGAATTGAATATAAGAATTCTGGTGAGATCTTGCATTGAAATCAGTCAGTAAACTTCTGTGAACTGAGGAAACTACACAGAACCACAGTTAATGACATTACAGTAAGCGCAAAATGTTTTCGCAGACACATCGCATCTCTTGACAAGCTGTCCAAGTGTCTCGCTGATCTCATTGATCGTTTTCCCAGTTTTAACCGTCGCTGGGACTTTTCGTTGTAGCCATTCCCAGCAAAATCTGTCCTCTACGTTTTTGTCGATATCCAACACTGCTGCTTCTTGATCTGGTGTTAAAAACGTCCTATTTCAGTGTAAAATATTGTTAATCTGGACTCTAACAAGCTGTGCAAAATGTGTCTAAGACTGCAATGAAACGGGCATTCTCATTGGTTGAAATCATTCATTTTCAGCCAATCACCGATATATTTACTAATTCTTTGTAAAAGACACGATTAATTTCGTGTTGTGAGCAAGACAGCAGCGTGACATTTGGTTTCGATATGATTCAACTCTAATCCAACGTCATTCTTGATGATAGCAATAGAATTCAGGTAACACAGACTATTTACGACGCACACAAATTAGGCCAGGCCGGAGAATGCCGTTATTACAGAGCTGTCAGTGGTAAACGTATACACCTAACTAGGTTTGTCAAACACACGGATTCCAGCCCAGACATTGATAATGCCTTAAGTGTAGAAAGTGAAAAGAAATCAAAGTACCTTTTAGCAGCTTTTAACCTATTCACAAGGGATCACACCATTTTACTGAGTAGCGGATTAAAACTGCCTTCAAGTTTTTACAAAAGAATGTGTGAGTGTGTAAAGATTTTTTTATACAAGATTTTTATTGTCACCATTCCATTCATTACCAGTTTAAACCACTGAAGAAAATTTTTTTTCACAATGGTATCAGCGGGATTGAGCGTTGGTGTCGGAATTAAATAAGAGAATCAAGGCCCTGTTTACGCGACAACCTTTCAAGTGATAACTCATCAGTTTGCATTTTCTGAAAAGTTTTGTATTTACACAGTATTGTTTAGAAAACAATGACCATTTACATAGAAGGCCCGGCAGAAAAAGGTTAAAACGTTAGCAGGTTTGGCCATGAGTTGGAACCGTTTGTGTTTGTAATGGAACTACACACGTATCAGAGAACATGTTATAAACATTAACAAAGGGAGAACACGGACATTCATATGGACAGACGACCACGTTGGATTGTTATTACGGTGACTGTTGACTTTAAAATCACCAAGTCCCAGGAGAATATGGACTGGGAGTCATGACACTTTGAAGGAAGCATTGTTGTTATTGTCCATCTACTGAGCGTGTGCAGAACAACTGGTTACTATGGCCGTGGTGACCGGGACCAGGAGCAGCGTCTCAGAGTCTGAGCATTTTTGAAAAGTTCAGCCTGAGGAATCATTTTCAAAACGTTGCGTTTGCAGTGACTCCAAGCACCGGTGTCATGTAAATGGATCACCAAAACACAATGAAGATTTAGCATTTTCACATGAAAACGTTGCCATGTAAACGGGACATATTTTAATATTTATATTTGACCTCTGCTGTATTATATTTTCTTCCTTTGTGTGTGTTTTTTTTTTTTTTTGCCGTCACTGAGGTTGCTATCACAAAATTTCACTGGTGCCAACACTGTTTTAACATTGCTCCAGAGTGACAATAAAGGACTATTCTATTCTCTTGTCACAGCATATTCTGAGTCACTAGTTAACCTTTGTGGAGAAATTTTATTTTAACTACATTTTATTGAATTATCAAGTTAGATTTTTTTTAAATTTTTTTAAATACTGTGCGTTTTCCATCTTAAAGTGGCAGTATGTAGATTAAAAGATTAACGCGTGAGCAGTTGACTTTACAGTTAAAATGTTACTTGCTTTTGGTAGCTTCACCTGCCGTTTTACACTATAAAGTCAGAAGGCAAAATTGTCAGAGATGTACATGTACATGTCCATGTAAATGGGGCCTAATTCCAATGCCTCAAAATGTCTCAAAATGTTTCTCAAATGATTTTCCAATATGTTTGCAATCTCAACACTGCCCGCACATGGTCACTGGTGGTACTGTTACATTGGTTTCGTCTGTAGGATCCCGGAGACGTAAAGAAAAATTTATCAAATGTTTTTAGGCGTCACGCATAAAAGAGCCTCTAATAATTTATCACAGATAAAACTCCCTTGTATGGCTTCATTTATCTCATACATGGCATTGTGAAGCTCTTTTGGGCCTCTGCCCCTTTCATTCACATCACTCAGCTGAGGAATGTTGTAAATCCATTTTGCATGAAGCAAAGCGAAGCACCGACGGCTCCTCTAGAAGTCAGATGTGAGATGGATCAAAAGCCTTGTCCACACGAGCCAAAACGATCTTTTTTCTCCCAGACGTTCTCCAAAAAAAAAATTCCATCCACATGTCATTATGAACACAGCTCAACTCGAGGCTTCAGGGCATGTAGTACATATGCCAGGCCTTTAGGGGCGCTGTGACTCACCAAATACACCAAAAACACAGAAGAAGATGTGAATCAGTACTTTGTAGTACAGACGGAATTCAGTTGGTACCTATTAAAGTACCGAATTCGGTACACATCCCTAGTCACCCCTAGACCCCTGGTTGGGAACCACGCCATTACATCACATCATATCTCATTCGTTCAGGGTTATCTCTCCAACAGAACAACCATAAATAAGACTGGAAACAAGACGAAAACTTACTTAATTACTATGTTAATCCCAAAATAATTACACAAAGTGCTTCAGAGGCTCAGCTTGTAGGGAAAAGTAGTGGCTTCACCACTCCAGCATCCGTCAGCACCGCTTCTCTTTTTAGCTCCCTCTTATCATTTCACCACATCTCCTTTCCACTGCTCCTCCAAGTAAAAGCAGCGAGCCGCCCTGAGCTTCTTAAATCCTGCCTCCATATGCACAGCTCCGCCATGTCAGTGTGTGTTGGTGTTTTTAAAGTGGTGTTGGGTAGGGGGTTATCAGGTGTTAAAGAAACTCAACAGGCCTCCAGGTCCGAGCACGTAAACCACTTTCGTCTGAGACGGTGAGATACTCTAAAGCCCAAACTGATGCAAACTGGGTCTGAAGAGGAAAATGAGAACACAAGTGACTACAAGTACCTAGTACTGGGAGTCATGACACTCTGGAGGAAACATTGTTCTTATTGTCCATCTACTGAGCATGTGCAGAAGAACTATTTGTTCAGATCAGTGTCTCAGTATTACAAACAAGCCCCTTTTACATATTTTCAGATATTCTACCATTTGCCAGTACATCCCATGGGAACCCTTTTGGCCCACTGGTCACATGTTAGACACCCAGCTGTGCAGGCATTTAGTTTCAAAACTCAAACAACAATGATTCCAAGTGCGCCGTTTCCTGTATTTTACCACAATCAATCTTTAAACACACAGCCTCCATGGAGCCCGATGGTCCACTGGGGGAAAACATGAGCTTCTAATTGACATCTTGAATTAATCTATTATTAATGACTATCGATCACATTGTATTAGTTAGACGGATCTTTGTTTACAGGATGTCAGCGTCTTTCAATACATGAGGTTGAGCACATGTTTGAATTACCTTCTGAGTGCTGGTCTTTTCTGTATTTCTGCTGCTTTGTTGAAATAAATGAAAATGATATTGTGGCATGTGTCTCTGGAATGGGAACCATGCACTCTCAGCCCTTTTATAAGGGACACACTGATTAAATACTTGGGTGGTGGTGGTTTTTTTTTTTTTGGGACAAATATATTTATTAGATTTTTAACAACTTAACAAAACACACATACTTGGGTGTTGTTGAAAGATAGCAAAAAAAAACGCACAATCACAAGCCAATTACACAATTAAAACTAATATAAAATGGTGTAAATTTACCAGAATCATAGATAATTCACCATATTTCATTCTGTAAATGGCCTTTAGGCTCTTTCAAAGATTAAATGTAAATTACTGATGTTCTACCATACAATATTATTCACAAAAATGTCCAGTAGATATGACTCACTCAACTTACTTTTCTGAGTATGGTTCTGATGTTCAAGTACATTTTTTCAATTTATTTATTTATTTTTTTTAAATATGAGATACTTTCAAAAAGCAAATGATCAACAAACTACAGTATTTACGATATACTAGAAAAACAATAGCGGTTTCAATAATTGGCACAACTACTTTTTCCTACATTCTAATATTTTCTTCAATATACTTTAAAAAATACCCTTTAGACCAGGTACCTTAACTTTCATTGAGAGGAGAAAGAGTCATCAACACTGCTGTGTACAAATTCTTGAGAAACGACTACAAGAAGGCAACGTTTCGGAAAGGCACCGCTCTCGACCTCTATGTAAAGAGAGAAAATACAGCTGTTCTGAAACACGAAGTACAGCACATACAAGTAGATCGATGAAAAGAATGGAAGAATTCCCGAGTTGTGACACTAAATCTTTGAAATTTAACAGTAGTTCATCAAGAATGTATAATTATACCATCATCTGCATAGGCATTTCTAACATACAGATACTGAGTGAGCCTATACGCCAAAGAAAGACAGTTTAAAGAAGCTTGAATGCTTATCGTACAGTTATGTGCAGGCACCAACTAGTGGTCTGGCATGCAAACTACAGCGTTTTCAGGGTTTCTGTGCACGTCAATTGTCGGACAATTTCTTTGAAACAAAGACCAATGACGTATCAAGTCGATCATAGTGATTAAAGAAAATATACGCTACCCCTACACTCATCAGGCGGCGTTAAATCAGTGGATTTCCAGCTTAGTATGAAAGCAGCCTCAGATACATGGTATTTGTGTGTTTAATTTAAAGTTTTCAACTCTGTTTGTTTTTAAAAATGTCTTTTTAAAAAAGATTTACTTGCTTCCACTTCCGTTTAGCAAGCAAGCCACTCACAGTTCTTTTAATCGTGATTTTAAAGTGGTATACTTGGCTGGATGATGATATCGCAATCAACAACGGCTTAACAAAGTCAGAGCACACATCTATTACTGCTTTAGATAATCTTCCATTAGAAGACGGACTTGAAAACCGTAGTGACGCCATCCAGTCGGTAAGAGGAGGGCTTCAGCTGCTGAGCCAGACTCAGCTCCACTTCATTATGAATGTGCTGCAGCTGGAAGCAGTGGGTTCAGCTGGCTGTGACTCCTGATCTCAATTTAGTGGGGATAAAGCTGGTGGGGATGTCAATGAAACACAATATGAAAACAATTACAGGCGATAAAATGTTTCCTCCTACACGGTCACGGCCTGTTGACTCCAGGAAATACCACCAGTCCGCAGGCAGGGAATGGTTTCAGAGGAACTTCTCGTTCTTTATCAAAACTGACAGCGTTATTTCAACTACGTTAACAAAGTAGCATATAAGAATGCTGTAATGTTATTATCTGTCCATTGTGTGGCAGCAATGAGAATTGGAATTGCTTAGAGCTTTGATAAGTCTTGTTGTACCGACAACTAAATAAATCCTTTAACTACTCATTGCCTCACCTTGTGGTAGAAAGTGGTATTACAAGCGTGGGCGACCTGAACATAGGTTGTTATATTGCGAATATCACTCTGAAGTCATACAGCACAATACAGAGTCATGTTCAAAATGATTGCATGTAGGATTCATCTAATGTCATAATCTGTCCCTTGGGTGGCAGTCGTGAGACGTGATGGTCTGGGGAAATACAAAATTCTGGAATGACTGAAATATCACCTTGTGGTGGAAAGTGGCATTACAGTGGTGGATGATCCAAGTCTAGTTCATCTTACATAAGGTAACTTCAAAGAAAAGCAGCCGTAAAAGTGCTGTTCTTTTAAATTAGCCTTCAACAGAAAACAACAGTCATGATGTTAATTACATTCCGTAGGTCTTGGGCTGCAGTTATTGGTACAAAGTAAACTAGCCAACAAAGTCACCCGAGGTTAAAACTGGTATTGTTGAATGAAAGTTGTCTGTGCTTGTGTGTGGTTTCATTACAAAAACATCCAACTACATCACTTTCAGCGTTTGATGCTCGCGTGTAAAACGTGAAACGGACATGCAAAAACAATGCGTTTTCACTTTGCCGTGTAAATGGGGCCATAGACACACAATATAACAACCCACAGATCTACAAACAACAGAAATCTGTTACTATGCATTCCTGAGGGTTTTATAGCTTTTGGATCTCTGGTATGTACTGATGTCTCTGTGTTATATTTCACATACCGCTTACCAGAACAGTCAGGGTTGAGGTCAGAAATTCTGATCGGGACACTCCTACTTACAAGACTAATCAGCTGGGGGCTAGGTCATTAGCTTGTTAACTACCTTCAAGCTGTTAAAAAAAATAAGAAAAACGACACTCTTTAATTCAGGGGTCTCAAACTCAATTTCCCCGGGGGCCGCTGGAGGCGGAGTCTGGGTGAGGCTGGGCCACATCAGGGCTTCCTCAAAGAAAGTTGTACAACAAATCCTCAAACGTCATTATTAACAGTTTTAATGATTTCTTCTGAACATGAGGTGTCCTGAACATGAATGGAACATTGAATAAAGATCATGAACATGGTTTCTGTTGCCTACTCCTGGCTGCCAGAGACTTGGCAGCGCTTCTTCTCACATATCTGAGCCACATTTGGCTTGAGAGAGGAAGCAGTTGAGACCCTCAGAATAACTTGAACAGGGGTCGGCAACCCGCGGCTCTTTTGTCCCTCTGCTGCGGCTCCTTGAGCCTCGGTCCCACTGCAGTACATCCCTGAGCGCGGTGGGTCAGACGGTACGGTAAGGCAAATCGCACCCAGACCAACTGTGTTGCACGGTCCCACGACAGAGAGTGCAGTAAAATGTAGGTGGGTTGTGAACGACGCAGGGACGTAACGTCACTACGCAACAATAGTGGCACGAAGAGCGTGGAATCGCGGTCGCAGCTCACTGCAGCCTGATCCGCAGCTCTGTGGTCGGTGGCCACAGCTCCGCGGTCATTCGCCGGAAGACCATGGAGCTGTGGAGCGCCACATTTCAATAAATCCAGTCAACAAAACCAGCAACGTGTGCAAAGCGGCGTATATGAACAATACGGCATGAGAATGCCGATCGTCACTACGTGCGGAGGACCGATGCTTCATGCTGATGCTCACACGCCACAGAGAGCGACAAATACTATCTTAATGCTAAATAAAAGGGAATTACAAAACAACTAAATGACATTGAAAGCCACTCACATTCATGGTTCTAAAAAACCCAGATTTCCCGCATATATCCGCCATTTTAATAATATGTAGTGTCACGGAGCTGACCGCTGCAATGCATTATGGGAGTTTCTGTTCATCGTGTTTTAGATGTCATTATTGGGGGTTATATTAGGTTTGTAGTGTTGTTGCTTAGTTCATGAAGTAGTGAGTTCATCTTGTTTAGTTTATTAGTTGTCAGTTGGTAGCTGGGAGTAAAGCGGGTTTTGTGTGTAGTGTCGTCCTGCCATGGTGTTCCTGTTGGTTTTAATGTCAAAATAAAAGCCAATGCCGCTTACAGCAGGCATGAAGATAAGCTCGACTTCTTCTTTTACATGTCTCGCTACAAATCAGGAGCGGTTGTGGATTTGTTTCATTCTTTATCCCCTAAGAAAGTATGGAACCTCCTGTGCTTCAGGCCCCTGGATCGGATTTACTTGATGCATTTCACAACAACAGACATCACATTATCAATCTTCAGGCTCTTTTTGTGCTCGATCATAGCATATGTAGATGGTAGAAAGCACCGGGGTGGCGACCTCAAAAAAAGGGACTACTGTCTGACTGTTCATCACACGCCGTGCTGCTGTTGCGAGCGTGGAGTGCAGCTTCGCCTAGCCCCAACAAAGGACGGCGGGCGGGAGCTGGCTGAGTGGCAACGTCGGAGGTCCACTCCCCTCGCGGGCCGCACTAATATTGTTCTTTCATATCAAGGTCGGGGCCACAAAATATTGTCCTGCGGGCCGCAATTAGCCCGCGGGCCGAGAGTTTGAGAACCCTGCTTTAATTTGTTCATCGTCGATGCTTCCTCTTGTACTGATGCTGCAGTCCTGTGTTTAATTATATCCCAAACCTTCCTTTCATGGAAACCCTGAACATTTGTGCTGGGATTTTAGGGGGGGCTTTGAGAAAGATGAATTTCAAGAGTAGGGAGGAGAGCAGCTTTCTGGATGATGGCTGTTTGAGAATGAGAACAGATTCCAGCTGCTGTGCGTCATCCTCCACACACGCACGCACGCACGCACGCACGCACGCACGCACGCACACACACACACACACACACACACACACACACACACACACACACACACACACACACACACACACACACACACACACACACACACACACACACACACACACACACACACACACACACACACACACACACACACACACACACACACACACACACACACACACACACACACACACACACACACACACACACACACACACACACACACACACACACACACACACACACACACACACACACACACACACACACACACACACACACACACACACACACACACACACACACACAAGAACATGAGCCTAATAAAATGAACTGAGTTCTTGAGTCAATATTGTTGCAGCCCCACCTGCAGTAACATAGAGGGATTCCTCCCGAAGCTCATGTCTAAGGTCAGCTGGACGCAGGTTTTTAACTTTGACGAGGGAAGAGTCGTCGGCGTAAAGGCATTATACAAACATAAGACACGGCAGCGAAAGTCCAGCAGAGACTGGAGGGGGCGAAGACAAAAGGAGCCCTGGAGCGGGAGAATTACTTTCCTCATTCTTTAAATAGCCTTAGTATGCGAGGCGTGGACCACATTATCCACAGGATCAAATATCTGCCCGATACCCGCGGCTGCAGATGTAACATCAGAAAGAAAATATAACCCCACCTCCGTCTACTTTTCATTGTACAGGTGGAGGAAAAAAAGGAGCAAAATGAAAAGTGAAGAAATAAGCTCAGTATCTTGACTTTCAGGATGGGGGGTTGGAGGGTTGTTGCTTTACTGTACCGGCCCACCCCATTGCGTCCCGTCACTTTTGTGCAGTGGGACCGAGGATTAAAACATGTCCAGAACTTTAAAGGGACCTGGAGATATGGATTTATGACAGAAATCAATGGCGTGATGCCTACTTGTGCATCAACTGATGGTGTCCATAACTTCAACGCTGTGCACCAAAATCCCTGCGCAATTCTTTAACTGACATTTCACGATTCAAGAGACTAAAACTACATGAAATACAGCAAAATCTGATCCCAATTTAATCAGACAAGTAGAATGATGATCCATAAATACAGATGACTTCAATGCTTACAATGAGTTTATGGAGCATAAAAATCCAAATGCATTCTGAAAAACTTGTATTTTGTAAAACAAATAGCATCAAATGTCAAGATGAACAGCCGAGCGCTTTGTTTTATTTTCAAAATAAAGTAGTCCAAATATTCGGTTACTTCCTGTTCACAAACTCAAAGTGTGTGAAAAACTGTCACGTTATCTGCAAGAGATTAACATCACTTATATAAGTGCTTGAATTCACTACAAATTAGATTATCACACGATATTGTGCAGCTTAAAGATCTAACATTTTGCCATCAACACTTTCTCCAATGAGGATGAAGGGTCAGATTTAGTGCCGATGACATTGCCAGGTGCAATTCGATCGGTTAATGTCAGGGGAATAGTTGAAGGAAACCTTGAGTTGTTGATGTATTGCTAACCTTTTAAGCTGTCCCTTGGGAAACATAAACAATGAAAAGGCACATGCAATTACGCCCACGTTGCTTCAACCTTCTACTTGAAACTAGATTACTACAATAAAGCTGTGTTGCATCTTGAAGTTAGCCTCACTCGGAGTGAAATCTGGTTTTGCAGAATAAAATCAACCTGATCCGTGGAGTAAACAAAATCGGGTCGCTCACGCCCGTTGTCCTCGAATGAAATGGCCAAACGCACGTATCTTCTTTGTGGCTGCAGAGAGCAGCCTCTTTGTTTCAGGGGAGTTTTTGCGGCCGATATCGGGCGGTGCAGCCTTCACCCCTTCACCCCCATCCACCTGGGCCGGCTTGTCATCCTGACAGAGTGAGGCATTGTAGGAAGACGGGGTGTAAATCATTTGAACACGGCGGTGACGATTTGGTCACAAATGAGGCCTTCTAGGCTGAAAGATAAGAGCACAGCAAGTGGGAGAGAGAGAGTGTGTGTGTGTGTGTGTGTGTGTGTGTGTGTGTGTGTGTGTGTGTGTGTGTGTGTGTGTGTGTGTGTGTGTGTGTGTGTGTGTGTGTGTGTGTGTGTGTGTGTGTGTGTGTGTGTGTGTGTGTGTGTGTGTGTGTGTGTGTGTGTGTGTGTGTGTGTGTGCCTGCCTATGTGCTAATTTCCCACTAAAATGCCACTCAGTGTTGTGCAGCCCAACTTAATTCTTATGCAAACAAACAGTATAGCTTGTATAAAGTTCGTCACCTTTGACCAGCAGTGTGTTGGGATCTCACAAGGCCACAGAAGGTTGGTTCAATTCTAAGGAAAGACAATCTTCACTTGTTCATGACATGTGGAGTCAGACTGTCAGGAATGTGACTGAGGCCTCGTTTAGACGACAACGAATACAAGTGTATCCTAAAAACTTTTCACTTTTGGGGGGTCCGTTTACACGACACCAGTGTGCGAATCCACTGTATCTGCAAACTTTCTATCTCAGCTCCCAAGGTGGAAAGATTCTTTCACGGTCGCTATTCCCTCCTGCAGAGACTGCCGGAGGCTACGAGCACTCTTACTGCGCATGCACATCTCTCCCCCTCCCTCCTGCTCATCCAGTTGTAAACAAACATGGTGGACCCGTAGTGGTTTGAGTGACAATCCATACTCTAGTTTTATCATTCATATCAGTAGCTTAATGGTTGAGACTCTCCCCTGATAGCATCCGATGCGTCATCAGTCCATACGGATGTCGGGATCCCTCCATTTTCTCCACATTTATAGTGTATTGTTGTCTGCACATATCTCTGTGTGGTTTCATAACATAATCAAGCAACAGCGCCCTCCTGTGGCCTGGCATACTAACTACATCGTTGTCTGTGTGTCCGCTGCTGCAGTGTAAACACACACGTGAATTTTTTGGGGGCGATGAATAAGAAATTCTGATAACCGATGTATCGGCCAAATAAGTGTTTTCGTGATGGGGTGACGCGTCAACGTAAATACTTTAATTCGTAATGACGTGCATTGATGTGTCACATCAAAGATGGCGACTTCTCGTCAATGTGGCAGCTACAATATAAGCCTGGATGGAGGACGAGGCCCCCGGCTAGCTCAGTTGGTAGAGCATGAGACTTGAAATCTCAAGCTAATGGGTCCGTGTCCCACGCTGGGCGCCACCTTCCCGTGGGCTCACCACCTGTAGGAAAGGTTCTTAATTGGTGCAATGTGATCCGGGTTACAGTGCTCAGACTGCCACCCCCGCGACCCGGAAACAGATAAGCGGGAGAAAATGGATGGATGGATGGATGTAGGACGAGCTAACATATCAGTCAAGTCCCAATGAAACAACGAGGCACGTCATTGGGAACGTATTCAGTCGTTGTTCATCCCATACCGCTCAGCTCTGTAAGTGTGCTGTCAGCTTTTCATTGTTCATTACTTCACTCTGCTGTGAGGCAACTGGAGCACGACGTACAAGGAGTCAGAGCGTTCTCTACTGGATGTAAGAACATTTTGGTCGATCACCAATTATTGTCCATTGGCTTATGGATTACTGATTAGGCTCTAATCGGCCGGGCCCTACTGAAAACATCAGGTTAGTGATTAGTTAACTAGCAGAACCGTCTTGAGTCTTGTTGACCTAATGGCAAACTCAGACTGAAAATAAACACTATATCTTTGCTTGAAAATTTTTCAGACCTTCATCAGCTCCTCAAAAGCGTTCTGGTTGAAAAACCTGAATTCACTGTTAATGAATGAATTTATGGAGTCGTCACTCTTTCTATAAAAGAAAACAACTCAGTTAATCAGTCGAGGCTCGGGCTGCTGACCGTTACAAAGCAGCCATTGTTCTCCAATGACCGTCAGTGGATCAGCTTAAAAAAAGAGCATGGATTTACTGTCGCACATTGAACTGAAAAACACAACAGAGCCTTTTATAATAGTACTCATTTATATTATACATTTTTCTTTAGTTCACAAAGAATCGAGGTGGTTGATAGGACAAATATACAGAAAATCCCAAAGGTCCGAATTCCTTTGGTCAACAAGTTGCAGGTATGATTAGACTTAGATCAGTGGTGTCAAACACATTCAGTTCAGGGGCCACATTTAGCCCAGTTTCATACTGAGTGGGTCGGACTGGTAAAATAGTGCCATTATAACATTTAAATTTTAACCTTGTTTTTTGTTGTTGTGGTGGAGAGTATATGAGATGAAAATGTCTATATTTTCACAAAACACTATCGCAACATAAAGCTTATTTTAATGAAATCTTCTGATGCAAAATGCAGTGAAATGTCAAAAAAAAACTAAACTACTCCCATGTCTGTTGCATTCTGGGTGTTTTAACAAACTCACCCTGACAGTACGGCTTTGAGGCTAATGCTAGTTTGGTAGCTTTCATGGCAGCATCACTGATATCTCAGCTCAGGTCTCAGTGTTTTGTTGTGTCACTACTCTAAAGAAATCTTTAAATAATAACAATTTACCATTTAGTTTGTGGATTGGCCTGATTGGAGCCTGCTTGGAGCCTGTTGTGGGCCACGTTTTGCTCACGGGCAGGGGCGCAAGTACCTACTTTCTGAGTTGTGTGCAGACCCATTACAGGCCTGCCCGTTAAATACAGGAAATGCGCCTATGCGCTACATAAAGTGCTTTGCACCCCTGCCCAAGGACCTTATGTTTGACACCCCTGACCTAAAGACTCAGATAATTTGAGAAGGTAAGAGATTTGTATTTCAAAACACAAAGTTCTCCTACAGTTTAAGACTTTGGAGAAAAAACTAACTTTATCTATTTACTTCTAGCTCAAGGGTTATAATTTTTGTATAAATATATATTATTTACAATGAATAGTTTCAACAAATTTGAAATACCTTGTATGTACAAATGCGACTTCACGTCACAAAATCACAAAACTCATTGTTGCTTTTTAAGGACCGAGTCCGGAGGCCTGGAGGCAAGGACCCTATGGTATGTGTGTGTGTTTCTTTGATTTTTTTTCCTGACACAGCACGCCAGCATTGAATTTGCCACAGTCATCAGGGCTGGCGCAGACTATAAAAGAAATTGGAAAATTAACCCTGAAAGTGCCAAAATGTGCTCTCTAGCACCACCAACAATTACTAAAATGACCAATGACCACCACGGCCCGTAGGAATTTTGTAGAGAGATAAAAAAATAAAAAAACTCATCAAGATCTAAAAATCACGCTCCGACACCCCTGATCTAAATCCAACAGGAAGTCCAAAATTTGCCTTTCAAAGTAAGATTTTCGACGCCAAATCTATCCCCAACGCTATCTCGTCTGAGGGCGAACATCTTATCAGCTTCGAAACACGAATAAATGACAGAGGAGACACTTCTACTCAAAATCAAATCCAAACAGGAAGTCCACAATTTGTCTTTGTGACCATGCCACAAACTTTAATATACTTCATCAAACAGGAAGTATGCAGTAAATACCTACAATATTGTTTGTTCAGGCTCAAACCGTCAACATCTGTTCACAGCCATAAGACGGTTACAACGATTGGGCATAGCGCCACCTGCTGGGAACAGGGCCATGATTGGGTTGGGGGCCATGATTGGCCCAACCCCGACGTGCCAGGGTGCGAAGTCCCGACCAAGGTTGCTTATAGCTTTGTGTGTTGTTGTTTTTGTAAGTTTGTGCAAATGTGTTTGCCACTGTGCAGATTTCTATTGTCTACAGCTTGTGAACTACTGTTATGCCCCAGTCCTTACATTAAAAGCACAAGCTGTGACACCTTAAGAACCCAGAAGAAAAACATTTAAATGGAGAAAAATTTGAAATAAATCAAGTCGTGTAATGTGTTCTGAGCAGATGCCTGTTAGTAAACATGAGTATCTGTGTGAGCTGGAAAGAAAGAAAAGAAAGTAGAACTCAAGTGGAAACATTTAAAGCCAGAATCAGAAACTAACTGGATTATGAGTGGAAGGATTCACTTCTGCTCCATTTACTGACATTCTCGCTCTCATTCTCAGGACGGGGAAAAGAAGAGTGAGGGAGGGACACAGAGACTTCAGAAACAGAAAGGTCACACATGCTTCTGGGTGTGTTCATGTAGAAGAAAGATCAATAACAGTCTGCAGTGGTATTGTTGGGGGGTGTGGGGGGGGTTAAACATGGTATTGTATAATCAGAGCGATTAAGTTACACACACACACACAAACTCTCACACAAACGTGCAAGCGTGACCTTAACAGGCGTTTTTGAAGGTCCCGACGTGAAGTGAATAGTGAAGCGCTCGGATGAGGTGCTGAAATATGCAGCTTCCCACCACCACCACCATCTCTCTCTCTCAGCCTTTGTGTGACTTTGGGGACAAACAGGGGGAGTAGGAAGTGGTGACAAACTATCGCAGTGACCAACGGACGAAAACACTTTGTCCAGGCAGACCCCAGTCAATCAGTAACCCAACAACCTTGAGTTTCCAAACTCATGTTTTAGGCCTCGTTTACACGTCTCAAATGAAAACGTATTGTTTTTTTGGTTTTCAATTCATAAAAGTTTTGCGTTTACGCTGCAACGTTTTGGAAACAATGTCTATTTAAACTGAGATGGCAGAAACGCTGAAATCGCCACGAGTTGGTGCTGTTCTTTGTTTTTGTAATTAAATCTTCCATGTTTATCACAGTCTCCGCAACACTGGAATCAACAATGTCCGGGTGTCAAGTACTAGAAGATCTTCACTTTGCTCGACGAATGGATTCCCCATTTCTTCTATAGTGCTGCAAAGGGACTTGACTTGTTTCGGATAAGTCACCTGGACCCCGGTTATCTCTTCATAATGACAGCAATCTGGATCTTTGCTTCGCTGCTTCTTCATTAGCTCCAGGGATGCTCTAAACTTATTCTTAATCCTAGAGATTTCCCATGTGATAAATGCAAAAACAGTGATGCTGGATGGATCAAGCAGTCAAACTTAAGAATGTGACATGTATCTGCTCCGCCTGGGGATGATTGTTAGAAACTGTTGATAAAAAAGATTTTGAAAAGAAAAGCACAAGTTGCGTTTTCCTCGTTTCCAGAGAAACACTAGTCGGCTCATTTTTAATAAGTTGAATTTTGTTCCTGTTTCCATGGAGACGACGGGCATTTTTGAAAAGTTCCCCCTCGGGAGGCATTTTCAAAAAGTTGCAGTTTCAGTGGCTCTGAGCACCATTGTCATATAAATGGACGCCCCAAAGGTTTTGAGTTTTCACGTCAAAACGTTGTATAAACTGAGCCTTAACAGTGCCTCATTCTGGGCTACTGTACATCCAGAGCCTCAACGGTAATTAACTGCTGTGTAATTCAGCCCTTAAAAGCCCCATTATACTAAGGCTGGTTTTATCCCCGGTCCTCTTATAGATTTTTAATAACCACAGAGGTCATCTAAGTGCTTAATCCTGTGTGAATCTACCAGGGCCATAATCTGCAAAGTTAAAATTCCTTTTGCAAATTAGCTCCAACTCAGAGGTCATCTGATAATATTCCTCTGGTGTCAATGGCTGTTTTAGTAAAATGGGTCATATCCGTTTCCACACGGGGGTTTAATCAGCTTTTAACTTCACTTCCTACATTTTTTTTCCCCAAAGTGTGGTATTTTTCTTCCCTCTTCTCTCCATGTGGGGTTGAGCTTTAATAAGGCTTCAGAGAAACTTTGACAGGATATTGGACACAAATTCCAGACATTCATTTTGCGACACAGCATGGAGGCGGCAATTTGGAGCGAGGAGGAGGCAGGCAGCAGACTGTCAGCCGGAAAAACCTGAAAGAAATGTGGGATTCTTGTTGCAGATGAAAGTCTCGGTGAAAGGTTTCTTTTTTTATGGATTTCAGCTCAGTTGTCGCATCAGCGGCAGAAACTAGCTGACTTCTGGACTTCAAATACTTCAAAATAAGCAAAACCATCTTCCACCATCTGAAGACTGAGGGATACAGCTGACAGTAGCAGTGGGCGGATGGATCCAAATATCGATAATAAGATCAATACTTAATTTTAGTTTCTCTCCCGTTTTCTCCTGCGTTACATGCTTAGCCTATCACTTTAAATGACAAGTGCATTGTGGGAAGTGGGGTCCCGGCATGTGTTGGTTTTTGGGAAATGTAGTTTTTGTTGCCCCGCTGTGCTCCGGTGGTATGCTGCAGGTGTGTGTGAAATAACAACGTTAGTCTGGCGTGTGTTAAAAAGAGGAATAAACTGCCACAATTCTGGAGCCAGGAGCCACAAGAGAGCGAGTCAAACTCTAATAAAGCAGGCTTCTGGACCACAGTCTGGATGAGGAAGAGAACACCTGTTTGCATGCAGCTCGATCATGAACACTCTACCTGAAATAATAGTTTGTTGTAATTTGTTCTGGTCTGACAGTTTTGTAGACTTTGTTTATTCAAGAAAACAATTCAGACATTACAATGTTTAAGAGGAAATTGTCTCAATGCATTTTTATCATTATGATGAACTATTTTCTGTTTACTTATAAACTTTTTGAAAATTCTGCTCAAAGTTTAACTAATTAAAAAACCAAAGGAAAAATTATAAAAATACTTAAAGGTCATGAAAATTCATTCAGATTAGGCAATTTGATGATGCAATAACCTTGAATATTAAAAAGTATTGGTATCGGCGATACTGACCTTGTATTTACTTGGTATCGGATCGATACCAAATCTTGGAGTATCGCACACCACTAGCTGGCAGCCCCGGAAGGAGGGAAACCAATATCTTCTCTTGTTGGCCTGTTCCTGATCATAACTATCCAGAGTCTTCTTAACTCACGCAGTTCAATTGTCTTGACTCTTTTGGTTTCTGATTAAAACTGTCTGATAACTACCTTGACTCTTATTAGCATTTGTAGGCACCTGATTGAAACTGTAAGATAAGTATATTAACTCCTGTTGCACTTGGCCTACCCCAAGCTTCAGGCATATGTGTGCCTTGACTACAACTGGTCTCTACCTTCAAACAAAATAAAGTCCCAATTAATCACAAACTCTCAAAGTCCATTAAGGTACCTATCAGCCAACTATTCTATTTTAGTGTTAAAATTACCTGGAGAAGAATAATTATATTTTAATACCCTGGCATCAGAGAATCTGACAGTATTCTAGTAGAAATCTACTGTAATCTTATTGACTAAATTCTCAGTTTAATCAGTGTTTGGTTCATGAATGGGGACCCGGCATTACTTTAGATGTGAATGTTTTCCACATTGTTCTTATCAGTGCAACTCCACACCAGCTAGCCACCTAACGTTACCGTGGCAACGGGCTCGGCTAGGTGTCTTGTTGCCATGGCACTGGTAGGGCCGGCCGTGCCCACGTCTCAGGTGACAGGTGGACGAAGAAGACAAGAGAAGTAGGACGTGGTGCTGTGTTAGGATTGTGACGAGGGCTGGGAGATATGGCCTTTTATCAACATCACGATATTCTTAGGCCATATCACGATACACAATATATATCGCCAACATTTTGCCTAATATAATATAATATAATATATGTACAATCTTGATTACGGAATGATATTATTCGAAATATAACAAATATAGAGATACATGCATTCTATTACAATAGACTAAATACTTCAACACATGTATATACACATACAGTACCCACATGTAGAAACGGTCTCATCTGCTACACAACTGAACTACCATTGATCTCTTCACCTCAGGTTTTCTCTTAAAGTGCAGCGATTTAAACAATTTAACTCCAATGTCTATAACGGGTCTCAAACTCAGGCCACCTTTACACGTACCTGGGTTTTTACAAAAACTGACATTTCACCCCCTACCTTTAAAAAAAAATAATAAAAATCTTAATTTACACGGACCGCATATACACCTGGTTCAGAGCGGCTATGGGCATGCCAAACCTGTAGGGGGCAGTGTGGCGAGAAGCATGAAGCCACGATAGCCAATCAGAATCCTGGAAAAAAAAACAGGACGTCACGAATTGTGACGTAAATATCCGCCTGCCCTCCTCTAGATGCACCCGGAGACACGGATTTTATCCAGATCTCCACTGTGGCCAGAGATTTCAAGAATCATCGTTTGTGGTGAGTTGTTGCTGCGTTTATGTGTAAATACGCGGCCCAAACAGAGAGAAATATCATAGTTTTTTCCAAGTACCCAGGTACGTGTAAACGTGGCCTCAGATCCTCGAGGGCCGCAGCCTTGCATGTTTTCCATGTCTCCTTGCTTCCACACAGCTGAATACAATGAGCAGCTCGTTTTCTGGCTTTGTGCTGAATGTGGTGATGAACCATCAGGACATTCAGGGGAGGGAGACATGGAAAACATGCAGGGCTGCGGCCCTCGAGGATATGAGTTTGAGACCTCTGGTCTAGAACCGGATTATCAAAAATCCAACAGCTTTAAAATATATTACTGCTCAGACATCTGACAGAGTTTCTCTCCTTCTGAAAAGGAGGTTCATTATGACAGACTATGTCTGAAACGTGGCTGCCGTGCAAATCAAAGTTGTTAGTGTTTTGTTGTCCGGGGGAAAAGCCAAACTATTTCCACACAATAGTTTCTTTTTCAGGACCAACGCCCCGTTTAAGCTTCAGCCACGCGTCCTCGCTACACAACCAAAACAGACACGCTCATAATTCGCCATGATTAGTTGGTCAAGTGCACGTGAAACATCTGATGCGTCACTGCGTCGTACAACTGCAATATTCAAATCTGTTCTATTGTTGCAGTTCTATGCTGCAACATGTAAAATGTGTTCTACAGACGGTTGTACGATCTCTCTGCTTTGCACATTAGCATCAGGTCCTGCCTCCTTGGACAAACAACTGGTCAGAAACAGTAACCTCTCCTCTACCACACACCCAACACACACACCGACACACAAACGTAAGTGTGTGTGTCTCCATTCTTCTAATGGGTGGACAGCCAACATCAACAAATATGAGCGGGTGGAGCAGAGGGTGGGGAAGTTCCCGACACTCCGAGGACACCCACACTGTATTCCACAGTATCCACTGCTCATCCACAAGGACGTGCCAGGTGGGTGGGGCTGAGCCAAGACGGGGGGGTGCAGCTCCACTGGGGGTCTTAATAACAAGCAGCAGATGAAAGGAGCGGAGTTTGATGGAGCGAGTTCACAGCTTCAGGCTGCAGGACGAGCCTGTACAGAGTGATGGAGTGCTGAGCCAACTTTGGCATCATGTTTTCTCCAAACCCACAGTCCTGGTTACTAGAGCTACTCACCTAGACTCAGAGCTCAAACATCAGCTGCACCAACAACAAAAGAAATTCAAGACATAAATCTGATTTGAAGTTTGAGAGGAAAAAAAAGAAGAAAAGCTATTACACAGATAAGTGAGAACCTGATACTTTGTAACCTGGAGAACCCGTCTGTTTGCGTGTTCTCTCTTCACCCAACGTACCCGCCAGTCAGTCCAACCATTTGCTCCGCTGTGCTGCCGTTCAAGCAGGCTCTTCCATTTAGCCGCAGAGATTTAAGACCATATCAAGTGAGTGACGGCTCATTTGCGCACGCTGTTCACGCGGCACGGCTACATCTTAAGTGCTTCCTTGAAAACATGCCACGGTAGTTAACACCAGCGCGTACATTAAGTGCTGATTTATGCAGTTTGACACTCGGCGGCAGAGAAGAGCGCTGTAAACACAATGCTGAGGTCACAAGCCCAATGTGGTGATGCCACCAAGCAAAACCTCACAGAATACTCACGGAGTACTGAGGCGTCCTAAATATTGTTATTATTCAGCTTTGGAAAACATGAACTGCAACAGCACTACAAAGTGCACCTGACAATTAAACACTCCCCCTTTATCGAAGCTTTGTTTTGTGTGCGTTCCATCTTGTGGCTGTTTACTTAGTGCAGACAGGTTCTTCTGCCAATCTGGTGTACTTGGGGTGTAAACTAAAATAACAGAGCAAATTATTGGTGCTTTTGACTTACTGTTTACCGTAATACTACACTCATTTCATGTGACAGTAATAACCCTACATACAAAAACAATAAATGACACATGGGCAATACCAATTTGGCACGTTGTATTGTTAGCATGTTTTCAGTATAATCTATTTAACACCAAACATTTTACAAACAAGTTTATCCTCTCTCATGGATTTACAGCTTTTATCAGTCCGTTCAATGCTATTGTACCATTACTGTGTCTATAATATGATTTAAAAATATGATTTACAGACAATTTTTTATCTAATTTATCTATTTTTTAAAGTAAAAATCGTCCTAATTGATTCATTTCAGGGTAAAAATGGTCGAATTAGTAGATTATTAGAAGAGATTGCTACTCAATAAATCTAAAATGTATTTGTCAGTCATGAGCTCGGAGATTTTTATGTTCAGACACATCAATGTGTCCAATGTGGTCCCTATTGAGAAAACTACAAAAGAAACACAGCCATATTACGTCCAGTGAACATGATATCCAAAAGCATACAATTTGTGATAAACACTTTCATAGACGATGTTAACGTCTTTGTGCTTTGGAGAACGGGTTAGTCACATCTGGAGTCGCCACCTGCCCAGATGTTTTCATGCTTCTCGCAGGCTGACCAAATCAAACATCAACACGCAGAAAGTACCAAATATTTTGGAAATACTCTGTGGTCAAAGCTTTATGAGCGGTGCAATATCACCATGTGCAGTTATTTGTCACAGCAGAGGGGGGGGGGGGGGGGTGTTGTTAAAATGGTAATTAAGCCGAAAGGCTCACACCCTAAAACAGAGGGTTTTGACCAGGCGACTGACCAAGCTCTTCAGCCTCTTCAGACGCATCACATGGCTTTAACACACACACACACAAAACATGCAAATAAACCCTTTTACTTTTATTTTTGCTAAACAACGAGACAACCCAGCCATGGATATAAAAAGGTGAATCAATGTGATCAGAGGAAGGACATTTTTCAAAAGGTTAATGCCACTGCTCTGCAGGATCTTGTGAAAGACTTTCTAAAATATCTTTAAACATTAATAGAGGTTTGTCATTTACTGTCAATGGTCGTACGGTCTTGCTCAACATGCTGTGGATTATTTCAGATGTCTAAGAGCTAAGAGACGTCGGGAAAGAGATGAATGAATTTAGGAGACAATAAACAACTAATACAACCCATCAGAGGAGAATTGGACAAAACTTAGTGCGAGGTTTGACTTTAAATCCAACGCACTGTTGGAAGAACTTATTATATTCAACTAAAGATTATTGAAGTAATTATTGTCTTATATGGTAAAGTGGCACATTAAAGAAATTAAAATACAATTGAAAAGCTTTTTTTTCTCCTGATTCAAACTGTCAAATTTCCATATATTTCACAAACTATTTAAGACTTCTATACTTAATTCTTTAAACCTTTAGGTTACAAGTTCTGAAAAACAAAAATACAATAAGTAAAGTTAGAATATATTTTCTGATTATTATTTAGAACATTTAGAAATTGACGATCACAATTGCCACAATTAGAATTTAAAGAAAATGCTTGAAACACCTTAATTTCCTGTGAATTTAGAAATAAAGGTGAAACTAAGCTTCCACTGGACATTGACGTGGACACGCCCACACACCGACATACATAAGCAGGAGCTTTCCAAACTTTCACTCAGATTTTCTTTGACATGTGTAATTCTAATATTGATAACCTCGGATCAATCCAAGTCTCAGACCTGCACAAAGACCTGATGATGGGAAACCTCCCAACTCCAGTGGAACGGCTACATCAGAAAAGAAGCCAAACTGTTGACACGTTGCACTCTGTGAGCGGGCTACTTTGTAAACTGCCACCATGTGACCAACAAAAGGCTTTACTAATTCGCTCCTCCTTGTTTTTCCTTCTTGTGGGCCACGACTTAGACATTGATCTGCTGCAAAGCACCATGGGAGCTCACTGGGCGCGAGTGCGGTGCCTGTTTGATTGCAGTCTGATCCAGAGAGGTCAGAAGGGGGTTATGGCCCTGTGCGATTGGCCCGGCCGGGCCGTGACCGACAGGTGGGAGAGCCAATCAGCACGGCTGCCAGGACAATGCCCACCAATGAGGGCTAGGAGGAGGGGAGGAGGTAATTTAAAAAAAAAAAAAAAAAGAGGACGAGGTAGGGAGGCCTCTGAGGGGATTAACATGGTCTGACAGGCTGGGAGGAACGAACACACACACACACACACACACACACACACACACACACACACACACACACACACACACACACACACACACACACACACACACACACACACACACACACACACACACACACACACACACACACACACACACACACACACACACACACACACACACACACACACACACACACAAAGTTGAGGGCGGGCTGCTCTGCTGAGCACACACAATACAGTGCTTGTTTTAGAACAAGAGGAGAGAGAGAGAAAAGATAGATAAGAGGGAAGGAATGTGCATCTGACAGAGAAGCAAACACATTGAGATTATGGAGCACAGGTGCTTCACAACAAACCACAAGAATCCTGTAACGATGTTCCCACCATCTTATTATCCCAATCGTCTGTCACTTCCATAGACGCTGATGAAGCAACAAACGAGATCAAGCTGGAAAATGTCTTCAAAAAACACAACAACACATTTCAATTCAAACTGGATGTGTTCTCGAAGCAAATGAGTATTTGCCATGACAGATTAAAAACTCTTCTGTGCTAAATTTCTCATCGATTCACTCAAACTCATTTGGAAGCATCCAAGCGATGCATGTTTTACTTTACAAATTATTATATCAAGGCTCTGCTAAAACACAGTTGAGAATGGTTTCTGTAGAAGTAAAGAAAAGCAACCTTAACAAGAAGGTGATCAGAGAGTGCGTCTCCACAAAAAACTAAGTCACGTCCTTCTTGTCCAGTCGTACGTGAGCGGAACAGTTTAGAACAAAATCCATCCACAGTACTACGAGCCGTGATCAGCATCTCCAGGATCTCTCTGTTTCTGGGGTTGACTTATCCAGACACGCACGATCCTGAAAACCGTTCCTCCGAAGCAGTTCAACCAACACCTTCGTGTGCACGTTCACATGAAAGGGGCGGAGTTTGCAGCGTCTGACCAATCAGACACACGGGAGAAACTCTGCAGCGCAGTTTACAGATTAGCGAAGGAGAACTTATTCTCAGAGAATATAAAGTATTAAAACACATAGACCAGACTAAAAGTAATACTGTTGCCGCATCCAAAGCCAGACCAATTACGACTCGTTCCTGTGCGACTTCGTGAGATTATATAATATTAATTCATCGGACAATATAAACGGACGGCACTGTGATCACTCAATTTCACTTTATTACAGCAGAAACGTGTCGGTCAAAACTGCCTCACTGCTCTTCTTTTATGAACGTCGTACTACAAAAACCCAGGATTAATCCTTGAAGTTACCTCGATAAGAGAATGTCCAGCGTCGTAGTACAAGGCCTCTGGTGTCTCAGGCAATGTTTCCACAATAACCTTTCAAGTGAAATTCATTGCTTTTCACTTGAAATGTTTTTGTTTGAGAAAGGTTTCGAGTTTACGCTCCGATGTTTTGAAAACAATGTGCGTTTACACAGAAATGGCAAAAACACAGAAAATGATGCAGTTAACACATTCCGCCATGAGTTGGCACTGTTGGTTGTTTTAGTGACAAAACCCCACACACATGCAACAGAGAACAATCCGCTCTAAACACAAACAATGGGAGAACAGAGACATTCTAGTGGACAGACGACCAAGTTGGATTGTTGTTACAGTGATTGTCACTATAAAACCACCAAGTCCCAGGAGAATACGGTCTGGGAGTCACGACACATGAGGAAACATTGTTCTGATTGTCCATCTGAAACACACTGAATAAAAATATAAATGCAACACTTCTGTTTTTGCTCCCATGTTTCAGGAGTTGAACTCAAAGATCTAAGACTTTGTCTATTAACACAAAAGACTGATTTCTCTCAAAAACTGCACATTTTGTAGTGTCCTCCCTTTGACTGTGTCCAGCTTCTTGTACCTTGCTATACCACACTTGTGAGGTGGATGGATTATCTTGAGTAATGCTCACTAACACGGACTTGGACAAATTTGCAAACAATGCTTGAGAGAAATACGCCTTTTGTGTATACAGAAAAAGTCTTAGATCTTTGAGTTCAGTTAATTGAACAATGGGAACACAAACAATAATGACGTGTTTACATTTCATTCTGTGTATTTACTATGGCTGTGGTGCGCATGTGGAGTAGCAGCGTTCTAAGAAAAGTTGCATAACCTCGCGCTTCCACGGAGTGTTTTCAAAAAGTTGAGTTTTCAGTGGCTCCGGGCGCCACTAGTGTGTAAATGAGGCCTCACTGTTTGTTCTTCACACACACTCATATTTAGAGGTCCGGGGCATTGACAGTCACTAGTTAGCCTCAAAGGAAACCCACAGGGAGAACATGCAAAATCCACACAACTTCTCCAACGTGTGGACCAGATCTGCAAATATGTGATACTAGTGTATTAGGAAAAAGATTTTAATATGGAGCCTTTTTCCTGAAGTCTCAGAAGAGTCATCAGCTGAGGATCCTGAGACAAAATTCATCTAATTACAAATCCTTTTTAAAAAAAAATGTATTTCTTATTCCCAGCATGTGCCATCAAGTTCAGTCCCTGAGCATTTTGTGATCAAACACAGACAAAAACAATGCAAGATCCCAACCAATGCAAAACATCAACTGCACAAATCCCAAATACTAATTTTTCAAAGTTCCCACTTGTACTTCACGGGCTTATGGTTTGTCCCTTCCTGGTTTGTGGCCTTGTCGTGGTGGAAGGGCTTGCGTGGTCTAGTGACCGTCCGGAGCACATGCTCCTGGTAGGGTTACCGAAGGTGGACAGGTCTGGAGTGAAGGCCCAGACAAACATATCCACACCTCACCCATGCCAACGGAACACAAAAAAATGTGTACACTTCCCTGACGAGGGTCACCGGCACATGCCTCTGGAGCCAGGCCCGGGGGTGGTGTCCGCCAGTGAGCGCTTGGTGACTGGGCAGCCCACGTGTCCCATCGGGCACAGCCCGTACAAGGAGGCTACGTGGACCCACCACCCACGAAGTCCAACATGGGGGAGCGGTTCATTGCTTACGCAGTGTGAGAGAGTGGGGAGCCATGTGACTTCGTGGGCCCTGCAACAGAAATTTGCTCTTGGAATGTGGAATGTCACCTCACTTGCGTGGAAGGACCCAGAGCTGCTGAGGGAGGTTGAGAGCTACCGACTAGATATAGTCAGACTCACCTCCACGCACAGTATTGGTTCTGGAACCATACTTCTCAATAAGGGATGATCCCTTTCCTACTCAGGCGTTGCACAGGGTGAGAGGTGAAAAGGGAGCTGAGCTATAATGCAAAGCTCTCTGTTTATCGGTCCGTCTACATCCCCACCCTCACCTATGGTAATGAACCTTAGGTCATGACCGAAAGAATGAGATCACGGGTACAAGTGGCTGAAATGAGTTTTCTCTGCAGGGTGGCGGGCGTCACCCTTCGTGATAGAGTGAGGAGCTCAGCCATTCAGGAGCGACTCAAAGTCGAGACGCTACTCCTCCACATTGAGAGGAGCCAGTTGAGGTGGTTCATCTGATTAGAACGCCCCCTGGTCGCCTCCCCTTAGAGGTCTACCAGGCACATTAAACTGGGAGGAGGCCCGGAGGTCGGCCCAGGACTCTCTGGGGAGATTATATCTCTGGCTTGGCCTGGGAGCGGCTCGGGGTCCCCCCAGAAGAGCTGGAGGAAATTGCGGGGGACAGGGATGCCTGGGCTTCTCTGCTCTCTACTCTGCCACCGCAACCCCAAAGGGACTAAGCAGGAAAGAAGATGGATGGATGGATTCTCATTGTGGGGTCTGTAGAGAGAGCGCTAATCCAAGAGCTGCAGGCTTACAACTTATGTTTAGGTTGCAGATTTGATCAGATAATTTATTGCTACCCTAATTTACAGCATCTTTACAGCCTTAAATGACACTTCTGATCAATATATGTTAGAGTGCTCCCTGAAGAAGATGCAGCGTAACATATCAGAGGTGTGTGTGTGTGTGAGTGAGTGAGTGAGTGAGTGAGTGAGTGAGTGAGTGAGTGAGTGAGTGAGTGAGTGAGTGAGTGAGAGAGAGAGAGAGAGAGAGAGAGAGAGAGGTCTGTCAGTGGGCTTCAGGGCTCCTGGAATTCCTGGAATGTAAATGGAGTTCTGAGTGGAGAATTCCAGACAGAGAAGGTCAGGTAACCTCATAGATACTCGGTGGAGATCGGGGGGGAATGTCAGGGACTCCTGTGAGTTTTCAGAGATTGTGTCATCGTCGAACTTTAGTGGAGTTCAGACTGTTCAGACCGCACAAAGATCCACACTGGACTCACTTCGTCGTGCTTGAAGCTACAAAGAGTCAGTTTAAAGAAGCTTGAATGCAAACTACAGTTTGTTTACCTCGGCTAGGTTGTTGGTTAACATGTTAACTCAGAAACTAGTAGACAGATTTGAATAAAAACAGAGGACAACAGAGGATTGGACAGGTCAGAAGTGATTTAGGCCCCGTTTACAGAACTGTAAAGTTTCATAGTAATTTGGGCATCCATTTACACAACAAAGGCGCTTGGAGTCACTGAAACGTTTTAAAAACCCTCCATCTCAATATTCCTGAAAAGGCAACTTTTTGAAATCACTGGAACTTCATCTCCATGGAAATGGGGGGTAAATGCAACTTTGGTAAAACACTACGACTCCGTCTCAGTGAAAACCCAACTTTTTGTCAAAGCTACGCCCTTGGTCTCTGTGTAGCTGGAGAAAAACACAACTTTTTGAAAATGCAGCTACTACACATGCACACCATGGCCATAGTAACTAGTTGTTCTGCACATGCTCAGTGGATGGACAATAAAAACAGTGTTTCCTCCAGAGTGCCATGACTCCCAGTCCAGATTCTCCTGGGTCTTCGCAGTTTTATAGTTGTCACTGTAATAACAGTCCAATTTGTTCAGTCTGTCCCTACGAAAGCCTGTGTACTCCCATTGTTATTGTTTATGAAGTTCCTCTGCTGCATGTGTGTGTGGTTTCATCACAAAACCAAACAAAAGGTGCCAACTTTTGGCCTGGCATGCTGACCACACCGTTGTCAGCGTTTGTCATTCAATGACTTAACACACACAGCCAAAGCAACCCAGGACTTTATTAAAGCAAAGAAGTGGAAAATTCTTGAATGACCAAGTCAGTTACCTGATCTCAACCCAATTGAGTATTTTACCTGGTAAAGACTTAACTTTAGAAAGAAAAGCCAACAAACAAACAGCAATTGAAAGCTGCTGCACTGAAGGCCTGGCAGAGCATTAAAAAGGAGAACACTGGAGACTTTTTTCAAGACATCGGCAACAAAGGGTTTTCAACAAAGTATTAGAAAAGAACATTTTATCTTCAGTTATTTAGTTTGTCCAATTACTTTTGAGCCCCTGGAAAAAAGGGGCTTGTGAATAAAAAGTGCTTTAGTTCTTCAGATTTTTATGCAATTATTATGTTCAATCCACTGAATCAAAGCCAAGTCAAAGAAACAACATTTTGAAAGAAAATAAAAAAGTCTCTGTCCAAATATTTATGGCCCTAACTGTATAACAGAGTTTCAAATGTCATAAAAATAGTGGGTTATTCGTGAGTTTGTACCAAAAGTGGCCACGGTTACAGTCGAGGTGAGGACACAAAAATAATGTGAGATTAATATAAAGAGCTATAGCGCCTGTTCGCTGAGAGCAGCCCAAAAGCACTTTACATGATTCATCACATTCACACACACATTCACACACCATTGGAGGCTGCAGTCGTGCAAGGCGCGGTCACTCCAACGGGAGCAGTTCGGGGTTCAGTGTCTTGCCCAAGGACACGTCGGCTGCGTTCAGTCCAGACTGAGCACATGATAAAGAGATTTTGTAAGTACACATCGTTGGTGTAAAATGTGCTGCACGGTCACGCGTCCAATCAGGGGTGGGTATACAGTACGTGTCATGGAGGTTGGCCATAACTCTGTTGGACGACGTGTGGTTGTGATCTTTTGCACTGCTTTGTAATCCACTGCTGCAACACGATCACACACACAGACACAGTGTGGCCATGAAACATCTTCATCTGGAGCAGCGGATAGGCAAGACGTGTGCCAACGGGCGGCGAAGCAGGTGGACCTCAGACTCACGCTGGGCTGCAACGAACCACGGAGGTGCAAGACGTCGAGAGGAAAGGGTCAGAGGTGGAAGAAGCAGCTCGAGTCAACGTTGAACAGTGAATAAAGCCAGAAATGATCAATATAAACAGCTGCTCTCGCCCTAATCATAGCACTCGGATCGTTTTCACTGCAACAATACGATAAAAAGCGAGCTCAGAAATAGCAACAGAAGCTTGTGATTGTGTTTACAATCATACAGTGATCAATAAAGCTGCATTGTATTTATTCTTCCTGCACCATCCAACGGAGTCCTTGCTTACACTACAAGTGAAAAAGCAGATATGCTACAGACAACAATGGAGTTGAGGATAAAAAGTTCTAGAACCCCTGAAGCCTTTTAGGTTGAAATGTTGAGTGGTTTAAAGAGCGGAGGAAAGGTTTCAAAACCTTCTTGGAGTTGAAAATCTGAGTTCTAAAGGAACGTTCTAAAAGCTCCACCCCTTCAAGAACCAAATCTTGGACTTTTCAGAGCAGAGGAGGGAACGTTCTGAAGGTCCGACCCTTTGAGGTCAGAATTCCAAGTTGAGAAAGGTAAGATCTAGAACAGGGGTTCAGAACCCGCGGCTCTTTCGTCCCTCTCCTGGGGTTCCTTGAGCCTCGGTCCCACTGGTAAAATAAATCTATAACAACCTTTGAATTTACACTTGAAAGTCTTTCTTTGTTGCGGCCACAGTGTACGGGATGAATTTTGCCAAATCACACAATTGGTACTAAAAATGACTACAATCTCAACATAAAGTCAATTTTAATGAAACATTCTGCTGCAAAATACAGTGAAATGTAAAAAAAAAAAATTAAAATGAAATCCTATAAACCCTATATAGCCACCTTGCTTGGTGGTTTGTGGGGCCGGATTGGAGCTTTTTGCAGCCGGTTTTGGTCCACTCGCCTTATGTTTGACTGAAGTAAACTTCACAGCAGCACCGTGCTGTGGGAGGCTGTCCCTCATTAAGGTGCATTAACAGTAAAAACCTCTCCGTGCTACACCATTGGTGTGCTCTTACCAGGTCCCTCGTCCAAGGTTCTACACTACAAATAAGTTAGCCGGCTTTCAGCAAGGTGTGCGCTATTCTTTCAGCTGTCTCGAAGATTGATCGTCCAAATGACGTCTGGACGGCTCGCTGACTTAAACCGTGCAGTGAAATAGAGCTGCTGCTACTTAAACTGGCTTTAACAGCAAAACTACTGCCTGTGTTCATTCTGTTTTTCCAACTTCACAATGCTACCGCCCTTTTTCCAAGGAAGTGCCAGCATTCCGAGTTAAGAATTCTGAGCTCCCAGACGACGGGAATGCATTGACCGTACAATTTAGATGACAGCAACTACTGGACCTGCAAACACCCTCTTCATGCCAGCCTGTCAGCTACCAGAACTGTGCCCGTCTGAAAGGGAGGCCTCTCCATTGAGCTCATTGCGGCTACATCATTACATCGCCATGTCATGTGATGAAGGGAGAGACAGAAAGCGAGGGGATTGAGGGACGGAGGGGTCGAAGAACAATGCAAACAGGGATAAATGCACACAGTTGTCAACCACTGTATGACCGTGACCTCACGGTATTGTCATGGTGGCCGAGGCGAGCAGCTCTGCTAATAACCAGGCCGGCACCGTCAACAGCTCACAGTGGAAACAGGTACGAACTGGGACCACTCTGTTGACCTTTTCAGAGAAAGTCATCAACATGGCGTGCACCGAGGCAAGAACTGACGGCGTGTTTTCACGGAGTATTTAATGTACCTTCATACTGCTAAGCCACATTACTTAAAATTCTACTTTATGAACTCAATATATCAATCACAGATCAACTTACTCTGTGAAACAGATTCATCAGCTTAAGAATTATGCTAAAGTGAAGACAATAAGGCCCCGCTCACGCCGCAACAGTTCAAGTGATAACGCATTGTTTTTGCATTTTCATTTCACAAACGTTTGTACGGCAACGTTTTGAAAACAATGTCCATTTCCATGGAAGCAGCAGAAACACTGAAATATATATAGTTAACATGACACCAATGGAGCTGCCATTGTTGTTAATGTCCATCTGCTGAGCATGTGCAGAAGAACTATTTACTACGGATGAACAGTAGCCTAGCAGTTTAGAGTTTCATAAAAGTTGTGTTTTACGGAGACCGAGTCAGAGTGTTTTCAACAAGATCCACCTTGGGGGTCGTTTTCAAAAAGTTGCATTTAGAGTAACTCAAAACACCCGTCAGGTAAACGGACACCAAAACTCAACAAAAGTTTTTTTTATGTGAAAACATAATCGTGTAAACTGGGCCTCACATATCACAGATGAATCAAGATCAGTGTTGCCACAGTTATCTTGAAAAAAGTAATCTGATTACTAGTTACTCCTTTAAAAAGTAACTTGGTTATTTTACTGATTACTTGTTTTTAAATGTAACTGGGTTGGACTACAAGTAACTTTTCAGTTACATTCAGCAGCTGCAAGGGTCCATCACTAATTGGGTTCCCTGTAATATTGCGATGAAAAACCGAGGTGGTCTTCAGGGGAGAAAAATGACTAAGTCTCAGAAGAATATGGACCGGGAGTCATGACACTCTGGAGGAAACACTGTTCTGATTGGCCAAATACTGGGCATGTGCAGGAGAACTATTTACTATGGCCAGGGTGCGCATGCACAGTAGCAGCATTTTCGCTGTCTACGCAGAGACGGAGCGTTTTGGAAAAGTCACACTTTCAGTGGTTCTGAGCTCCATTGTTACGTAAACAGACGCCCAATGCGCAACGGAAGTTTGAATCATAATTGTAATAAAAAAAAACAACAACATTCACTTCGTGTTTGATGGACATAAAACAATATCCAAAAAGAAACGGTAGATGTTTAAATCTTTGTTGAAGCTCCAATACCACTCCTACATATGCAGAAGATCTAGCCACATGTAATTATGTCTAATCTTGGCGGCTCCTTCATACAGAGATTTGCTGTCAGTCTAAATCAAACTTGAAGAGTGAAAATCTTTTCAAGCTAAAGATTCTTCATACATATTCCTTACAGAACAAAGCCAAACACCACAGTCTAAATAATATAAACATTGTGGACGGTTCTGTGGTCCCCAACTCCTTCTTTTCTCCAACTTGCAGCCTTCATGGTTGCCTGTGAGAACGTCTGCGGACTCCCTCTCCAATTCTTGATTTTACCAAAACATTACAGTGAGGCCAAACACTGGAGGTTGCACCCACTTCCACCAGTAATTAAAGTAAGACACTTGTAAAGTAGAAGCTACAGGCAGTTTCTTAGGTCTCCTCCAGAAAGTGTTGAAAGCTGCACGATATCAGGAAAGCGTAATGAGAGGAACTTCCATAGTATGTTTTGTCTTTGTGTTTTGCTCCTAATTTACACTTTGCTAACTCAGCAAATCTACCTTGTGGGCGGGCATTTGGAGCAGGAATGCTCGATCTGATTGGCCACATTAAATAACACTGGAGCATCATGGCACAGTGCATGGAAACACAGCAATCTGGTTACATACACTGTGCAGTCCCATTGAGAACTACTGATTTATAATATTATATATGTCTTAAAGCACACAATTTACATACTTTCATCTTTCAGACCTTGTGTTGTCCTTCAACTGAAGATTATGAAGGCTCATACTTTTGGTCAAGCAAACATTAACAATAAAAAAGCTGAAAGGCATCTTAAAAATGGTCTTTAATGAGCAAAGCTGTGCTGCACTCTTAACATGTTATTATATTAACATATATGGGATATTTCAGGTAAAATCTGTCAGTTTCAGCAAAGACTTCCCAATGAACATGTTGAAATTGCTTTAGATATCCGATTCTATAGGTAATGTAGACAGACATTTGACTTAAAAGAAAAACACAAGTTTTTCAAAGCACCAAGTGACTTATCGGGTGAAACTGGTTAAAATCTCTCAGTTAAAGTCTAATTTTAAGAAATCACAATAGAAACGGCCAATAATAATATTAACACATATGAGGGCTGATTTCTTTGTGTGGTAACAAACAGTATGGAAACTGTTGTGGAAAGCTCTCTCATGACATCTGGAAATGAAAGAAAATCAGACCTCGCTCTGAGAACTACAGTCATTCCACCTCGACAACAGGAAATACACTATCTCCCCAAAACACACACTTCCCGACCCGTTTCCCGCTTCCTGAGCTGCAGGGTAAGGGAGGTGCCGGCCACTGATGTCATGGCAAGTCTGCTTACACGCCGTACTTCCCATCCGAGCCGGAGAGGAAAAAGGTGGATACGAGTACAACGAGAAAATGACTAACCTAACAAAAAACAAAGAGGTGCTGCCATGTTTTTTTGTGGTTTCGTGTGCAACCAAGCTCAAATGAAGCCACGGGAAGCTTGTGGCACTGAACAAAGACAAAAATGTCATGACTTCATTGTCTGGCTACTTTTTTTTTTTTTTTTTTTAACTAGAGAAAAGCTAAATCGCACCGGTTCCCGATTGGACAGTCAAAGTTCTACGATGTGAGAAAACCACTGGACACTCCTGCTACAAACCTGTAGCCCCAAACCACCAGCAATTCTTACAGCCTCGAAACCTTTCTCGATGCAAGACGAGGGGTGACGATGGGAATACAAGAGCACAACACTTCTGTAGTTTAATCACTAGACATTAAGCAATTACTGATATTAATCAATTACATTTTCACACCAATGTTTCCCAACCTGGCTCTGGCGATGCTAAAGGTCACAACCAAGGATTTCAAATTAAAACTGTAAATTAAAGAAAACTATGAAACTCAAATTCTAGAATAGCGAGCAAAACGAGTTTCCATTGAAAGGCCTCGGCGCCCCGTTTACACGTTTCAAGTGAAAACGCATTGTTTTTCCAATTTCACTCACCTTCACAAGGCAACGTTTTGAAAATGATGGCTGCAAACATTGTTCTTATTGGCCATCTACTGAGCATGTGCAGAAGAACTATTTAATATGGCTGTGGTGCGCATACGCAGTAGGACAGTTTCACAAAAGTTGTGTTTTTTCCGCTTCCACTGAGACTAACCATTTTCAAATAGTTGAGTTTGTTCCATTTCCATAGAGGAGAAACATTTTCAAAAAGTAAAGTTTTACCCGTTTCCATAAAGATGAAGCGTTTTCAAAAAGGGGCGATTGCCTCCATTTACATGGAGACGGAGTCAGAGCATTTCTTAAAAGTTCCACTTTGGAAGCCATTTTCTGTGACTCAGAGCACCACTGTTGTAAAAAGAGATGCTCATATGTTCATCAGAATGCGTGGGTCCGTCAGTTTTTGTCTTTACTGTAATAGGATGAAAAACTGAGGTGGTCTTCAGGGGAGAAAAAACAGTTGATAGAAAAGCTCTGAAACTGAGGGCAAACATCTGATGAGCTCACGTTATACTTCACCCTGACATGTGACTGCAATTACAGGCAGCTGAAGCTGACATTCGGGCTAATTGCTTTGTCATCTGCAGGTTTCACTCAGACCATTTCAGGACATTCAGTTTGAAGATATTCCAGACATCCAGCGAACCCTAACCGGCGGCTGTGTGGCTAAGAGATGTCAAGAAACCTGTATTTTCAGCCGTTTTCCTCTATCATACTTTATTTACGGTTCTGTGGGTTAATGTCACTCTGGTCTAATGACAGTAAAAGAACGCACCATGACGTTATCTCAGATTCTTTTTTCCAGCACTGCTGAAACTTAAAAGTTCCATAAAATCTATTTAAGGCTTTTGTTTCTTTTAACCATCTTATTTTAGATCTAATGCTTCCTCCATCAACACCCCACTAAAGGATCACTTATGGACGCATTTAGACTGAAAGTTTTCCAGCTCATATTTAATGATAATTTTTCAAAACATTTTTTTTTATAGTGGATCTTCATATCTGGTTCTAAAATTCGACTTATATCAAACTCCACCGGAACTTTTCAACACACAAGCTTTTAACGTCTGGAAGGTTGAATCCAGATGCATGCGTCAAAATCACGATTTACACCTCCATGAAGCTGCACCCTACTCCACGCAAACCTCCGTGAAAATAGTCCCAATCATTTGTGCTGCGTTGCTAAAGAATTTCCCCAGGGATTAATATAGTGATTGGGGGTTTTAAAGATATAACAAGTTTATTATGAGATGACGTCACGCAGACCCCCACATTGTCAAAATTGAACAAAAATAGTTTATACTGCTTCCTCTTCTTCCTTATACTAACCTCAAGTTGCCGTTTCAGAGAATACATGCATACATACGTACATTTCATACTTGCCTGAAGACAAGAGTTTATTACAGCCTCATTTAAAATCAACAAGAATGATAATAATAATATCAAAGCAAACAGAGCTCTGGTATCGGAATAGTATCGGTATCGGCAGATATCCAAATTCTGGTATCGGGATCGCAGGTGAAAAAACATGAATCGGTGCATCCGTAGTACTACTTCAGCCTCTCCTGGGTTTCTCAGTTATATATATATTTTTTTAAAAACTGAGAAATTTCCTCCAGTCAGGATAAATGGAGGAGCTTTAAAACCGTCATACCTGCTCCACACAAATCAAGCGGTAAAGTTTTAACTCATCTGATTCTGCCTCGCCTCGTCGCTCCTCGATCGGGTCGACCTGATGTAAGTGACTCAGCACTCGTCTGAGGAACATTGCGCCGACACCAGAAGTGACCTTGGCTCAGAACTTCAAAAAGACCCTGTTCAAAGAAGCTTCAACACAATGAGCGTCAACACCAGGCTAGTTATTGACAAGACTGGCTTAACCAGTACTAGTTGCTGTTTGCCAACCTGTCACTGCCATGTGATGAGTAGAGGCGCGTCGATTGGCGATCGAAGGAATAGAGGCCCATCCAGAGCGCGACACTACAATGTTCACAAACCATAAACCGTTTCGGTGGTTCATTCACACAGCAATGGCTTTGGAGCCACGACAACATTTTCAGGTGAAATCTGAAAACTTTAGTAACGTTTTGGGGTCTGTTTCCTATGTTGTTGTTGTTTCTGTTTCAAATTGTTGTGTAAAGGTGAAAATTTTCTGAAACAAAAACTCAAACCTGCATTTTCACTTGAAACGTTGTCGTCTAAACGGGTTCTGAAATCAACCTTTTATAAAAGCAGCTTCCAGAATGCAACTTTTTCTAAGCACACTGTTCACTCGTCTATGCGAAACTTCTCTGAAAACTTAAAGAATGATTCCGTTTTCGGTAGATCGTCGTAAACGTCAGGGTTTGGCACCTGGAAATATTTCATAGTACTTCAAAATATCAATTACTGAGTTAACTGTCCAGCAGACGATCAAACTGAAATGAGGTTCAAACATTTAAATCTCAGACAAATCCTCAAAAACTCTGCATCAGCTAGCAATAATCAGATGAGTCTGTCACAGGTTAAAGAGGCCCATTGACGGCCATGCCTCCTGTGGCATAGATACTTGGCTATTTTGAGGAACTGAAACCCATATATTGCATAATTACACAATATGACAATCCAACTAGGTCGTATGTCCACTACAATGTCTGTGTATTCCCACTGTCGATGTTTAGTGCGTATTCTTCTCTGCTGCATGTGTGTGGTTTCATAACAAAAACAAACATTCACTAGAGGCCCAACAAGCTCAATCCATCGTTTTTAGTGTTTCTGCTGTTTCCCATTCTCCATGGTTTTAAAAATGTTGGCGTGTAAACGGGAAACTTTTCTGAAACGAAAACGCAACATTTCACTTGAAACTTTGTCGTGTCAACAGCGCTCGACTGTGGGGGACCCGAAAGGGATCCAGCATGAATGACCTCTTGAGGACCCTTGTAAAAGCCGACTAGAGCAGGTTGAGCATTACTGTCCTACAGTCTCTGTTATAACAGAGCCTGAAGCCTAGAGCAAAGTAAACATTCCCACAATTTATACATCCCAATAAAACAAACAGTTGCCGTGATTGTATCTGAATAACCGTACCCAAATGAAGCCCACCACATGATGCCAGTCCCTGTTATGTTATGATGCCCACCCCCCCCCCATAAGTCCAACAGCAGGACTTGTTCAGTTTGGGTTTTTCGAGATTAAAATGTTTGAGAACCTTTGCTCCAGACTAATCAGCCAGCCATTGCTAATCTAATCACACGAATGATCTCACTGCTCTCAGAAGGAGGTTCAGCTCAGATCTGCACATTTTAACATTATTTATCATCAAATTCTGTGTCACAAATGCTAAAAAAACAGACCTTAAATTGTACATCCAACTTTACACTTGTGCTCCCAGCACAGGAAAACTTATGTGCGACTACATTCGGGGAGTCGTCTAGACAATTTGAAGGACACTCGTGCAGCTTGGGGACTCCACCAGCTGACATATGTGGATGGGGGGGGGGGGGGGGGGGGGGGCTGAGAGGACGGCCGCGCATCTGCTTCAGTTTAATCAGGTTTTACTGGACTCCACTGAGAGCGAAGCTTCAGCAGCGGCAATGAAAAGGACAGGCGAGAACAGTTCTACTGGTGGTTGAACACACCTCACAGTGTGTGTGTGTGTGTGTGTGTGTGTGTGTGTGTGTGTGTGTGTGTGTGTGTGTGTGTACACAACTGTGGCCAACGGCTGGCCAGATTCAATCCTGGAACATTAATCGGCTCAAGGAGAGGAGGAGGAACTTGAGACAAGGAGAGGTGGGGGAACTTGTCCCCCCCCTCGCTCTTCTACCCTTATCCAAGGAGATGTGGTGGGTGGGGGGTGGGCCGCCTGGTGGGCCGCCTGCCTAAAAACACCACAGCTGACACCAACACGGCCAAAAGGTTTAATTGCACGAGATGCGACACGGAGGGGAGAGATTAGACTGATGGACGGCGTCTGTCTTAACTTGCTAATGGAGGGTTAGGGTTAGTGGAGATTTATTCATATTTTCCTAAAAATGTAATCCGTAATTGTTGTATGGAGTTTCATTCAGAAAAACATGAACACTACCAATGATCAAGTTAGATTTATAGCCTCTTTATGGGTCCGTTTAAGCAACAAAAATTCAAGAGAAAACGCACCATTTTTATAAATACGCTATAAACACCAACAATGGGAGTACAGGAACAATCGTATGGACAGAAGACCAAATTGGATTATTATAGTGACTGTCGGATATAAAACTACCAATTCCCAGGAGAATATGGACTGGGAGTCATGACGCGACGGAGGAAACATTTTTCTGATCGTCCATCTACTGAGCATGTGCACAACTATGAGTTACTATGGCTGTGGTGCTCATAGGAAGTGGCAGCATTTCAGTAAAGATGCCTTTTCTCCCGTTTCCATGGAGACAGAATGGGACCATTTTCAAAAAGTTGCCTTTTCAGTGGCTCAGAACCTCGTCATCTAAACAGCCCCCCAAAGCACAAGAAATATATGTCAGTTTTCACTTGAAAACGTTGAGGTAAAGCTACCTTTGGGTCACTAATTAACCTCACATGCCTTTTTTTGACCGTGGGAGGAAACCGAAGTACCAGGAAGAAACTCACACACACCAACATTGAGAACATGCAATCTTCACACAAATAGGCCCGGCTGGTATATTCATGAAACGTTTAAAAACGGTGGTCACAACCACAGTTGTGTGGTTGTCTGTCTCTGTGCGTTTGCCCTGTGATGGACTGGAGATCTGTCAAAGTGTATCCTGCCCTCATTCGTTCGTATTTTATTCTACTTACACACAGAGTCAGACATTTATCTCTTGGTGTAAGACTTTTTAAAAAAAAAAAAAAAAAAAAAGGCAATAACTAAAATGGGGAACAATTGCTGAATTGACCATTTCTAGAAGGGGAAACAAAGTTAGAATTTTTTTTAGAAAAGAGAAAAAAATCATTACAATGTCTAAGTCCTTCCTTCCTTCGGCTATACGACTATTATTGCACCTTGTAAAAAAAGTGTTAGTTGTGTTTTAATTAGGGTCCGTGCACTGACAGTGCACAGGAACATATTAAAATTGTAAAGATTAATATTAACTCTTATACTTTCTTAATTTTTGGAAAATGCATTTTTAAGGGCCTAAACGTTGATAACTTTTTGCGGCACTTTGCACAGTCACCAGGCCCGGGAAAAATGTGATAATTTGGAAAACTCTCACATGTGACTGGAAAAAAGGCTTTCCTCGTGAGAATTAGTCCGAGGGGGTCCTTCCAAATGACCTGAAAATTGTCATGGTGATGGAATAGAGATTGGTGAGCAAATCGTATCAAAATTGCACCATAATATCTGAGGACGAGGGCAAAAATGTAAGTTTTGCCATGAAAGAGCAAGTGTAGTGTAAAAACAGGAGGTGACGTGGAAAGGGCCTTAACATCGCTTGATTGGCGTCAAACAGGAAGTGCAATGTAAATAGCCTGTACATGGTCAGATTGGCCTCAAAGTTGACATGTTGCATCAAAGACCAGCCTTCATCACAATCATATGAGGAGTTTCAGTCATGACGCCATTTGAGGTCGTGTACTTGGCCACTCTCGTGATGTACCAGGAAGTGCAATGTAAATGACCTCAACGTTGCTTGATCGGCATCAAACTTGACACACTACATCAGAGTCGTGCCCTCATCACAACCATATAATTACTTTTAGTGGTACCACCGTTTAGAGGGGTGGAATTGGCCAATCACGAAGTGGAGTGGGGTGCACATGCTCGGCTCTGGCTCAAACTTTCACGTGATCACAGTCAAAAGACTGTTACAGCCATCGGGGATAATGCCACAGTTGTTGCTATGTGCTAGCTTTCGCTATGTTCATCTGCATATCCTGCAAGTTTTTAATGGCACACTGTGTATTATTGTGATGTTTACCTGTGTTCCAGAGTTTTGTAGCTGTGCAACAGAGATTTTGTGTCCTCTCTTTTTTTTTTTTAGTTTCACTCTGTTTGTCTGTGAGTGACTTATGGTGCTTTTCCATTAATTCCTCCTCAGCCTTACTCGACTCGACTCTACTCACTGTTGACGCTTTTCTACTACACGTTAGTCCCCACTACCACATACTTTCGTGGTGTCTACACAGCCAAGGTACCAAGCGAGCTTAGGCGAGTAGAACATGTGACGTCGGCAGACGGCAGGCCACTGATGAGTCAGAAGGCGGCTCATTCACCCCGTCATTTTTTAAACCGATCACAACAAAAACGCTCACCAACAGAGATAGATGCACAAAAATAAACCCCGTGGAGCAGCAACAATGTGCAGGCATTTTCTGTCTGGTGGCTGACCAGAGGATTCAGAGAGAGCTCAACGGAGGGACCCGCTACGAGTATTAAGAGGTCTCCGAGCCACGGTGTTTTGGATTAACTGCTTTACCTGTTAACTGCTGACCGGCTTCCTCCACCTGTTAAAAACCCGACCAAAATCCCTTAGCTGTCCTGGAGAATGCCGTTTAACCACATTTCAATCAAAATTAAAAGTTTTGTACCGTTTGTCTTATTTTAACATCAGCTGCTGCTAATGGCTTGTGGCAGAAGTCACCAGTTAAGTCGAGAGTCAAGTCGAGTAAGGCTGAGTAGGAGGTAGTGGAACAGCAAGAAGTCATTAAAGGAGAAAGGCTGCTCGCTTTCCTGGCTCTCAAAAAAGTTTGGCTGGCTGTTTAATCAATGTTAACACTACAAACCCATGAGCCGCGGTCCCACCGCACTGTTCGTGCCGGGACAGAATGGGGCGGGACTGTTGTGATGACCCGTTACATTATTTGTCACCCCTCCATTGAGGTACCAAACATTTGAGGAAGGGGTCTCATAAGGAGGACCAACAACGCAGCCGTCTGCCGACTGGTAGTGACTCTGGACTTGCCCACAATATTGAAATAGTTCATCGGCTGTAAATCCTCCCGCTTCCACGTTCTTTGCCTGACACATACCCCCGTCGTTCACAATGCCTACAATTTCACAAAAATGGCTCTTTTAGTCATAAAGGTTGCAGACCTGTTTCAGAATATTACACCATCATTTCATTATGTTTGCTTTCACGCTGCACGTTCGGGAGCAGACAAAACGCCAAGACAACGTCCCACAATTACAACAGCTGCTCGTTTGGAGGCACCATAGCTCAAAATTAATAATGACCACAGAGGAAGAAAAGCACCAAGAAGTAGAAATCCGGCTCATTGAATAGTCGGAACAAAAGAGTAAATCCCGCCCCTTTAGTCAGCTCGTGGCTAATGTCTAGCGACAAGCAACCATGTTATATAGTCTTCAGACCAGATATCAATCGCCGCCTTCTTCACTACTCTACATCGACTGATAGATTTTCCAACTTTTCCTTTATGCTTCGTGTCTACTTCTTCAGATTCGTACTGATAGCTTTGTTTGTCAACTACCCAGAATGTACTGCACTCTACATAATGTGCACTCTCTTGGTCTGCGGAACAGTCCCTGATACGCTCATACTGGCCGTTTCTCAATTCTGAGTGCGTACTGGGAAGTACAGATTTTTGGAATTTCTTGCAAAATGCATTACGGGTAATTTGGCTTCCCAAGTCCACAAAAGCCTGGTGTTTATGCATCCCCTATAATGTGGGCAGTCCAAATCGGGGCTATACATATTTCAGGCGTACTCTGCAAGATACGTACTTTAAATTGGATCAGTACTTGGTCTCCGACAGATGTCTATTCACAAATAAGCGAGAAAGCAAGTATGGATAAGTACGCACACTGACAAACGGCCACTGTCCTTGGACCAAACCTCAGTACACTTGTAAGTGAACAGAGACCCATGTTGTCAGGGTCACCAGAGTTTAGCTCTATGATCCAGATCAGAGTCCAGGTGAGCTTTCACATCTGCTCAAAAGAAGCGAACTATCCCTGAGACCAACTCTAGTCCGGACCAGGGGCTCTTTGGGTCACTCAAGATAAAGATAATGAATCACTGGTGTAGAAGATGGACGGATGGGTTATATCATACAGCTTTGATTACAGTAGCTTCCAGTCCTCTTTCCACCTCTGGATTAAATAATCCTAGCTAATTCGAAATGTGTAGCTCTCATGCCAAAAAGCTAAAGCGATCCACCATGATTTAAAAGCCTGAGCTGCTGTGGCTTGCAGGAGACACTTATCCCATGGCGTTATTGGTAAACAAGCCGAGGCCGGGTCCAGACGGCCAGTTTAATCACAGCTCAAGATGCTGCAGGGTCAAATGATGGCCGCTCACAGCGGCATCAGGCCGGCCTGGGTGAGCACAACAAGCCCCGCTACACACACAGACAAAACCCAAGGCGGTGGTAGGGCAACTCTATCTTTAATTAGCAGCAGCAATTCAACTAGATAGTCAATTCTACGCAATGGAAGCGTTTGTATCTGCGCTACAGGTAACGAGCGAGCTAACTAGCTAGCTAGCCAGGCTAGTGTTTGTGTTGGACGCTGACCTCCATTCAAAATCTGTCAAATCGGTGTTATTCGTGTCCTTTTACACGTATTTATACCTGACGTTAGCATTTAATGTATGTTCTCGAAATAATACGTTTTTAGCTTCAATTCGGCTTGTTTAATGAAAGGCAGAAAGCTCTAGTTTAAGCAGGGTAACTAGTTTCAGGGATTCACGTTACCCGTTTTCCACAAACAGAGCTGTGGGCGGCAGCCAGCAAGTGGAAGGTCTAATTAGCTCGGAAATGGATGATTTTCCTTTCACAGCTGTTAAATAATGGCTCGCGTTGGTCGCGGAAGAAACGCGCTGTTTTGTTTCGGCGTTAACTGCGTGCAGGTTGAGCGACGTGAGCCTACTACGACATCGTAAAGCGGGAGGTTTTTTCCAATGGAGTCCGGCGTCGGTTCCCTCCAGCGCGACCAACGCTGCCCACCACAGCGTCCACTCGCCCCCAAACACAAGTGTCAGCCGGCGGCGGCTGTTCCCGTCCTGCCTCCCCTTTCCCGCCGCTCCATATCTAGGAGAGAGGGCCATTGCGGGTCCACGGCCTCTCCTGCCACCCTGGGGCGGCTCCGCTCACCTCTGTGGGCCGGCTGATCTCGAACAGGTCGAGCCGGTTGGCGTTCCAGTGGTTGATGATGTCGGCCAGTTTCCTCCTCTCCTCCTCCCTGCTCCCCGACATGGTGAACTGCCTTTCAGTGACCCGTTCCGCCCGCGCGTCGCTGCTGTGGAATAAAAGCAATCCTCCTCCCGTTCAGGGCGTAAGTCCACCGGAGAAGGAAGAAGAAGGCGATTCCGGTGCGAAGCTGCTTTGTGTCTCCGGGACTTGGTGCGTCTCTCTCGGAGCGACCTGCCGTCTGATCTGCTCCCCCCTCCCTTCCTCTCTGCGCGGTCGCAAGGCAGCTCTGCGCGCAGACGCCTGGCGTGAGCGCGCGCGCGAACGCGCGCCTCCTTTAACCATTGGCGCACCGGAACGTGCGATTGATGACTGTGCTGTTCTAAATATAGCAAGGGTGAAGGAGGCATGACGTCATCGGGGAACGTCGTAATTCCAAATCAAGCTGTTCGACAAAAACGTGCTTCCATTCATATAGTAACTATAGTAACTGAACAAGGTTCACAAACAATATAATGTCACAAATACATCAAAATGCATACTGCAACACATATTCCCACCACTTCACATTGCTGCTTGCTGCTGCTGCTTTTGTCTTTCTTTATATTGTGCTTTATTCTTATTTGTTTTACTTTTTGTTAATGTATTTAATAACCTATGTATCTGTTCGTTGTTTTTTTTTATTCTTAGTTAATTATAGTTTGGGACCAGCCAAGTAAGCTTCTCAATGCACAGTGTAAATGTCTATTTAACTGTACATATGACAATAAATATCTTGAATCTTGAAAATTATTCAAAAAAATTACAATAGGATAGAATAGAAATACTTTATTAAATTCTTACAATGTAATAATTACATAAAAACTAAAGAATAAATCCCTGAAATCTAAACATCTAAACTATATAAACAAATACATCCCACCACAGATTTCCATCATCATTATCATAATACCACTTAATCCAATCCTTTATGTTTTCCAGTACACTTTTGACCCTATATAACAAGTTTATAAAAGAGGCTGTCACTCTGCGTGTGTTAGACATTGGCCAATCAGAAAGTGGGATTGATGACTGTGCTGTTTTAAATATAGAAATGGCTAAAGAGGCATGACATCATCTGGGAAATGTCATAATTCCAAACCAAGTTGTTTAACAGATATGTGTGTCCATTCATATAGTAAATACTGATATAGTTCCCTTAATTCTTTATATTTGTGTCCATACAATGACAATGATAGAGATAATGTATGTAAATTCAGGAGTGGTAAGTAGGCGTGTAAGTTTAGGTATTTTTTAATTGGTTATTTATGAGCTTAAAATGGAACTAAACCGGCTCCAGTCGACCAACATGTCTCCCTTTTTCTCAGGCAGCTATGGAGAAACATCGGAGGAGTGTTCTGCTGTCGTTGTGTCTTAATTCAGCTTTAGTCAGCGGGTGCGGAATACCACACGGCTCTGCTAAGTCCTACAGTCCAACAACACAACAGTTTACACTCACTCTCACTTTTCACTCTCACTGTGGATCCTACGCAGAAACAGAGAAAAGTCTAAAGCCTCAAATAACCTATATAACTTTCAAATTATACATACAAGTTTAATTGAAAACTTCAATGTGGTTTCATTGTTCTGTGCAGTGGTTTAACCCACACACTCAGCGAACAGCATGACCAGATAGATCTTTTACAGATAGACAAGCATCAATTAATCAAGATAGACAGATTGCATAAATATATAACTAACTTGCTCGCTGGCAAACTACAGATAGATTAGACAGACAGACGGACGGACGAACGGACTAACAAATGGATGGATGCATACTGAGAGAGGTCGGTAAGTTGGTTGGTCAGTTGGTTAGTTGGTCGGTTGGTCGGATAGGTAGGTACAGTAGGTCAGTCTGTTTGTCGGTTGGTTAGTCGGTCAGTTGGTTGGTCGGACAGGTAGATACAGTAGGTAGGTAAGCAGTTCAGACATTCAAACTAATACTCATCAACTCACATAGATAACTTGATGGATTTAGTGATAAGTTGATAGCCAGGTACTGAGCTAACAAACTTCAACTTCAGCTCTGAAAACCAAGAAATAAAACCCCAGAGTGTGTGTGTGTGTGTGTGTGTGTGTGTGTGTGTGTGTGTGTGTGTGTGTGTGTGTGTGTGTGTGTGTGTGTGTGTGTGTGTGTGTGTGTGTGTGTGTGTGTGTGTGTGTGTGTGTGTGTGTGTGTGTGTGTGTGTGTGTGTGTGTGTGTGTGAGTAATGCATTATCCGGTGCAGTTTTTTCCCTCTTTTTTTTTTTTTTTTTGTGCTTATCAACTGAGGACAAGTCGCACATATTTTGTCAAACCTTCAAAGTGTTGCATTCAGAAACAGGTTATCTGTATGCACAGAGTGGATGAGCCATTGTCTGCAGCTTGCTCACTGATAACCTGTGCCACGGTGAGAGCTTTTCTTCCTGGAGACACGCTCTGCATACGTAAGGAGGCTGGTTTCCTTGGTGTGTGTCTCCGTGTGTGTGTGTCTGTGTGTGTCTGTGTGTGTGTCTCTGTGTGTGTCTCTGTGTGTGTCACTGTGTGTGTCTCTGTGTGTGTCTCTGTGTGTGTCTCTGTGTGTGTCTCTGTGTGTGTCACTGTGTGTGTGTGAGATAACTGTGAGAACTGCTGGGAACACTGCGGAGAGCACATCCACAGAAATGGCGGTGACACGGCGGTGCGTGGTCGCTCATGTGGGCCTCCCTTCTCCTCCCTTCTCCTCCCTCAGACTGGGGTTGAACGTCAGCTCCTTCTTGACACATGAGTCAGAGATGCTGAATCTGCTGGTGTTTCGGTGTGTGTGTGTGTGTGTGTGTGTGTGTGTGTGTGTGTGTGTGTGTGTGTGTGTGTGTGTGTGTGTGTGTGTGTGTGTGTGTGTGTGTGTGTGTGAGTAATGATTGATGAGAGGCCGCTATCAGAACGCCTGATCTCACAGAGGACAGAGAAAACAGGAACGGTCCAAAACTGAGTTTCCTCTCTGGACAGATGTCAGTCAGACAAAACAAAAGATAAGTAAGAAAGAAGAATATGTGGCACAATGTGATTTATATGCTGATTTACTTCAACTCATTTATATGATTACCTTAAACTAATTAATACACTGATTTACTTTACAGTGATTTATACATTGATTCATCTCAGTTATTTATTCGCTGATATACTTCACTGTGATTTATATACTGATTTATGCTACAGTGATTTATGCACTGGTTTACTTTCCACTGATTTACGCACTGACTTACATTGATTTTTGGTACTGGTTTACTTTACAGGGATTTCTTTATATTGATTTATACACCGATTTACATTACACCAATCAATATACTGATTTATGTCACTGTGATTTATACACTGACTTTCCTTCCACTGATTTATTTTTTTACACTGATTTACATCACACTAATTAACACACTCCCTGTCTATAATTATAATGCAGCATATTATCCCATTATAAGTACTTAAAGTATGTCACTCGTCATACTGTGATATTTATAGTGTCTTTATAGGCTAACAGCTCGTGGTGCAGCTGGATTTCATGTGGTTTTACAGTGTTGTGCTTTTAGTTTCACTCCGGCAGGTCTCATCAGCACTGCTGTGTGGAGTTCATGTGACATTCAGTCGAGGCAGGAAACCACAACAGGAAACCAACTTCACCCAATAACCCAGCACTTCCTCTATACACACACACACACACACACACACACACACACACACACACACACACACACACACACACGCACACACACACACACACACACACGCACACAGTGAAGTTGACTGACAAGAGAAAAAGTGAACGTGTGCAGCTGCTGCTTGTTCCAGTTCGAATGTTTTGTCTTTGTTCCGGCGGACAGCTGAGTCACTGAGAGTCAGAACATCTCTGAGCTCCTGATAAACGAGCCTGTGAGCTCGCGCGCTTTTGATCCCGTCTGCTTTGCATTTCACACGCTCACAGACGAGGGTCACATGCTCGCCCCAGTGTCCTCCGTCCTCCCCATCAGTTATTCAGCCTACGCCACTGGCCACAACGCCAGCTCTGTTATCTGCTATCCTAAAAAAAATAAAACAATTTTTTTACCAGATAACAACATTTGGCAGTTCTTATCTAACATGTTGTAACAGTTTCAAGCACATGACAGCATTTTTTTTACTTTGGCTAAAGGCATACGGGCGGACAGATGAACCAGAATAACCAAACAGAGAGGTGATGTGTTGAGAGCGGCTCGGCTCACAGAGATAATGAGCAACAAGCTCACAGGCGGTGCCTCTCCTGAAACCAGAGCGTCCGAGAGCAGCGAGCACATTAGGGGGCATCAAGGCTGCAAAAATTGCATCAATTGTGCATCATCGTAACATATTGACATCATAAATCACGTCGAATCATATTGTAACAGATTGAAATGTATGGAAGACTCATTACAACGAGTGCTGCCAATCGATTAAAAAAATGTACTAATTAATTGCACAGTTTTCTGTAATTAAATGCGATTAATCGCATTGTTTTTCAACTGTAGACTGAAGCTTGGAATGGATATTTGTTCAGGGAAAACTACGGAATTAATGTCGACTCAACACACGCAGACTATTTTCAAATTCAAAGACTATTTTTATAATGTCCTTTTAGCTTTTGGTGAAAGTGTTTCTCTCCAAGATCAGCAAAATAATAAAAACATTAATTAATTAATTAATTAATTAATAAACATCTAACATTAGTGTGGGTTTTGTTAGAGTGCAGGTCCACCACTTAGAAAATGTGAATATTTATAGAAACAAAGTTGTGAACTTATTACATGAACGAAGTGGTAATGATGTACTGTAATTTTGTGTGCTTTTTGTGTTTTGTTTTGTTTTTTCTTTGACTTACTTATTTACTCTTCAGTCTTTTCACTTCGTTTTGTCACTAATCTTGTCTGTTTATGTCTGTTTTCCTTTTACTAGTTTGTTGTTGTTTCTGTTTTCTTATCTTAAAAAAAAGAAGAAGAAATCATCACAGACCATGACCACTGACCAGTAAAACTACAATTCCCCCTGTGAAATTTCTATAAGTAAAACTGAAAAAAAAAAAAGAATTACACCCCACCTCAACATAGGCACACACACACACACACACACACACACACACACACACACACACACACACACACACACACACAGAGCATACAGGAGAGCCAGGGAAAGAGAGAAAGCAGAGAACTTAATATTTTACCTGCAGTATTTCCTCCAGTTGTAGCAGTTTGGTGGCTCCTGGTCAGCCAACATGGCAACCTTGGAATTATTTCTGTGGTCGTTAAATTCAGCTTTACAAAGAAAAGCGAATGACTTTCACTTTCTCAATCAGCCATCAGGTAAGTTTTCAAAGTGAAACTTTCTGCCTTAATATTATTCCACTCGGTATTGTGCTGCTCTTCAGTCACGATGCTGCATCCAGAGACGCTGCTCATGCTGCTGCTCCGGTCAGGGAGAAAAAAAGAAAAAAACAAACAAACTCCGAAATAAACAGAACTGCGTTAATTACGAAAAATTGTTTTAACGACTTAAACGTTTCAAATTAATTAATTAAATTAACACGTTATTTTTGACAGCACTAATTACAACATATTATGTTTTGTATTTTAACATATTGTAATATATCAAATTGTAATGTAGGGGAGGCCGGGGATGGTTTTAACACTTTTTGCTTCAGCACTTTTTTGAGTGAGACTTCTCAAACTTTCATACAAAGTACCCACATTTGTTTACTACAAATGGCATTAATTCAAACCTCTGAAAGAATATCACAGACAGCGTGAGTTGACGTCAAATACATGGTGTACCTCCATGCTGGGGTAAGGTGTAACAATTAGACAAAAGAAGCAAAAACCGAAGGCAGGCTAGGTAATATGCTTCAAAAAGAGGTTTTTTGAAATACAAGAACAATCTAGAACCGTACTGAACCAGTCAGGCCCTGCCATCTGCTTCTCATCTCATGTTTGTTGGTGTTTTATGTTATATATTAAAATGCAAACTTTCTGACCTAAAAGAAAGTGGATTAGAAAACCTGAGTACAAAGACACAAACCCTTTTTCAATTTATTTTGCACCTATGCTCGTATTCAGTTCTTCTCTGTCAGGATTCGGTGGGTCCGGTCCTGGCAGTGTTATGTTTTGTGTTCTGTTTGTTTTGGTGGGCGTGGTCTTTCTGTTCTGTGATTAGTGTTCCTTCCTCCCTCTCGCATTCTGATAACAGAGCAGGCGCAGCCGTGCGGGAGGACAACTCGTTTCACCTGTGGCTCATCAGTGGCTCATCAGCGGCTTCGCCCTTAAAAGCCTGGAGCTGCCAGATGGTCGTCGCCAGTCCGTACTGCTGCGATGGTAATCGTTTGGTCCAGCTCTCTTCACAGTTTTTCTCTAGTGGTGATCTCGGAGCTTGCGAGTTATAGCATTTAGCCAAGACTCATCAATACGGGTTTTTGTACCTTTGGATTTTCATTAATCTTTGTCTGTCCCCCCCCCCCCCCCCCCCTCCCTGCTTTCGCAGCGTTTCCTGTTCCCCTGCGGACTCCCGGTCCTCGCCATCCTCTCCCATCCTGCGCAGTGGAGAAGCCTCTAAGCTGTGGTTGACTGGGAGCTGAAGGATCCCCCTTTTCAATAAACTTTTGATTTTTCCCATTCAAATCTGTCCATCGTTGTCTCGTGTGTTCTGCATCTGGGGTCCGCACCCCGGAGTCATGACATTCTCCGGTCTAACCTGTCATATTACTGACTAGCCGGGCATATGCTTAGTCCATAATCCATAAATCCATAATGTAGGTCTGCTGCCTGAGTCAAATAGTCAGCCAACGTTTCCTCCTACTCCTCAGAGAAAACTTCTCCTGTTGCTTCTCCAGTCACCTACACTGGGAAGATCACTGGAGCCCTGGTCTCTCAGCTTCTGCAGTATTTTGCAGTACCTGCTCAGTGCTCCATGGCAGATCCCATGTGCCTTCGCCACTGATCTTCCTGACTTGCTCTTCTCTTTGACCTCATCAGATGCTTTTTTAAAAACATTTGCAGTTGGTCAGTCTTTCTTTTCCACTGCCTAGGCATTCTGTAAAAGTATTAAAATCAAGAAAGTGGTATTAATTCTATGTAAGAGGATGGTTGTAACACTTATTAAAGATGTGTCCCCCCCCCCCCCCCCCCCCCGTCTGCCATTGTTTAGCTCGCTGTATTAGCATAGTGGTTTGAAATCTGCAGGGGAAACATGCATCACATTCTGCCTGAGAAACTACAATTTAATCTAATGTAAGTCATATAGTTTTATGTGCAATAATATAAGTACTAAACAAAATATAGTCTTGGTCAAACAAATTGCTTTCATACCTCAAAATTCATTTTTTCTCTGTAGAATCTGCATAAACCTGTTCCCAGCCTTGATAATCAGCATGTGAGATCAGGGAGGAAGTGGGTAAACACTGATATCATCATATGACTCCTATCTTATCCCTGATTGGTGGAAGTGGTGGCGTGACAACTCTCCCCATGTTACAACCATCCCCGGTCTCCCCTACATTGAGTTACAAGGTGTAATGTACAAATTCTAACGTATTGTAAGTGTCATGCCCCACTCCTCAGCGGCTTCATAGGGGCGCTGTTGACCAGCATTTGGGCTTTTTCCTCTCCTGTCTCTCCCCCCCTTATGTTCCAGGCAGTTGTGTCGAGCTGTGTTTGCAGAAGTGGAGACGCTGGGAGCATTCATGACCCAATTCAGTTAAGCTGCGACGACTGGGTGGACCTCGTTTCCCCTGCTGATCAACTCCACTTCTTAAAGTGGCGCTCAACTCCACTTGGCGCTGGATCTTAACACGCTAAAAACTTGCTTGTCTCAGCTTCTGCTTCTTCCGGACCGGCCGCGATCGGACTCGACTCCAGCATCTCCAGCAGCCCCGCAACTCAGTCTCCACCACCTGCCACTGGAGCCCCGTGATAACTCCAACTCAGAAACCCGCTCTCAGAGCCTCAGAACTAACATCGTAACAGGAAGTTACTCAGATTGTATCAAATCCCAACATATCTCAACATAGTGTAATGTAACACAACATAACATAACATGACATATTGTAACATAACGAAACTCAATGTAACATATAACATAATGTAACATATGCTAAGGTAACATAACATAACGTAACATGACTTAACATTTTTTTAACGTAATGTGACTTAGCATAACGTGACACAATGTAACATACGCTAAGGTAACAAAATATAAAGTAGCATAACATTCAATTCAATTCAATTTTATTTGTAAAGCGCTAAATCACATCAACAAACATCTCAAAGCGCTCTTACAATGATAGAGTACAACAGGACCCAACTAAACCCTTCCAAAGCAAGCAGGTGTAACAAGCAACAGTGGCCAGGAAAAACTCCCTCGCATGGAGAGAAGTTCAAGAACTCCCTCTTCAGGAAGAAACCGTGGGGCGGACCCTAGACTCTGGAAGGACGGCCATCCGCCTTGACCGGTTGGGGGGAGAAGTACATGGGATAGGACAGGGAGAGAGAGGAAAAGAAGAGGGAGAGAGAGAGTGGCAGACAGGCCAGATAAGTACAAATACTAAGAAAAGTCTATGATGAGCGTTGGTCTGATGATGAGCCAATCTCAGTCTGGAGTTTAAGGGCCGTGCCGTTGCGGTGGGGTCCCGGTGCTGTGGTGGGGTCGGGTAGTAGGACCGTGGTAACTCCACTCTGGGAGTCTTGGGTCTGATCCCCTGGATCCTGCTCTCCTCCTGTCAGGGATAAAAAAAACGGCGGCAGTGTCTGGTGTCTACAGTAATGTTGTTACACAGAGAGAAAGAAAGAAAGACAAGAAACAGAACCTCCAAATGTAGAGTTCCTCCCTTTAACGGGAGAGAAAAAATCCCCTCAGCAGTCTAGGCCTATAGCAGCTCAACTTAGTGCTCCTATTTTATTCCTATTTTATTCCTAAGGATAAGCTTTATCAAATAGGAATGTTTTTAGTCTACTCTTAAATAAACTAATGGTGTCGGCCTTTCGGACCGAGGCTGGTAGTTGATTCCAGAGTAAAGGAGCCATATGGCTGAAACTCCTGCCTCCTGTTTTACTTTTATGGACTTTAGGGATTACCAACAGTCCTGCATCCTCAAAGCGAAGGGCTCGTGGAGGGTGATAAACTTCTAGAAGTTTCTCGATATAGGACGGAGCCTTCTGATGAAGAGTTTTATATGTGATCAGAAGGATCTTGAATTCTATTCTAGATTTAATTGGACGCCAGTGTAAGGATGCTAAGACTGGGGAGATGTGCTCTCTTCTTCCAGTTCTGGTTAGTAAACGTGCAGCAGCGTTCTGCACTAGCTGTAAGGTCCTAACAGAGGAGTTTGGACATACCATATTTCAAGTAACATAACCTAGCATAACATAACATATTTTAATGTAATGTGACATAGCATAACGTGACACAATCTAACATACGCTAAGGTAACTTAAAATAACGTAGCATTACATAACACATTTTATCATAATGTAACATAATGTAACACAATGTATCGGAACATAACGTAACATACGCTAAGATAACATAACATAATGTAGCATAATATTATATATTTTAACATACCGTTACACAATATAAGGACAATTTTATGTAACATAGCATAATGTTACATATGCTAAGGTCACATAATATAACGTAGTGTATCGTAACAGTGTAATGTAATTGTAAAATAATATACCACAATGTAACATAATGTAGTAGAATGTTGCAGAATGTAACATAAAATCTTACATAATATAACAAAATACAACATAACATAATTTAACGTGACTTAATGCAATGTCACATGACGTAACATAACCTAACGTTTTTGCAATGTAACATAATGTAATACAATGCAATATAATGAAACATAATGTAACATAACTTAACATCCCATAACGTAGCACAACATAACATAATGTAACATAACTTAACATCCCATAACGTAGCACAACATAACATAATGTAACATAACTTGACACAATGTAATATCATGGAACATAACATCCAGTAATGTACCATGAGGTAACGTAACGCAATATCACATGACATAACATAACGTAACATATCTGAAGTTATGATAGTGGATTATCACGGGGCTCTGTGAGCACGAGTGTCCTGCCAAAGGATGCCGCTAAGTGCTGCCAAACCTTTACTGTGGATCACAGGCTTTAAATCTGCATTTCATCCATTTCCACAGCGAGACGCCCTGTAAAGTCTTATTTACAGCAGTGAGCTCGGCGAGCAAGACCCCACAACTCTGATGTTGGGTTTTATTGTGCTCATGCCACTCCTCTTAATTCACCATCATTTGTGTGTAGTCAGCATTATTAAATTCATGGCTGTCACAGTGAATGCCGATCTTTTTAATCATCCGATCTGGACTGCTGGGATATATTAAAAATATGGTTGCTTTACGTGAGTGAGACATAAAAACGAGAATGTATGATGGAAAATGTTGTAAGTCGATGAAATGAAATAGAAATGAATTATGGCTGTCAAAATTAGAACGTTAGAGAAGGATTAACTTATCATCGTGATTAATCTGATTAAAAATTTTAACGCAATCAACTATGTACATGTCCAGAACATCCATCAATTTCTCACATCCCATGTATTGTCTATGTGAAATGTACAGCGGTGCCTGCTGGGTGTGGTGAAGTGCATTTTGACCTCCGTTGAGGCATGTGGCCTCTGTTGTCTTTTATTCCTCTCAAGGAGGAAATGCAGTTTCTTTCACAGCTTTATTTACAGAACTTGTCACTCGAACGCCTCATGCTCTTCTCTCTCTTCTCTCTCCAACTCCAACAGCTACAGACTTACAACACACATACACCTAAAATGTTTTCAGAAATACCTTTCGCCAAACTGTTTTAGTAATGAAAGAGTAAGTTTGAGTTGAAGCAGCCATGATGGTTTGGGTTGGACTCCAGGAGCAGACAGACCCCGAGTGACGTGTAACTCAGTAACTCAGTAACTCAGTAACTCAGTAATGCTACATGCTACCTGCTAAAGCAGACCTGGGCATTTCACGGCCCTTTGGTTGACTCTGACCGGCCCGCTTAAGGGTCATAAGAAATTACAAAATAAACAGATTTTCTTATTTTACCTCATGCGTAGATTGAATGTGTATTGCTTTTGTTTTGAATTAGGTTTTTTTTACGTTGTGCATTGGTATCTAAGGTACGTAAGTGAACGTGTTACTGAATTGACGTTGTCGTAAGCAGGTTACAGGTGTCAAAACACATTTCACCCCCAAAATGTCGACTAAAAAAAGAAAGGTAGATGCTGAATGCAGGGTTTTCAAGAAGACATGGACTGCTAAGTATTTATTTACTGAAGTCGGAGGAAAAGCCATGTGTTTGGTTTGCGGGGACCAGATTGCCGTGTTCAAGGATTACTATTTGAGTCAACATTATAAGACAAAACATTCAGAGAAATATAAAAACTGGAATGATGCTGAAATGGAGCAGATATAGGAGGATTTGGTAGCTAAGCTACAAAACCAACAAGGTTTGTTTATTTTTTACCAAGTTTCACACATCCAGGGATGCAAAAGGGATGAAAAAAAAAGAAGCATTGAGTAAGTCCAGCTGTCCAGGTCCACTGTGACGAGAAGGATCGAGGACATTGTGGGAAATTTGGAGCTTCGGCTGCAACACCAAGTGGCAAATTCTGACCTTTTTCTGCTTGGCTTTGGACGAGAGCCGTGATGTCCGAGACACAGCCCAGTTACTTGTGTTTATCCGTGGAATGACAGACTTCAAGATAACGGAGGAGCTGGCAGCAATGCGCTCAATGAAAGGGACAACGACGGGGAGCCATCTGTTCACGGAGGTAAATGCATGCATGGACACGCTGGGACACACATGGGACAGACTGAAGGGTGTCATAACGGACGGCTGTCCAAATCTTACAGGGAAACATGTCGGCTGTTGAAACGTGTCCAAGATAAAGTGACTGAATCAACGCAGATCACAAAGTGGTATGTTTGCATTGTATTTTACGTCAGCATGTGTTTTACAAGCCAGTGCTTACAATTGACGATGTGATTAATGTTGTAACTACAATAGTGAACTTCATCAGGACTCATTGGATCACAGGCAGTTTGTTGCACTTTTAGAGGAGCACGAGACTGAACATGGTGACATCAGCAATCACAGCCGTCCGATGGCTCAGCCGGGGCAAAGCGCTTAACAGAGTCTGGGACCTGAAAGCAGAGATCCCAGAGTTTTGTGAGAAGAAAGGTGAAGACATCCCAGAGCTCCCAGATGAGAAGTGGATTGCAGATTTTGTATTTGCTGTTGATGTGACTGCCCTGATGAATGAACTGAACATCAGACTGCAAGACTTTTTGTCCATGAAACGCACAACCTGGTGAAACCTTCATGATGAAGTTACAGTTTCTTTCAAGGCAACTGGAGAGCAACAACCTCACTGACATGCAAACCCTGAAAGAAGTCAGAGCATCAGATGATCACCTCCGCAGGTACTCATCTATGTTAGGAGCACTGCAAGGTGAGTTCTCAAGGCGATTTGAAGATCTCAGAACAATGGAGAGTGAAATGCACTGGGTTTCCCCTCCATATACCTGCAGTGTGGACGATGCACCTCGTGATGTCCAGCTGGAGCTCACTGATCTGCAGTCTGATGCCGTTCTGGCAGAGCACTTTAAGTTGCACCCACTGCTGGAATTCTACTCTTCTCTTAAGCAAGGGAAGGTTCCAAACATGAGGAGACATGCTCAGAAGATGTTTGTTCTCTTTGGCTCTAACCTACATATGTGAACAAACATTCTCAGTGATGAAGTCGAGGTACAGATCCTCTCTCACTGATGATCCAGCTGTGCTTCACATCTCCACCTCAGACATCCAACCTGACTTTGATGCTCTCGTTAAAGACCAACAGAGACTAGATTTCTCTCACTGAACAAGAAAAAAGAACTGAAAAACACAGAATGAGTGAGTGTGAATGTGATTAAACTACAAATGTATGCATCACTATTTTCTAATATGATCTTTCTTACTGAATGTGGCTGGAAATGGTAAACAATATAATGAATCAAAAACTGTACAAATGTTCACATTTCGTTAACCATTGTTTTGTGAAATGTTTTTGAATAAATATAATTTTTTTTCAAAGACAACCTCTCTTTTTCATTGCTCAATTGAAACATATACTCTGACCAGTCTAACCAACTTGTCAAAACAATGTTATTTACTGCCTTATATGAAGAAACAATTAATATTATGCAGACTTTAGTTCAGCTATTTGGTCCGGCCCTCCACAATAATTTCTTGTTCTCATGTGACCTCTTCCAGCTTAGCAAGTTTGCTAGCTACTGAGGCGGCACCGCCACCACGTGTAACTGGACAGCTTTGAGTGCTGCTCGTTTTGGGTTTAGAACCACTCATTTCACCACCCAATCAAATCAGATTTTGTTTGTAGAACACTTTTCATACAAAGAAACATTGCAACACAAAGTGCTTCACAGAAAATAGAAAAAAATTTAACAAAATAAAATAGAAATGTGTGCATGAACACACACACACGCACGCACGCACGCACGCACGCACACACACACACACACACGCACGCACGCACGCACGCACGCACGCACGCACGCACACACACACACACACACACACACACACACACACACACACACACACACACACACACACACACACACACACACAATAAAAGCATGTATCAGCACCTCCTGCTGGCCAGAGAGGGAAATGGGCGGACTCTGGCTATGTTCTTCAAGTGATAAAATCCTGTTTTTGTTATGTTCTTAATATGGGGAATAAAATCCAGCTCAGACTCAAAGAGAACGTCCAGGTCTTTAACACACTGCCAGGTTTTCCACTCCTGCAGTGACGGTAAAAGCCTCTCTCTGGCCTTCAGGACCGATAACTAAAACCTCAGTTTTGTCCTTGTCGAGCTGGAGGAAGCTGTCTGCCATCCATGATTTAAAATCTAAAATACAATTGGGAGGTTGGTATTCTCCTCAGGAGACATGGCAATGTACAGCTGTGTATCATCAGCATCGCTGTGAAAGCTGATGCCCTGTCTCCTGATGACGTCCCCAAGCAGCAACATATCAAGATTAAAAAGTGTTGGACCTACAATTGAACCTTTAGGAACTCCACACTTGATTTTATGGGTTCTTGAGGAGCAAGTATCCATGCTTACATAAACTGGAGGATCTGAGAGACAGGAGGTGAACCAGTTAAGAACAGTGCCGGAGAGTCCCACCAGCGTTTAAAGTCTGTTTAACAAGATGTGGTGATTTACTGTACCAAAGGCAAAGCTAAGATCCTGTAGCACCAGAACTAAGACCCAGTAGCACCAGAGCTAAGATCCTGTAGCACCAGAGCTAAGATCCAGTAGCACCAAAGCTAAGACCCAGTAGCACCAAAGCTAAGATCCTTTAGCACCAGAGCTAAGATCCTGTAGCACCCGAGCTAAGATCCTGTAGCACCAGAGCTAAGATCCAGTAGCACCAAAGCTAAGACCCAGGAGCACCAAAGCTAAGATCCTTTAGCACCAGAGCTAAGATCCTGTAGCACCAGGGCTAAGATCCAGTAGCACCAAAGCTAAGATCCAGTAGCACCAAAGCTAAGATCCTGTAGCACCAAAGCTAAGATCCTGTAGCACCAAAGCTAAGATCCTGTAGCACCAGAACTCAGATCCTGTAGCACCAGAACTCAGATCCTGTAGCACCAGAGCTCAGATCCTGTAGGATCAAGCTTCGGAGCCTCCATGTTACCCCTGATGTCATTAATGAAGAAACACTCCTCAATGTCGAATTATTTCTTTAATGACAGAGATGAAGGAGTCCTACAATGATACAAACAATTGCAGTATAAGCAAATAGTAATAACTCTTAAATGTGAACATACAACATAACATGAATCATCACATGTTACAGCATTACTCATATTATGCAGTTGTTGTATTCATTTAGTTATAAAACATTAAACCTTACTTACATGAATTAGGCTGAACAGCACAATCAAACCACCTTGACATGAACATGTGCATATCAACAAATATGGCTGGTTCCTCACTGAGCCGGTCATTGCAATATCCTACATTGCCCCCTAGTGGCCAGTGATAAATCCTCCATCCCCCCCAGTCCGGAAAGCTATGGGATAGGTTAAGGGACTCAGAGTTCTATCCAATGGCCAGTCTCAGGCTCGTAGTGCCGGGGGGGCTTCCTCGCTCGGCATGAACGTGAGAGCTGGGGTGATGGGGGAGCGGGCAGTGATGCCTGTGACGGCACGGGCGGCGCGACATCCATAGAGGCGGGGTCACCATGAGGCTCAAGGTCAGGGGGCGGGGCCGCAACTGGGGCCATGCCCTGGGGTCCGTCCTCTGGCAGCAGAGACCATTCCTGGGGCGTTGCAGGGCACAGATTGACAGGTGAGGTCTCACGCCCAGGCACTGAGGGCCTTGGCGGCACAGGTGGCCGCTGTTGGGTGTAGGGGCAGGCCGGAGTATAGGCACGGAGGAATCGCCGATTGCGCAAAGTCAGCCGACCTGACCCATCAACCCTTATTCGGTATTGATCGTGGCCCAGCGACTCCACCACCACCCCTGACCTGTCCCACTTGCGTGGGCTCGGGCCCAGCTGATTCTGGAGGAATACTGTCTCACCAAGTTTCAGCGGGCGGAGAGGCCTAGTGTGAGCCCTCAGAGACTCGGTGGTGCGTGATATCCGGGTCCGTAGAGCATCTTCCTTTGCCGCCCATGCCTGGGGCCAAAGCGGCCGGACATGTGGGTTTGAGAACTTTTCCAGTCTATTGACGAAAGAAAGTGAATCCCGGAGTGGACGGCCGAAAATAATCTGTGCTGGTGAGAGGTTGCAGTCAGTGTCGGGTGTGTTGCGCAGCTGCAACATCGCACGCAGGAAGCGGTCATGATCAAGGCTGCCAGTCGGGCCAGTGTTGGACGCTAGAAGGCGCTTGGCAGACTTCACAGCAACTTCCGCCCTGCCGTTCGACTGTGGAAAGCCAACGGAGGACACACGGTGCTTGACATGCCACAGCCGGAGAAAGTCTGACGTGCGGCCAGCCATAAACTCCGGGCCGCCGTCGCTTGAGAGTTCCTCTGGTACACCAAAGGTCGCAAAGAATGAACGGAGGTGGCGAACCAGACCAGCTGAGCCTCCGGTGTCAGTGCCTGCTGAGGAGCTCAGGACCTCCACCCAGCCTGAGAGTCGGTCTCCCATGACCAAGTAGTGGCGACCCCCATAGTCAAAGAAGTCAGCAAACACCGCCTCGAATGGGGTGGACGGAGGTGAGGATGGCAGGGGGGGCGTGGCTGCTTGCGACGGGGCATTGCGGTTGCAGTCTGCACAACCAGTCCTGGTGGCCAGAATGTCCCTTGCCATCCTGGGCCAGTAAACTATGGCACGAGCGCGGTGCTCCATCGCTGAGGTGCCCTGATGGGCGGCGTGGAGATGCTCGAGAACTCTGCGACGGAGGGACGGCGGGATCACAACGCGGTCGTTGTATAGCAGGACCCCATCCTGTGCGTAGACAGACTCGCAGACCGATGAGATGCCGGCTAAAGCCGGGTCGGTAACGTCAATCCTACCCTCATGCTCGATGAGGTAAAGGAGGTGGGCGAGGCACGCGTCTGCCGCTGTCTCTTGAGCGAGGAGGGGCCATGAGATGGCGCCAAGGTCCTGTGCATCTTCACGGATGGAGGCCATGAGTGCTGACTCCGTGTTATCAGCCACACTCTGTGAGCCCAGAAAGAGCCCGTTTGCTGAGCCTGAGGGAGAAGGGTGTCTTGAGGTTGCGTCAGCGGCGTTATTGCTCACACCAGGCAGGTGCACGATGTCGAAACACCACGGGAGAGTGCGTTGCTTGAGTCTGAACAGGCGAGAGTTCGTAATCTCATCGAGTGTGCGGTCGCCGAAGATCTTCACCAGAGGCTTGTGATCGGTAACCACAACGAGGTTGTCACATCCCTGGGTGAAGTATTTTGTCTGCTCAAGGCCCCAGGCGACAGCTAGCGCCTCCCCTTCGATGGCTGCATAGCGTTGCTCTGCTGAGGACAGGAAACGTGACCCGGCGAGGGTGATCCTCCATCCACCTGGGCAGCAGTCCGGTATGCCAGAGGCGCAGCCGCAATGCTGTTGGAGAAGGAAGTAACCAATTCCGCGCCTCGACCAGTCGGGGCGGAGGCACGTGCGTCTCTGCATGTCGTAGATCTCCACACCCTCACGGATGGCCTCAACTATGGCCTGCTTGGATGCCTGGAAGGCTTCCTCTAGTTCAGGAGACCAGGAGAACTTGCATCGAGGGCTGAGGAAAGGCTTGAACGGCGCCATCGTGTCACGTAGCTGGGCGTAGTTGGCCACCTGGTTCACTAGGCCGAACCAGCTCCTGATATCTGTCGTGGAGTCTGGAGCGGGGAAATCCCGGATGGCGTCCAGGTATTTCGGGAGTGGCTCGATGGTGGTGTCCGAGACCCTGAAACCAGCAAAGTCAACATCCTTCTCTGCGAACTGGAACTTTCCTGGGTTCAACACGATGCCTGACCTACCGACACGTGTGAGAAAGTCAATCGTCCTCCACCAGTGTTGTTCGAGGTCAATGTCATAGTGAATGGTGTCATCAACACACCGTTCCTTGCGTTCGTAGTCAGAGAGGACAGCATCAAAACGGCGATTGTAGCCGTCCCCTGAAGACAGGAAGCCCTGAGGTGCCCTGGTGTAGCGCCAGCGGCCAAAGGGTGTAATGAAGGTGGTCAGGTGACGATCAGACTCACGCAAAGGCACACTATGATAGCCATTCCAGGCATCAGTGACCGTTTTCCAAGTGTCCTTCGGGATGCGACGGGCGAGATGGAATGGGGATTCAGTGGCAAACGTCTCACGTTGACAGAACTTGTTGAGGGGTGAGAGGTCCACTGTCCTGCGGGGGGAGCCGTCATGCTTCCGAGTAACTACCATGCGATGGCACCATGTCGCAGGTTCACCATAAGGCACGCGTTCAATAACGCCAAGGGCCTCGTCACGGAGGAGGTCATCGTGGACTCTCTGCTGCCAGTGTAGGGGGACGTTGGCTGTGGTGTGGCATGCTTTAGGCGTGGCTGCTGGGTCTACATGTATTTCAATAGGTGGCCCCTCCATACAAGGCAAGGCCTGATGGGGGCAGGTGTTGAACGTAGACGAGGCGTACCTGTCGAGCAGCCATTTCCTCATACGGCTGTTGCTCTCTGGTGTGCATGGAAATGGCAGTGCCGTAGGCCGTGGTGGTGGCGCCGTACGCTGGGGACATAAGCACTGGGCAACCTCAGGACTATCGTGGCCCCTGCCGCTACTGCCAGTGGAGCGAGTAGCGTTGACCGACAAGGGTGTAGTAGGTGTGCTGAGGATGTCAGGGCAGTTCCCATATCCAGGCCCTCTTCTGCCATCTGTTGATGGGAAGTTTCTAGGCAAGAGGCCGAGGCAGAGTAGTGACTCATAGGAGAGGTACATGGCGCGGACCGAGCTACTTACATACACCATGGAGCGGCAGCATGATGCCACACCGCTGTCTGGGGGTGTCGACAGGTTGGCGAAGAAGGCTCCCTCAATGGCTATGGGGGAGCGGTTGGCAGCCGACAGACTGAGGTTAACGGGGCGTAGGACATCGCGTGAGAATCCACAGGACAGAAACTCTGACAGGGACCAGAGGTCTGACTGTGCACCAGTGTCAGCAATGGCGGATATGGCCACCCCAGCGTTCGAACCTCTGCCACTGGTGCTGCCTGATACGCCCACCTCGTCCACTGAGATGGTAATTGACACTCGGGGGTGGTCTCTCAGTCTGGCTCGCCTCCATTCGCCCCTGGAGAAGATGTGGTGTTCGAGCCTGATGGGCTTGGGTTTGTTGACACTACCATGTGTAACCCGAGTGTGGCGTCGACTCCCACGATGATTACCAGAGCGAGCTTCAGCCATTGATGAGACCTGGGAGATTTGCTCTGAGGCCATGGCAGCCTGCTGGCCTTCAGATGATGGTGGGGGCCGCCTCCTTCGCCGACGGGCTTTGTAACAGTCAATACAGACCTGGTGAGGCCTAGAATTCCATCCCCGAGATCCCTCTGTGAAGACTTTAAAGGCGCTGTTACAGTCTGGGCAAGAGGCCTGTCTGGCCTTGTCCACTGGGGCTGTAGCCTGTGCGGGGCTCATCGGTGGGTCCTTCTTCAAGCGCCGGAATGAGGACATGGCTGATAGAGTGGGTGACGGGAGAGCATTGCGAGCCATTTCTTTGTTTTCAACAAGTGCAATCACCTCGTTCACAGCTTTCCAAAGGATATCAGGTGTGCCTAGTGTTTCACGGCGTATATCTGAATCATAAATTCCATTAAGTAGGACGTCACGTATGATGTCGTCAGTATAGTCCACGTTCTGGCCACATGCACATACAGCACTGTAGTCGCACGTCTCCGCCTTCCCTCGTACTCTGGCAGTGAAGGCCCGGAATGTTTCATCCCGCTCCTGATGCAGCTGAAGCAGTTCAGTGCGCAGGACACATGTGGCGACTGGAATGACTGCTAGCGAGCGCATGGCGGCCATCAAATCTGCCAATGACCCAGCGGTGGCATGTGGATTCGCTTTCAACAGGCTGTCTCCGAGTTCGGGTCCAGCACACTGAAACAGTTGGAAAGTAGCCTGCGTGTCGCCTATGCCCGAGCCAGTGCGAAAGACATCCCAACGCCGGGTAAACACATTCCATTCCTCTATTGATACACCGATGTCAACTTTAGGACGATCAAGTTTTGGGCCTCGAGGTGTTGGGGCTTGGGCTGGCATGGCTGTGGCCGGCGGGTTTTGATGGGCAAGTCCATGATTTGTTAGCAGGGCTATGGCGAGGGCTTCAGACACATCTTCGGTCACAAAAGTGCATCCGGGGACAGAGCATTCAACGACGACCATGACTCCTTCATGAAGAAACACTCCTCAATGTCGAATTATTTCTTTAATGACAGAGATGAAGGAGTCCTACAATGATACAAACAATTGCAGTATAAGCAAATAGTAATAACTCTTAAATGTGAACATACAACATAACATGAATCATCACATGTTACAGCATTACTCATATTATGCAGTTGTTGTATTCATTTAGTTATAAAACATTAAACCTTACTTACATGAATTAGGCTGAACAGCACAATCAAACCACCTTGACATGAACATGTGCATATCAACAAATATGGCTGGTTCCTCACTGAGCCGGTCATTGCAATATCCTACATTGCCCCAAGGGGCCAGTGATAAATCCTCCAATTAACAATCCTTACTAAGGTTGTCACGGTACAGTGGTTCATCCTAAAACCAGACTGTTTTCTCTCTAAGATATCGATTCTATTTAAAAAGTCATTTAGTTGGATTAAAACCAGTTTTTCTAAAACTTTGCTTAAAAAAGGTAAGTTGGATTCTGGTCAGTTATTATCAAGAGTGTTGGGGTCTAAATTCTTCTTCTTCAAAAGGCAGCAGGGACAACACCGTCTGTAGAGAGTAATTCATGATGTTAAGAGTCTCAAACTCAAAGAACCCATAGAGTGTTTTAAAGAAACGGTGTGGGAATCGGATCTAAAAGGTAGGTTGTGGTTAACCTGGGAGAAAACTGGACAAAGTGTCTCGGCGTCAACAAGGACAAAACTCTCCGGTGTCTCCTCCGGTAGAAACAATACTTCAGAAGCCTTCAAAGTAAATTGTTGAGATAAAAGATCAGTTCTTATAGCATCATTTTACTTGTGAAGTGTCTGCAAAGTCCTCCCATAAAGTGTCTGTTAAAATCCTAGAGGACTTATTAAAATGTGTATTAACTAGAAGGTCAATGGTGGACAAAAGAACCCTGGAGTTGTTTTTATTATCTGAAATAAGTTTTGAGAAATGGGATGTTCTTGATTGTTTAACTTTGTTGTTGTAGATTTTGAGCTGTTGACTGAATATTTGATGGTGAATAGTTCATTTCGTTTTCCTTCATTTCCTTTCTGCACTCCTGCATTGCCTCTTCAGTCGCTTAGTTTCTTCGTTTCTGCACGGACGCAGAGCTTTGTTTCTAATGATTTTTGATCATAGTGGAGCCACTGAATTTTGGCTTGTGGTGAGTTCACTGTTAAAATGATTTACAATAAAATCACAGCTTATCTATGTGTGAGTTAAAATCACTGGTAATTAAAATCTTATTGTATTTGGCATGTATGATTGATAACAAGTCTGAATATGATTAAAGAAGATGCATACTTGGGGGGGGCCTGTAGATTGTAACATAAAATCTGAGGGCTGTTAAAAACAAAGGTGTTCAAAGAGATGTCCTTTTTTAAAAGTGTGTTGCAGGTGATTGAGGCAGTGCCGCCACCTTTTCTCCCTCCCCGAACTGAAAATAGAAAGTTAAAACTTTGTGGGGAGGCCTCTGTGAGAACAGCTGGAGCATCAGAGCCAAGCCAAGTTAAACACAGTCAGTCGAGTTTGTCTTCTAAAATGAGATCATTTATAATCAAAGTTTTGCGCAAATTTCGAAACCGTAGCTGTAATCCGCCGTTCAAAACACGACTCCAAAACAGTACGTAGTGTTTACAGGTATATCTTTTCAGTTCTACCGGGAGACCTCCATCACTCTCCTACATCGTCAACGCCGGAAGTATTTTATTTATTTATTTATTTATTTATTTATTTATTTATTTATTAAAATTTTGCGGGTGCGGCTTTTATCCAGGTGCGACTCAATAATGTGGAAAACACGGTAAGTCAAAAGAAGCAACATCACTGTGACACACTGAGCGTCTCCATGGCAACAGATGCTGATCTCCTTTGATTTCCTCCATGAGGTGCCTCTCCCATCCTCTTTGTATGGGAAATGTTGCTGCAGTTTTTGGGGATTTATTTGGAAACGGTAAACTGTTAACACCCCCAAATCTAATCGATTGGTTGTTGGATGATGACAAATCATCTCTGATAATTCAATGCAATTTGGGCGAGGTGTTTTTGTGAAAAGTTGGTAAAATATATATATATGTATATATATATATATATATATATATATATATATATACAAACCAATAAAAAAATACACACAGACGAAAATATAAGCTTTGCTCTAACTTTTGTTGGCCAAGGTAAAACGCACATCAAAATGTGAGGAAAATTCGGGAAGAGTGTGCTGTTGTGCTATGATTTTAGTTAACCATAGCATAATCTAAACTTCATTATTTTTTTATTTAAGCCAAACAAACTTAAACAGCTTAACTTGAATGTAAATTAACTGTAACATCATTTTGATTTAACGTGGCTTAACCCTCAACTTATTTAAATGAAATATGTTAAACGTAATTTAACCCAACTAATCCTAAAAATCTTGAATGAATGAGTTGGTTTATGGTGATAGTTGGTCATCGGTGAGTCCCCTCTCCAACAGAATGTAAGTTTCTCCCACACGGCGTGGCAGGAAACATCTGTGGTGAGAAATGTGGCCGTACAGGAAGCTGGTGGAGGTGGAGGGACAATTGTTGGAATTGTTTAGGTGTGAACAAACGCTGTGTAGCCAGAGTGCGAACCTCCGTGTCCAACTTCTATCACATGGGCACAAATAATAATCCATGTTGATATTCAGCGACCAATGCAATGCTGATACTATCCAATGTTTGAATGTGGACCGTCTGGAAGCCCCAAAGTTTACTTTAATCTATTTACATTCTAGTTTTTGTGTGCTACCTAATCACCTACCTCATTTAAAGATACGACTGATACCTAAGTGTGACTCATAGTCTGTAACATATGGTAACTGGTGAGTCTGAGGCCCCGCTAATGCAATGTTTTAAAGGGAAAAACGCTAAACTTTAGTTGCGTTTGATGTTTTAACTTTTTGAAAATGCTCCAACTGTGTCTTATAGAAATTGTGGAAAACACAACTTTTTTGACAAAGTTCTGTGAAAACAGGAGAAACTGTGTTCTCTCCTGTTTTCACAGAACTTTGTCAAAAAAGTAGTTTTTTGTCAAACCTTTAACATGGAAAATGTGAAAAAAAAAAAAAGGTTTAAAATTACCCGCCTCCGTGCAAACGGGAGAAAACACAACTTTTAAGAAACGCCCTGTCTCGGGGGAAATGAGAGAAAACACAACTGTTTAAAAATGCTCCATCTCTGTGGAAACAGGGGAAAACGCAACTTTTAGAAAAGGCTATGTCTCCAGTGAGATGTGGGAAAACACAACTTTTTTAAAATGCTCTCTTTCCATCGAAAAGTGGGGGGGAAATGCAACTTTCTAACAACACTGCTGCTGCTCATGCACACCACGGCCTTAGTAAACAGTTCTTCTGCACATGCTCAGTAGATGGACAATATACATTGATACACTTTTGGACACAGGCACACACATACACATACACTTACAGGTACAGTTTCGCAGATAAGCATGCTCTACACAGGTACGCAGACATGAACGCATACGCATGCACCCGATCTAACGAAATAAACTCTGCTCCATGTACAAACTTAAGCTGAATTGTTTCACGCCTCAGTAACAAACATCCTGCACAGCCACTTCTGACACGTTTCTTTAGTTCATCGGACAAACCGCTCATTGTTTGTCCAACTGAGGTCCAATTACAGGCTGTTAAGCTGTACTTATGGTTTCTAACGCCTTGCTGGACATACACAGTCCTTCCACTTCAGCTCAAACACACATCGGCGATCACAGAACGAGTTTTAACCACTGAAATACTGGGAAACGTTTCTTCAAGAGGCGGGTATTCAAGAATCTCTCAAGACTCTTTTCACTTGAACCATTGCGTAATCAGGGCCTGAAATCTGCAGCAAAAGTGTCTTATTCTGGTTATATTTAGGTTTTTTTCTATGCAGTACAGGAGTCCACAGTATTTTCCAGGATGAATTGAACAGACTTTAAAGGAGGAAACCAAACCATATACCATATTAATACATGGAGTGACTGCACAGGTTTCACTTTACAAGGAAGAAAGTAGGAGGAAACAGCATAATACAGTATCGTACAGTATAATTACAGTTGAAAGCAGGATTGTATAATCACCAAGAGCCACGGCATCTCATGGGATTACATTTCAGTAGAGATGTTGGGATCTCACCACACTACAGACAATCTTCATGTATCATGATATAAAGCAAGGCTCTCAAACTCGGGTCCTGGAGGGCCGCAGCCCTGCAGGTTTTCCACGTCTCCCTGCTTCAACACAGCTGATTGTAATGAGCAGCTCCTTATCTGGCTTTGTGCTGAATGTGGTGATGAACCACCAGGACATTCAGGTGTGTTAAAGAAGGGGGACAGGCGTGGAAAGCAGCGAGGAGAAAAAAAGAGAGAAGGAAGGGAGGGAGGGAGATGCGCTCTATATGTGCATAATTTAGTTTTGTTTTAAGTTGTTTTGCATGTCGTCCTCATGCAGGTCATTTGTGACGTAAATAACTAAAGATATGAGTCCTACACGACTTAAAAGTGCACATTTTTACATGCAGTTGGCTTTATTACTAATCAGGGCCTGGCGCTAGGAGGCCAGAGGTTCATTTTACAGTTTGTGTAGTTTGATTTACTGCTCTGGTTGGTTGCAAGTTGTAAAAACCTATTTATCATTTATATGTGGTTATTTGATGCAGATCTGAAGCTCTGGGTTTTCTTTTGCATGTGTTATGATTTTGCGGGTTTGGGCTGGTTTTTATTGGAATGGGCGGGTTCTAAGATGTGATTGGGCTGGAAACTGTCAGTCTGATCTGGCAACACTGAATACGAGCCGACAAAATGTAGACAACACGACGAGGGAAAGAAGAAGGAGAATAAGGTAAAAAGAGCACAGCGGTTGACAGTTTTTAACATTTAAGCGGAGCCGCTTCCTCCAGAGCTTATCCGTGACGTCAGTCACACGTCAATGACGAAGCAGTAGAACGTAGAAAAATATCCGAATTGGTACCACATATGAACGAGGCCTGGGTCTGGTGTGAAAAAATCTGAATTAGAGTTCTCACACGGCCACAAAACAGGTCGGATATGAGTCACTTGTGAGCAAAAAATCTATAGTGACTCTCATTTCTCTTTGATTGAAATGGTAGTGTCAATAAATCTGCATCTAATGTGAGTCTATCATGTAAAACTTGACATCTATGATAGGGAGTCAAACTCCAATGTTAATTTAAAAGTACTGCTTTTACCAACTGCACCAATTTTCATGACCAATCCAAAAACCAAAGTTTATCAATGATAAAACAGCCGACATTTCCACAGAACCTCCAGAGGGTTTCAGCCAATTCCTGCTCCTCAATCTGTAAATCACACTGAAATCAGTTTTAAATTGTTCACATGATTCTAACTTTGATTAAAAAACAAGTACTGGATTGTGGTTTTACATTTTATTTATAACCGGGTATGAATAATAAAAGGAAAAAAAAGTGCTGTGAAACCCGAACAACTTAACGATGGATAAAAGTTTTCGGTCGTTATCTCTCACGGCGTCTTTCTCACAGTGATTTCTTAAGCGCAAGGTCGACCTTGAACGTTCTGCCCACCAACAAGCACAGACACGTTTACACAAAGATAATCGCACGCCCCTCTGTGTGCAGGAAAGCAAAGAAAGAAGCACTTCTGAGGCTCTGCGAGCACAAAGGTAACTGTGGAGCTGCCTACGTTTCCCACAGTCCTCGGCTGCAGGCGCAAAGAAAAGAAAGGACTGTAATTTCAATGTCTTAATGAGCAGGATATTTAAAGCAGTGTGTGTGTGTGTGTGTGTGTGTGTGTGTGTGTGTGTGTGTGTGTGTGTGTGTGTGTGTGTGTGTGTGTGTGTGTGTGTGTGTGTGTGTGTGTGTGTGTGTGTGTGTGTGTGTGTGTGTGTGTGTCCCAGCAGCTACAATAAAGCTGTCAGCAGCTTCGGGGGTGAAACGAGAGGATTGAGAGATAAATGGAGAGCAGACAAAAGGTGGGCTGAATAATTCATGGAGTTTTTTTTTCTTTTTTTCTTTTTTTCTTTTCTTGCCTTTGTCGTTGTCTTTCTCCGGATATCTGCACAGGAACTTCTTCTACTTTTCTCCTCCTCCTCGTCCTTGATAACGGAGTTTACCTGTCAACTCAGTGATGGGGGGGAAGAGGCAGTTTATGCAGCTGATTTCACATCATAACTTTTCTATCTACCTATCTATCTATCTATCTATCTATCTATCTATCTATCTATCTATCTATCTATCTATCTATGTACAGATAAACTATTTACTATGGCCGTTGCGCGCATGCACAGTTGCAGGGTTTCTGAAAAGTTGCATTTTCCCAGATTTCCACGGAAACAGTTTTCAAAAAGTTAAATTTTCTTCCCATCTAAACGTCTGTGTTCGTTTGTTGGAGCGTTTCCAGAAAAGTCCACAGTGGGAGCCGTTTTCAAAAAGTTGTGGTTTAACCCCGTTTCCACGGAGTTGGAGCATTTTTGAGAAGTTACATTTTCAGTGGCGCTGAGCACCGTTGTTGTGTTAACACCCACCTAAAACACAACAAATGTTTGTTTTTTTTTACTTCAAAACGTTGTGGTGTAACCTTGGACTGAATAACAATGTTAGCTACAGTGTTTCCATTGCTTTCTTGTCCAGTACAAGCAGTGGCGGCTGGCCAATAGAGGGCGCTATAGAACAACCCCCCCACCTCGCAGGACCAAGGAGACCAGGAGAGAATTTTTTTTTTTTTAAATAAATTGATAAACTGTGATAATGTCCAATATGTCCATGCCAACAAACTAACAATGGGCCCTGAACTGTATGCGCTTCATTTTCTATAGATTTTCTACGATCAAAGAGCAGATTTCTTGATTTCTTCCTCTCTAGTAGTCTGAGAGTGAGCAGCTTGGGCGGTGTTAGATCCGCCCGGAGGAGCATTTAGATATGGGTTCACTGATTACCGAGCAACAATTTGAGTGACTGACTTAATATGAAAGACTTTGGGCGCTTTTTAAATGGCCCCTGGCCAGACCTGCTCGGTGATTGGATGAAGTCAGTTCTGGTTTGTTCTCCTTTGTTTCTACAAGATGTTGAGATGCAGCGATGGAGAAAAGCAGCAGGGAGTCTTTGATTATCAACTCTGGCACATCGCTTCTAATTTACCGGAAATTTGTTGAGAATTTTGCAAAGGCGTCCAGATTTGTTAATATTTATAAATGTTTAGATATACTCGTATTTATTAATAACTGAAAAATATAAGAGTTTTTTGGGGGGAAAATCCTAAAATGCTTCGAAAGGTGGATTGGTGTCTTGTTCAAAATATACAGTCTTCCCTAAACTCAGACTAATTGTCATTTCAAGTAAACCGGCCTCAAAACACATTCATTTAGTAAAAGACACTAATCAAGCATCTGCTCGTATTTGTTTACCAATGTGTTAATATAAGTGTCATCTTAATAAGTGCTCTCTGTTCAATAGCTGTTTAAAAGTACATTTTCATCACGAGGCGTCTCCCTCGATCTAAAACAGGCACGACAGTTGTAATGTGGTTTATAAACGCACTGTATTTAAATGAATTAACATGGGCTCCGATTGAAGAATAAAGAAAAATAAATGTATCACCAGCAAGTAAAAGAAAGAGTCCATGTGAAATCCCCTCAAAAGACAAAAGACCCCAGCATGATGAGCTCCAAGCTTTTTTGGGTGTCCATCTTTCATGATCTCACATAATTCATGTACAAGTCAAAATCATTGATTGTCTGTGTGAAACTGTGTGAAATAAACAAAATGAATGAATGAATGTGGGCAAAAATGTCCATGCAAAAAATATAAACTTTTTTGTAATCATTATCTGTTCTTATAAATATACTAACCTAAATATGATGATGTACACAAACATGTTTGATTGTAACATCAGTGTGCCCTGTTCCTGTGTACACACCAATAATACAATATGAAACATAAAAATACAAACGTGTGTCTTCTACAGTTCAACAGGGTGAACAGCTTTGTGGCGAGTAAGTTAGCAGGATAACTAGAGGATCTTATCACATTTCTTATTGCAAACCAAGATTTCTCAATGAGGCTTTTATTTGTTTATTTGACCCAAAAAGAACTCCGGAAATGAAGTTTGAAGCCAACAAATGGAAAAACAATGAAATAATGACAAAAGGAGAAAACTGATAGATATCCTCTCAGTGTGTGTGTGTGTGTGTGTGTGTGTGTGTGTGTGTGTGTGTGTGTGTGTGTGTGTGTGTGTGTGTGTGTGTGTGTGTGTGTGTGTGTGTGTGTGTGTGTGTGTGTGTGTGTGTGTGTGTGTGTGTGTGTGTGTGTGTATGAGACACCAGACGATCCATTGTTACGTGTTTGCTGACACGATGCATCATCGGCAGGCCTGCGACTGTCCCAGCAGCACAATGAGGATGCAACGCAGAGATGCTGATCCCAACACTGCATATTTAGCTGAGGCACGCACACACACACACACACACACACACACACACACACACACACACACACACACACACACACACACACACACACACACACACACACACACACACACACACACACACACACTCAGGTCTTTTTTAGGTTATGTTTTCCTGGCGTGAAGCCAAATATTCTACAAAGCCAGAACTGTGACTTTTAAATTAATATTAATATTATTATTATTACCAATTGTGGACATCCTCAGTTGTTACAGGTAAAACAAAAAAAAAGTATACTGCTCCTAAGTATGATTAAAATTGCTTTTGAGATTAAAAAAAACAACAACTCATAAAATCAAAAATCCCCAGGTGTAATTGGTCGTTTCTTGTGGGGTTATTATGGTTCCACAAGGATATTCAGGGACGTGGATAGTTATTTGTCATGAGCGCAGTCTGATCGGCCGAGACGACAAAGTCTTGGATCCGGCAGGAAGGGTCAGACGGAGCTCTTTAAAACAGTCACATCAGCCAGACTGCAGTCTGATTCACACACAGATTCCAGACACCAGGAGGGATTCAGTTCAGAGAGAGAGAGAGAGAGAACTGGGAGGACGACCGGGGAGATTCTGTGTGGGACCGGTTGATTTCCCATGACTGTCACAGTCAAACAGGTGGAGGATAGAGTGACCCAGCTCAGCTGCTCACGCCACTGTCAGGTTCTCCCACAGAGGCACTGGAGGATATCACATTAGCAATACTATGATCACGGTCTGTGTGTATGCTGAGATACTGAAAAGCTGACAGTTCCTTCTAACCAGGACATTCTGAACGTTCGTTCCAAGATAAGGTTGTTCTCCTATCAGCCTGACGTATAATGGAACAACAACAGAGATAGAACTCAGCTGCTCCGGATAACCACACACACACATACAGCCTTCACGACACACGTTGATTAAAGGCGTCTGATTTCGGTTGGCAACAGACCAAATTGACCAAACGCGCTGAAGCCCGACCTATTGTCGGGGTGTGGCCCCCACCCAGAAGGAAAATATCGAACCACGGACGTTGGACACTCTGCTGGTCCTCCTGCTGAGACGCTCAGGGTCCAGCGCTGCGCGTTGCACATGGCGAGCTTTACTTTCTCCGCTAAATAAATGGTAAAACCTTTTTAAACAACCAAGTGTCGGATCAAAAGACCGAGAGGAACCAACAGACTTAAGGCCGGGTTCCAACAGCGCGGAGTCGGATGTTCCATAAACCATTATTTTATTAAATGAAATCAGAACACACACACAGAGCCTCAGGACTGTGTCTCCTGCCTGTCACGTCTGTGTCTTTGGGTTTGGGTGGCTCCTCCCTTATGGGCAGAGAGGTGATGGGGTTCAGGTTTGCTGCCTTGCCTCTCTGCCACAGTCACCATGAATCATCACTTCCTCCTTTTTTTTTTTTTTTGACTGTTCCTGCCACCTCCGCATCTTCCCCATACGCCATCGATGTTGTCATCATGGCCGCTCGGGCCATTCCAGCTTATTTCATCACGACTTGTTGGCACCCCTGATTAAATATGCGAACAGGGTATTTGTGGATATATGTTCTGATTGGACTGTGTAGAATTAACGTTGTTCACAGTAAACTCTTCAGTTGATACAATTCTGTTTTTACCTGAATAGGGAATCCATGACATCCACACCAAGAGCACTGCTGTTCTCTACACTCTCCTTGTGTATCTGCGTGAGGACGTTTCTGGATTGTTCAGAACCTCCACACTGAGTCTTCTTAATCACTGACGGATTCTACTGTGTGTTATGTAGAGACCCTGTGACACAGTGGCGTTTTGGAGAAACGTCAGTTTAGCGTTTAAAAACAAATTGGTGAAGTCCAGACATGCTGGAGCACCCCCACTACAGAGGGTCTGTTTTCTTTCTCCTCACCGCAAAGGAACTGTTTTGGAGTTTTGGTCAAAGTGATAAGAGGTTCAGTAAAACATTTTCCTGTGAATGTACTTCAGCTTGATTTGTCTCTCTCACACCACTTAGATTCTCTGTCAGTTTGGCTGATTCATGAGTGCAGAACATGGATCTTATGTTTTTCACCTCTTACAATGAGACCCAGGTCTCCCTTGTAAGAAAAGGTGTTGGATTTCAATGGGACTTGGTAAAAGAAAGACAAATGGTGTCCTCTGTTCTGGTCCATGTGTTAATTATTGTCAGTGTTTGCCTCAGTACACAATTCCTTAAATACAGATTACTGTGACTATTTTTGCCACAATAATCATGTTAAAATGTCTTGTTTCATCTCATTGAGGTCCAGGAGAAACTTTGAGAAGCAGCTGATCTTGAACAAAAAGATCTGAAGGTATATTAAATATTGTTGTGACCTGTTTATCGGGTTATAAAAGTACAATGTAATACCAATGGAGAGGAGTATATTGGTGTCCAGAGGTGAGCTGCATCAAAATAACAGAACATATCTTGTTTTTACAGGAAGAACGAAACAGCAGGGATCCACCAGGGAGAGACCACTGGGACCGGTGACAGAGGGTCTTCATTCAGAGACGGGCTGTTCAGGCTGGACAGAAAGGAACACTGCCTTTGGCCCTGCACACCTTTGGACTTTCTTCCCACTAATTATTATTACTATTTTAGTTATGTGCACTGTAACCAGTGACAGATCTTCAGTCAGTTAAGGTATTTTCACTCACACAGTCCATGACCTTGGACTCTTTTTAAGTTATTGGTTTATATTTATTCATTTGGGCTGAATATTGCACTTCCATGACCCAAGTTCTGGAACTTTTCTTTGGGCAAACAAGTCAGGAAAAAAAAATCGATTCACTACAAACTGAAAAGTGACATAGATAAATAAGGTTTAAATGTTTTGCACTTTGAGGTACATCTTAAGTTTCTCACCTCAGCCTGGTTCCTACCAAAGGTTGTGTTTGTGTTAGTACAAGAATTATGTCGACATCTTGTTAACAGTATACTGCAGTTCAGAATGGTCTCCTTGAGGGTTTTACGATTTTAAGTTGGAATTTGTTTGTAGAACCGGCCTGTTATATTTCCCTTTGCACCTTAAGGACTACTGTATGTTGGTTGTTTTTATAATTCCTCATTAAAACAAGACCATTCAAGCAGCAAGTTTTTCCTCGTGTTTTTGAGAATACACTGTCGGGGTGGGAAGCTGCTGCTAGTGTGGACTGAATGGATGGCAGCGATGGGGAAATGCCAGTATTCTGAGGGTAATAGCTTGAAGCAACTTATTGAAAAAATTTCAAGTTCATGCCTGGAACTGTGAATTTAGAACGATGAACTGAACGAGTTCATTTTAAAATTTGTGACATGAACTTTGAACTTTCCCAACACTGCATACGGCTCCATCCATACCAAATAAAAGACCTCATCGTAAGAAGGGGGGCAGCCTCCAATACCAAAGGTACGGCAGTGCAGATTTCCGAGGACGACCCACCGGAGGTTATGGAGCAACGCTCCAAACATCGAGACGCTATGGCTAAGCTGTACGAGCTAGGCCTGAAGCCTTGACTGCTCGTCCCTGCGCGCCTTCACGCCACACTTGAAAACGGAGCTAAGAAGCCGTTCAACCGAGGCCTTCGGATCTTAAGACTGTTCTCGCTCTGCAAGACGCTGTGCGTTATTTAACTTACTCAGCTTGACGTGTTTATCTTGTTCGGTGTACATATTTTTCAGTATTAACTGCTGTTGCAGGTACACTCAGGGTTTGTTGTGTGTGTTTTTGTGTTTTCTATTTTTATTCATTTGTTTATTTTACCTTAGCTGATTGTGGTACCTATTTATTCACTTTTAAAGGTTTGACGGAGGCTGTATTGTCATTACTATTCATATTTACGGTTCTGGTTCGGGGTATTACTTTCCCATTTACAGAATTTGCATTAACACTGTGTGTAATTAGTTCTTCTTTATTTGTCATAGGGATGCACCAATACCACTTTTTAATGGGTAGCGTGTGAGTGTGTGTGTGTAAGATAAGGGTGGGTGGGGTGTGTGTGTGTGTGTGTGTGTGTGTTGTGACGGTTTTGTGGGGGCACGTGTGGGGAAGTTTTTGTCGGGGTGCCAGCCAGGTCTCTCTCCTGACATTTAAGATGTTTTTAGTCAGTTAGGTTGTTTAGTTAATATAGTTTACACAACCCATCACATTTGGTTTCTTTCCCCCACATCAAACATACACAAGGTAATACATAATTGGATGTACACCCGAGTAATGTGAAATGTTCCAAACAAGTAAACACGGAACACTGATTCCGAAAGAAAATGTTGTATTTGTTTAATTTAAACTTAAATAGTCCCAATAATAAAAGAAAAGCTCAAATAATGCAGTTCAATTCATCAAAAAAAAATAAATTACTCACTGAAGGGAGTCAAAAGAAATAATTCGGGAGCAACTCAGGAAAGTTCATCGACGACACAAAAAAAAAAGGTTTCTACCAGAGCAGGAATATTTGAGCTCCAGGGGTGGATTTGGTCAGTCAGTCTCCTGTCGTGCGTCACTCACCGCTCCGGAAGGGGGCGCTGTCGTGGCTGGATGAAGGAGATGTCCGTGAAAAGCCTGGCTGGCACGGAGGAACCCACAGTAAGTTTTATTTACAGGTGGAATTGTACAGTTTTAATGGTCAGTTGTCATGGTCTGTGATAATTTATTCTTTAAAATAAGAAAACAGAAACAACAACAAACTAATAAAAGGAAAACAGGCATAAACAGACAAGATTAGTGAAAAGTCTGAAGAGTAAATAAGTACGTAAAAGAATAAACAAGCAAACAAAAAACATCCAAATCCATCCCTATCTCTAAGACAAACATCACACATACACTCATTCATACGGGGTAGAGGGTTGGGGGGGTCTGCTCATGGGGTCTGTTGCTCATTCACAGACATCGTAACTAAATTAAATCCCCCACCCCGACATCCCTTCAGATATTTCCAGGCAAGGATCTGTGCAAAATCTGTGTTCTCCAACTTCCCTCACCTTCCACCTGAGCAGCCATGGGGTGAGTTTTTGCCTCAAAAGTCTAATAGTTCCATTCAGTCATATGATGGTTGTTTCTTTGTTCAGCATTGGTGGGAATCCACACTGAAGGTAGAGGCAGAGAGCTGATTAAGCCCTGATAGGAACCAGGTGTGCTGCCTCACCTCTCCTCTCTAAAGGAGGAGCTGCCCAGAGACACTGTGTGACGGATGGGAGTTTTGTGGTTTTTCATTTAAAGTGGTATTTAGATGTCATCGTTCAACGACAAGGCTGGCACAGATTTTCCCAAATATAATAGATGCTTGTGACAGATGTGGAGGCTCACCCTGCAACCTCACTCAACCTCATGTCCAGCCCTGACAAACTTCTGGCAAATTTCGTTTAACACCATATCAAAAATAATCTCAGGAAATATCGAAAATTCACATCATACTGTTATTTTTGGCTTTGCAGAAGAATATAGCCATTACTCCACCACTTCCTTCATAACCGGAAGTCAACAGCAGCTGATTGGAGCACACGGTGGGGATGGGTGGGGGACAACAGACAATACCTTTGTTAGTGCTGCATATATTATTTACACTTATCACACTGATCCAAATACTAACCAACTGTTATTAGATTACACCAGCCTGAGCAGCTCTATCAGCTCTATATAGACAGTAACATGAAGCAGGAACATGAATTAACAAAGAAGCAACAACGACAGAAAAACATGATTTTCATAGTTGAACGAATGATGGCAGAAAACAAGTGTGTGTGTGTGTGTGTGTGTGTGTGTGTGTGTGTGTGTGTGTGTGTGTGTGTGTGTGTGTGTGTGTGTGTGTGTGTGTGTGTGTGTGTGTGTGTGTGTGTGTGTGTGAGAGAGAGAGAGAGAGAGAGAGAAAACTGCTTTATAATGATTAAGTCAGCATTCTAACGGATTTCCGGTTGGAAGCAATTTGTGGTAATTTATTTTGTAGTTTCCAACCGGAAGAGTTGTCTTCTCGCGCCGACTTGACACGTGGTGCTGATGCGGTGACGTCGTGCGGTTGCGTCGCATCCCAGCTGTCAGCGGCTCCGACAGATGGGGGAGGGTTAGTTGTTTTTAACGTCTCATTTTAACGTTTTATCTGCAAACACTCTTATTTTTTATATAAAAACCGAGGGAACCTTCTGGAGCTGATCCCGCAGCGGAAGGACAGCTGAACGCGGACCAGCGGAGACAGCAGATAACCGCACCAGCAGCGGCGGGTCGGGGACATGTGAAGCCGGGCTGGTCCTCGGACTGACGCCGCTCCTGGAGCCTCCCGTCTGGGGGAGACATGAACCTGCCGCTCGGGAGGCGGGGCCTCATCGGGATAGCGGTCGGTGCCGCGGCCGGGTTGAGCCTGATAACGTTAATCATCTACCGAGCGGTCAGCCGGAGAAGACGCCAGCAGCCGGTGGAGGGTGATTCCGGGAGGCCGGCCGCGGAGGAGGCCGGGCGGCCCGCTGCGCTCCGGCGGCTGGAGGCGGCGGGCGGACCGGCGCTGCTCCTGGACGTCCTGGACGCTCAGGGTGAGTCTGCTCCGCCTGGTCGCCCCTGGTTTGGGGTGTTAGTGACGGGTCCTCCAGGTGTCCTCCAGGTTCAAGGGGCTCCAGGTGAACGTGATGGGAATGAAAGCTGCCACTGATATCACATTTAGCAGGACTGAACCACGTATCGAGCTCAGTGGAAAACAAGTGCTGGTCCTCCCCTTAGTGACCTGCTGTCAGTCAGGGGAGGAACATGATATTCATGATAAAAACATGATATTCATGATAAAAACATGATATTCATGATAAAAACATGATATTCATGATAAAAACATGATATTCATGATAAAAACATGATATTCAGCGGCACCACGGACATTTCAGTGTAAAATAAAGGCACCTTGTGCAGCGTGTGGAACCACCGAATAATAAATATATATATGTATATATATATATATATATATATATATATGTAAGTAATTGCATACTTATTTAGATATTGGCTGATTTTTTAAAATACCCTAAACAAATCAAAAGAAAGAATGAAAGAGAGAGATCAGTGGATGTCACCACACACCATCCTGACTAAGTTAAGATATACTTTTATTGACCCTGTGGGGATTTTTATTTTTTTATTTTTAACAGCCTGTACATTACATGTATTGGGTGTAATTTAAGCGTATAATTGTGGAAAAAAACCAACAAACTGCCATGAGTCCATTTGAAAATTGACCCAGAGGAACCTGGGGACGTGTAGAACAAGAACGTGGTGCAGTTTACTGAAAGCAATTAGATTTTTTTAGGGAATTTAAAAAAATCTGCTTTGACAGCAATATTTCATTTAGGTGGGATCTTAGTGTGTGATTGAGAATAAAAATGCTGCAGTGAACTTAAAAATTCACACAGTGGTACCTGTCCATTCGGACAGGACAAGAACGTGGTGCAGTTTGCTGAAAACAACTTGATTAGAATTTTTAGGAAATGTTCTGTCTGTTTAGTTAAATAATGTATGGGTGGGATTTAAGTGTATAATGTAGTACTGATGTTGTCAATGATCACGTCAATATGGGCCACAGACTATGTTTAAAAAATGAACATAAGCTGCACCCAACAAGTTTAAAAATAAAAAATAGATTTGTACATAGAAAGTATAAGCCACATTTGTCTATAGGCACAGTTGTCCACATTGTAACAGGGCATGAATTTCACTGTGGGATTACCCTTTAAAAAAAACAAACAAACAAAACAACTATTTTAAACTTGCTTCCATGGTGGGGCGATGGATGGGAAGGAAAGAGAGAGGGGGAGGGAATTACTGCAAAAATACACAAACACTGAGGGTTTTATCTCTGTTCATAAAGTATTTGCTGATTGTGAGGAGAGGAGTTTTTCCTCTGAGGACGATTGGTGAGTGGAGCGTAGCAGGGCAGAGTTACGTGATGCACATGAACGCATCATCCATGTATTATAGGCATGAGGCTTGTTTACCCGTAAAAATCCACAAGCTAGCGTCATTTTTTAAGCCGTCGGGTTTGAAGCATGTGGAAAAAAGTAGTGCCTTGTTGTACAGAAATTACGGAAAGTTCACTAGAAAAAAGTCCAGGTACGCTGAGGGGTAAAATTTAAAAGGTGCTGCGACTGTGCACGGGTGCATACCGGCCCACTTAAAGCACTGATCACCCTGATGCTCTCATCATCAGGATATCAACCATGAAATGACTGGAGGAACACTGTCCATGCTCATCAGGCTCTGCAAAATCAAAATGATAGAAAAGTCTGATTAATCTCAATTACTTCACTAAAACTGTTTTGGGTTTTTTGAGAAGTAAAATCAGTAAACTGCTCTCTTTTTATAACTTCCTTTCAGCTTTGGGTGAACACTGATTCTCTCCATGTTTAGCAAAAACAAAAAATAAACTTCACTTATTTCCACTAACAGAGATAATATAACTATTATATGTTAAAGTGCCGGTCAGCCACTTTGAGAAATTACACATTTCTAGAAGCAAAGTTGTAAACTAGTTAGAAACTAGTTGTAAACAAACTTTATAATAACAAAGTTGCAATGATATACTGTGTCCAATAACACAAAAAGAAACGACACAGCCAGCTGTTCCGGAATCCCGCTGTCACCCCCTGGCTCTACTGATTGTCCTCACATCTAGAGTATTAACCACTCTGACACACACACACACATCGCAGGTTTACTCAGGCCCAGGTAAGTATTTAGCGACAACATTAGTAAACATCATGAATAACGTATAACAAGGCGAAAGCTAATTAATATTATATTGTGGCGTGCACCTGGAGGAAGGTTCTCTCAAGCAGAATGGAGTGGGTGTGTGAGGGTGTGTCGGTAGCGCGTGGTGGGGTGTCGGTGACATGGGGGGGCGTGTCGGTGACGTGGGGGTGTGTCGGTGATGTGTGAGGGTGTGTCGGTGACATGTGGGGGTGTGTCGGTGACGTGTGGGGGCGTGCCGGTGACATGTGGGGGTGTGTCGGTGACGTGTGGGGGTGTGTCGGTGACATGTGGGGGTGTGTCGGTGACATGTGGGGGTGTGTCGGTGACGTGTGGGGGTGTGTCGGTGACATGTGGGGGTGTGTCGGTGACATGTGGGGGTGTGTCGGTGACGTGTGGGGGCGTGCCGGTGACATGTGGGGGTGTGTCGGTGACGTGTGGGGGCGTGCCGGTGACATGTGGGGGTGTGTCGGTGACGTGTGGGGGTGTGTCGGTGACGTGTGGGGGTGTGTCGGTGACGTGTGGGGGCGTGCCGGTGACATGTGGGGGTGTGTCGGTGACGTGTGAGGGTGTGTCGGTGACGTGTGGGGGCGTGTCGGTGACGTGTGGGGGCGTGTCGGTGACGTGTGGGGGCGTGCCGGTGACGTGTGAGGGTGTGTCGGTGACGTGTGGGGGCGTGTCGGTGACGTGTGGGGGCGTGTCGGTGACGTGTAGGGGCGTGTCGGTGACGTGTGGGGGGGTGTCGGTGACGTGTGAGGGTGTGTCGGTGACGTGTAGGGGCGTGTCGGTGACATGTGGGGGTGTGTCGGTGACGTGTGAGGGTGTGTCGGTGACGTGTGAGGGTGTGTCGGTGACGTGTAGGGGTGTGTCGGTGACGTGTGGGGGTGTGTCGGTGACGTGTAGGGGTGTGTCGGTGACGTGTGGGGGTGTGTCGGTGACGTGTAGGGGTGTGTTGGTGACGTGTGGGGGTGTGTTGGTGACGTGTGAGGGTGTGTCGGTGACGTGTGGGGGTGTGTTGGTGACGTGTAGGGGTGTGTCGGTGATGGGGAGGTGTGTTGGTGACGTGTGGGGGTGTGTTGGTGACGTGTGGGGGTGTGTTGGTGACATGTAGGGGTGTGTCGGTGATGGGTAGGTGTGTCGGTGACGTGTGGGGGTGTGTTGGTGATGCGTGGGGGTGTGTCGGTGATGGGGAGGCGTGTCGGTGACGTGTGGGGGTGTGTCGGTGACGTGTAGGGGTGTGTCGGTGATGGGGAGGTGTGTTGGTGGCGTGTAGGGGTGGGTTGGTGATGGGGAGGTGTGTCGGTGACGTGTGGGGATGTGTCGGTGACGTGTAGGGGTGTGTCGGTGATGGGGAGGTGTGTCGGTGACGTGTGGGGTGTGTCGGTGATGGGGAGGTGTGTCGGTGAAGTGTGCGGTGTGTCGGTGAAGTGTGGGGGTGTGTCGGTGAAGTGTGGGGGTGTGTCGGTGACGTGTGGGGGTGTGTCGGTGATGGGGAGGGGTGGGTTGGTGACACAGGAGGAGTGGCGGCAAGGATTTAGGAATGGCGGCCTGCCACTCCTAAATGAATGTAGAGGAAACACTCAGGGCCCCCATGAAACTGCTTATGTAACCACTGTTATGCAAAGTGAATGAGCGTAATGGCCCGAATTACAGTGTCAACTTAGGCTGAACAGCGCTGGCGAGTGGATTGAGTGGATATGGGTGTGTTATCTGAAAAAATAGATCTAAAAGCACTCAGATATTAACATCATGTGCAGATAGATCTTATTGATCACAATTCAGCATGATCACATTTCAAGGATATGATCAAAACGATGAAGGTTGGTGCCTTGTTCATCTGTGACCTCCTGCAGAGGGCGAGGCTCAGGCCCAGGCTCTGGCCGCGGTGGAGGCCGTGGTGCAGGGTCTGTCCCCGGAGCATCAGCTGGAGCTCAGGAACCAACTGGACCAAGTCCTGAGCTGCGTCTCCTCCCTGCGCTCCGAGGTGGCCGAGCTGAGAGGAGGCCTACAGGACATCGCCCTGCAAATCATCCAGGACGTCAAGTGAGTGAGGCTCCACGGGCCGTAATCCCCGTCCAGTAACACTTCTCACTCCTGTAGGAGACCTGGGCGGGGGTGGAGGTGGTGGGTAACGGAAAAAAATAATGACACTTCAATTAATAATTCCAAGTAGTTTCCTTTTAATTGAAAAAGAGCAAAAAATGTCCCCATTGGGAATAAAGTGCAACTGCAAATCTGGAACACAGAAAGATAAATCCCCTATCGGATTTACAAAGTGAGAACCATTACACCTGCTCAACTAAGGTGAATTCCTTGGGATTAAATAAAGTGAGAACCTCACTTTCATCACACTTCACTCAAAAACAAAAGGGTTCTTTTTAAAAGAGATAATTTCCTTTTGTGAGGAATTTCCTCATCCCATCGCATTTCTCACTGGTTGCTGAGTGAATTCATTTGTTTTTGTTTATTTGGCATCTAACTGAGGTATTATAACAAAAATTACAACAATAGTACCAATAAGCTCATTTATATTGCAGTTTTTATACTTCAAATATAACAGAGCACAATTAAAAACAATAAATGGATGAAAATGAGAACAGAAACAAAAGCAGCACCGAAACAACAATTATGGAATTTATAAAGTAACAAACTGTAAATCGAGTCCTTTTCTGGTTTTCGGAGTACTTTTTTATGTGACCCTCAACACAAGTTTTTAAAATCCCAGGCTTGAATAATTACTACAACCACCTTGACTACTACTACTATAATAATAATGATAATATCAACAATAATAATAGTAATAATGGTAACAGTAGCTAACATTTGCAATTCAAACAACTTTTACTGACATCGTGCAAAAAACCCGTGACGGTTCCGGCCCCTGGTTTATCACACTGGTCTGATTTTGGCCCTCGGGGGGGAAATAATTTAGGACCCCTGATATAAAACAATGTTTTAAAATCTGCCGGCTGCTTCACGCTGAATAACTATAAAAAGCAAAGCAGATTACGTGACTCTAGAGATGCGGCACACAAAAAAGACTTACTTTGTGTATTAATGACCGTGTGATTGGGCTTTTCCTTTGTTTGTAATGTTTCATATGAATCAATAAAAAAATAAGAATAAAAAACTAAGACTTACTTCCTGTGTTGAAGTAGAAATGGCGGCGCTTTCCTCTTGTAAGTAAGGTGCTCCTCCCAATTTTTGGTTCTGTGTGTTTATGTGGTAATAAATGTTAATTTCGTTAATAAAATCTCAAGACTTTTCATGTTTATTTCCTCTAGAAACCTCAGCAATTATATCAAAACAACATCCAACTGTTTGTATTGTAATATCGCAGTTGTTTCACAAATTTCAAACTCATGTAGACCCTTAAGTACAACCATGCAGTATTTTTTCTTAATAATGCACAAATGAAAGCCTAACACCACGTACCACTTCCCTTTACCCTCTGGAAACATTGTGATGGATCTGGTTCCCATCCCTGTGTTTTATTCAGCTCTCTGGTTTGCCTTGTTGAGTTTGTCTTCAGTATCATCCAGCAGGCGGTTGTTTTCTTGCCGTCTCCTCTCCAGGGTTACTTTAGCCTTCTCGTTAGCTTTTTGCTTGATACCGTCTTCTCCGCTAGCGTAGCATTCCGTACCCTGTCAGTCTTTGTTTCGTTTGACTCAGCAGTACTTTTCCTGCTTTTTTTCTCTTGTTTCCATTGTTGTCCTGCTATTCGAAGGATCTTTTGTACTTGTTGGGTTTAAGTCACAAGTGTAACAAGAGACCGGTTCCCGGGGTTCTTTGGACCCAGATGCGGCGCTAGCTCGGGTCTTAACGCTTTTTATGAGCCACGCACACAAATGTTCACCTTTCCAGGCTCCGGCCTCCCTCCTCCTGGAGCTTCCCCCTCTTAAAGCCTTCCCAGCCGCTACTGTCAAGGAGGAGAGACACAGTCAGACAGTGATGGACCTCAGGCCTGTCAGGTCCCCGCTCAGCACCTCCCTCAAGCCGCCTCCGTCACTCCGCTACGTCACCCCTCGGCCACACACTCACAAATTACCACAACAAGTTTACGGGATATTTTAAAGTTATGTCGGGAGGGATCTCTCTCTATGCTGCCATCACTGAATGAGGCAGAACCGGAACCCGACTCCACCTTTCTCAAGGCCAAGTCATACTTTTTCTTCATACTCAAACTTTCCTCATGAGAGCAAGAAGAAAGTTCGGCCCTCCGGGGTCTTACTGAACAAAGATTTTGGTCCCTCACCCATGTTCCAGCTCGCTGTTGACTGTATCAGTCACATTTTCATCATGTTTAGCATGTAGCCTCGCGACTGTGTGAGCCCCAAAGACTGTTAGCATGTAGCACGCACCACAGTAGGGGTTACGTGATGCACCTGAATGCATCACTCAGGGCTGTCAGCTCCCGCAGTGAAAACCCGTGGTTAGACCGGACCAACATCGCAGCCTAGACACAAACTTTCTCTTTTATTACTGAAACGGTTCAGCAAAAATGTATTTCTGAAAACAAGCGAGAAAGAAAGTTAAAACGCTGCTTTACAGACGTGTGTCTGCTGTGAGGGGGCGTGGCCAACGAGTCTGGCAGCTTCTTCTTGGGCTATGGAAAAATTAAAATATTTAGGACCCAGTTTTAGTTGTTGATGTACATTTCTAATACATTGTCAATGCCTTTCTGAAGGACATTTGTCACGTCAGTTGTACGAACCCGTATTTCCAGCATTTAAATTTTGTGGCACATCCTCGGTTTGCTGGCATCTTTTTTTCACGGAAACTCCTGAAGATTCCTGAGGCCTCGTGTCACAGGATCCTATTCGTACACTCGATCTCTCAAGAACTTGATATGCAACTGGAAATATGATCAACCAGTTTCACAACTCCCTGTCTCTCCCTGTCTCCTGCCTGTCTCTCCCTGTCTCCCTCCTGTCTCTCCCTGTCTCCTGCCTGTCTCTCCCTGTCTCCCTCCCGACTCCCTGTCTCCCTCCTGACTCCCTGTCTCCCTCCTGTCTCTCCGTGTCTCCCTCCTGACTCCATGTCTCCCTCCTGTCTCTCCTTGTCTCCCTCCTGACTCCATGTCTCCTCCTGTCTCTCCATGTCTCCCTCCTGTCTCTCCATGTCTCCCTCCTGTCTCTCCCTGTCTCCCTCCTGACTCCATGTCTCCCTCCTGTCTCTCCTTGTCTCCTCCTGACTCCCTGTCTCCCTCCTGACTCCCGCCTGTCTCTCCCTGTCTCTCCTTGTCTCTTCCTGACTCTCTCCTGACGTACCCTGTCCTCATTGTCTCGTCCTGACTCCCTGTCTCCCTCCTGACTCCCTGTCTTCCTCCTGACGTACCTTGTCTCCTTTCTGACTCCCCGTCTCCCCCAGACACTTTCTGGATCTTTCTCTCCTGACTTTCCGTCTCCTTCCTACAGGAAGGGGGTGGAGGACAGCCAGCGGCTGCGTCGGCGCCGTCACGTCCTGCAGAGAGAGCGCACGGACTCCACCAGCTCCAGCTCCATCTACTTCACCGCCAGCCAGGGAGCGGTCAGCCCCTATGAAGAGATCAGTGAAGGAGGGTGTGTCCAGTCCTCCATACTCTCCATCTTTTCAGTGCACCTCATCTGACTGTACTCATAAAACAAAATAAACTTTCATTAACCCCACAAGTGAGAAATTTCAGACTGTACTCTGACTGTACTCTGACTGTACTTTGACTGTACTCAGACAGTACTCACCGGACTTTGCCAAATCTGACTGAACTCGTCTGAAGGTACCCGCAGTCACTTTTCTATGTGGGCTGTTTGCATGCTGTAAGTCAGTAAATGTATAGATTTCTTACCTCGTAATGATCACATGGTACCATTTATGTAGTCCAGTCTGCACATGGGGTACAAATTATGGGTTTGGCTATCGATAATGATTGATACTTATCAAACATAGTAGTTATTCAATAGTTTGTTGAAAACTTAATCTGACCTGTATCAGATACCTCGGGAGCGCCACCTGTTTACCAGGAACAGTTATATCAGTCTCATAAGATATACTAAACAATTAATTTAGAATTTGTATTAATAGTTACATTTAGGGATGAACCGAGACCAGTATCGGGTATCGGTTCGATACCAGGCACAAGTACTCGTACTCATATTCATAAAACTTCCGCCGATACCACGACACCGATACCGGTTTATGGCGCTTCACTGCAAGGCGCGGGCGCGCAGTGAGGAGCACACAGCACAATTTTTTCAGCCGTCTTTTTTGAAAATTGACCGTCCAAATGACGGCTGGAGGCTCGCTGTCTAACAGGGCACTGAAATGCTGTGTTAATTTTGTCGACTAAGACTATTACGAAAAATATAAGTCAACTAACCTTTTTCACGGACGAAGACTTAATAAAAAGTAAATAAAAAGACATGAAAACGAAGACTGTGACGAAATATAACTGACACTTCAGTCAACAAATCAAAACGAGACGAACATGTTAGGGCGGGACGAACGGACAAGAGATCCAATCAGAGCTGCTCTCATTGCGGGACAAGCGGTGAAGGCAGCCAATCAGAGCGAATCTTAGAGGGTAGCTTGATCTACACTGAACAAAAATATAAACAACACTTTTGTTTTTGCTCCCATTTTTCATGAGCTGAACTCAAAGGTCTAAAAAATTTTCTACATACACAGAAGACCTATTTCTCTCAAATATTGTTCACAAATCTGTCTAAATCTGTGTCAGTGAGCACTTCTCCTTTGGCGAGATAATCCATCCCACCTCTCAGGTGAGGCATATCAAGAGGCTGATTAGACTGCATGAATATTGCACAGGTGTGTCTTAGGGTGGCCACATTAAAGGTCACTCTGAAGTGTGTGTGTGTGTGTGTGTGTGTGTGTGTGTGTGTGTGTGTGTGTGTGTGTGTGTGTGTGTGTGTGTGTGTGTGTGTGTGTGTGTGTGTGTGTGTGTGTGTGTGTGTGTGTGTGTGTGTGTGTGTGTGACTACAAAAAAAAGGCGGCTCACAAGAAACTACATTCCAAATGGAGGTTACCAGCAAGCAGGAAGTCTGTCCTCAGTCTCCACCAGGTGCTGGAGAACAATAGAACATAGAAGCTCGTCTTTAGCGTCTGCTTCCCGTGTGTCTCTGTCGGCCCATTTTTAAAATGAGTTGATCTGAATGTGATTTGCTTTGTAACGTCAGGAGTCGTCAGATGGTGTTTAGTTACGTGTGTGATGTTGTCTTTGATGTGACGTGTAGGATTGTGAGTTAACAAGTTAGTAAAGCAAAGATTCGCATGCAAGACCCTGTGTCTTTGTGCAGCAGAGCTAACATTGGTTCACCGGTTGCTAACTACTCCTAATGTCTTTACCAATAGAACTCAATCACTGTAAAATAATTAAACCATCTTCATAAAACTTAAACCGTCAGGTTTAACTAATCATTTCATGTAAATGCCCAGAAGTTGGTTATCACTTCCTTGATGTCTTTGAAGGAGGTTGGTTGTTGTCCAGGCCTGGGAAGCTGGTGGTGGCTTCATCCCAGATAGACGATTCCCAGATAGACGATTCCAATTTAGACAACTTATTATAATAAGTGAATTATTTGTGATATTTCAGTGACCTAGGATGAATATTAATGTATTTTTACACATAAAGACACATAGTTCCTTTGAAAAAGTTGCTAAACATTAGTTTAAAATTGCGGCGGATAAGAAAAAAAAAAGCATTTCGGACTAAAAACACAGGTTTTATAAAGCATAAAGTAGGTCAACAATGGCCACCTCCCCGCCCGCAGCGGTGAACGGACAACTCGTCCACGGACAGCTGTCGTCAGCTGCACTGTGAAGTTCCTCTCCATTAGTTCACTTTTTTAATTATTAGCAACATATTATTTCCCCATATTTCCACACCATAACTCAGATATGGAAGATGCATCTCCAGAGCCACGGCTCCGCGATCGTGGATTAAATTATCTTGTTCCATCGCATTAATAACTGTGTCAGAGCCCGCTCTGGCCCAGTAACGATGTGAGGCCAGCTTAACACCCGTTAGTGGGGGCTTTTCCACCAGAAAGAACCAGGTGCTTGTTCTGAGCCAGAGCCAGACTCAGCACCAGTTCTTTCACTTTCCACTGCCAAAGCCCCGGCCGGAGACCTGAGTGGATGAACAGGAAGTCTTTTATTTGAAGGACTAAGCGCACTGAAGTGGTTCTCTGAACTGAAGAGCTGCAGCATGCACAGGATCTGCGCCTGGAAAAGAAGAGGTGTCAGCCGAGATCACAAATGTGTTGGTTTGTTCTGTCACGTGGGGGTTGAGAGAGGTGGAGTCCTGATACTGTCATTTCAGGAACTAAACTCATTTATTTCTACAAAAACAAAGCAAAAGTCCCAAAACCAAAACTCTTCCCGTCAGGTGAGCAAAGTCTGCAAAGGTCCACTCTATACTCAAGGCACCAGGTGCAGACCATTACACACTGAGGCACAGGTGAAAGACATCAGGGTGGACAACAACAATCAGACACAAGGAGGGGAAACCAAGGACCCTGAAACCAGAGACAGAGTTAGACTCCCAAAAACAAGACCAGACCAGAACACTGGAAAATCAGTCTGGAATCTTTTAAAGATCAGACAAAATATTGCCTTAGTAGTGTTAGTATGTGGGCAGCATCACAATTAATAGCTCTGGACTGAAGGGTCCTGGATCTGTAGACCAGCAGCTCTGGACTGAAGGGTTCTGGATCTGTGTCCACAGGTACTCCACGGCCTGCACAGAGTCCGACTACACAGATCGAGAGACGGACAGAGAGGAAGGAGAGCAGGAGAATGAGCAGGGGTCGGATGAGGAGGACGATAAGAGTTGTGCGACCGTCATCACACTCCGTCCGGGAGAGGAGGAGGAGGAGGAGGAGAGGGGCCTGGAGCAGGAGGAGCAGGAGGAGCAGGAGGAGCAGGAAGATGAAGAAGCCAGGCAGCAGCTGTTGACCCCGGGTCCCAGCGTGGAGCTGGCTCTGCTGCTGGCTCAGAGTGACGTTCTCCACACCGGAGACGCCAGCTTAAAAGCCGAAGGTTACCAACTGCTGCTTGACAACAAAGAGGAGGTCAGTCCACAACACTCACACAAACCTTTACTGATAACAACCACAGACAGGAACACAACAGTGTGTTGATCTTATCATGGAAATTCTACATTCAGAATCTACTTCCTGTTAGTTTTTGTGACTGTTCATATTTTAAAATCCGCAGTGGACGTGAAGTAAATAATGTCATCGTTGAGTGCAGAACTCAATTCTGTCACAGACTGTTCAAAATACAAGGTCCCAAGGTCCAATCCCAGATGTTGAACCATGATCTACTGAAGTGTCTGTATTGATCATAAATGCAGTCCTCGCTACACGTTCTCCTTTCAGAGAAGTCGTATTGTTCCCTCTTTATAGGTAGAGAATAATTTTCAGAGATTAACAAACATTTTGATCAGTAAATACACCAAACAAAAAGCGAGTCTCTTGCTTCACACAACCTGCAGTCAGCCTGATTCCACCTGAATTCTGATGTGTTTGGAGACTGAACTCTGTTCTCCTTTGGCCTCACGCGTTGGTGACGCCTGGTTTCACATGTTTCAGTAACTCTGCAGCGCCGCAGATCACACACACACGCAAGATGAAAAAGGATTTTCACAATCGAATAGAAATTTTACTACTGATTTTATTTCCTTTGAAGTTCAATTTTTAATATTTTGATTTTCTTTTTTGCCGTCTTTATCAATATTGAACCTTAAAGTCATTTTTAGACAATATGCTCACATTTGACCTTTGATTCTCCAAATTGTAACTCGGTCAGCAGGCCCAGGCTTCACTAACCTATCACTGTGATGACAAAGTAATCTGATTACAACACTGTGCTTCTCCTGCACCTGCACCTGTATTTCAGTATGGAGACAGCAAAGAGTTTCTATGGCGACTCGCTCGAGCCTACAGAGACATGTACGAGTCTGCCGAGGGAAACCAGGAGAAGGTCCTGTATGGACAACAAGGTAACACACACACACACACACACACACACACACACACACACACACACACACAAAGTGATAACAGCTTTATGAGGAAATGGAGGTCAAAAGGAACTTTCCTGTCAATGTGACTGGCTGATGTTAATGATAATCATGATATGTTAACTTTCATAAATATAATGTAAGAATGATAATAATGTTTCATGTACATTTTAATTCTTCAGTGTTTCCCTAAACAACCTAGACTGGCTATAAGTCAAAAGAAGACTCTCTAACTACAAATGTCACGAATTCATCTAATATTAACATTATTTAGAATTTTTTATTTATGATGTAGGGAAATCACTATATATACTCTTTAACCCACTGTAATAGAATAGAAATACTTTACTGACCCCAGAGAGAGATTCTTGAATCAATGGAGGCAGCTTGCCATGCAAAGTGCTCATTCCATCCAATGGGAGTAGTTTGGGTTCAGAATCTTGCTCAAGGACTCTTGGACAGATGGAGCTTGGGAATCTACCCCGCAATAGAGCCACAGCCACCCAGTAAGAGCTTGAAGACTCATGAACTTTGGAGCTGCAACGTTACCTTCATAATGCAGCGGAATCATGACATTGCTTCCTGTTTGATACGTACATCAGGAATAAAACACCTTGTTTGTATACTTTGTCTCTGTGTGTCTCATGAAGCTCCCCCCCCTGTTGTAACAGCCACCAGGGGGCGATGTAAGTGCTTCAGAGTCTCTCTGGAGGCTGTGATGCTCTCCCTCCTGAACTACACATGATGAGGCTGTACTTCTTCTGTGGTGGTGTTGCAGGCCGAGAGGAGGCAGAGAAGACCCTGAAGAAGAACGGCTTGAACGCAGAGTGTCACAAATGGTAACAAGAAGGGAACGTTACTGAAGAAGTACAGATCCTCGTAAGATAAAGGTAAAAGAAGTGATACAACTTCTTAAAGAAGGGAAGCAGGAAGCTTTGAAATTGTTTACTTTAATTTATTAGGCTCCCCATCGGTTGCAGCAGATGGTGCTGCTAATCTTTCCAGGGTCCAGTACCTGATAAAGTAACATTACAGTGTATCATTGTAAGAAAAAGAACCAAATGAAATATATTAAAATCTAAAGAATAGACGCAAATAAAACGTAGTAAAGCAAAACACACGGCACAGATAGTACAGTTATTCAATATTGTAAATGATCCCTTGGACACCATTACATTTATTGCTCACATCACATTTCCCAATATCACAATTATATAATCATACTATCATCCTACTCATGCCATGACATAATCAGACGATTCGGTGCCTTGCAAAAGTATTCAACCCCCTTTTTAATAACCTGTTTTGTTACATTAGAACCTCTAATTGAAATGTTGTTTTTTAATCAGAATTTTATTTGATGGAGCTGCACAAGTGAAATGAGAAATATACCTATAAAAAAAAGAATTTTCAAAAATAGAATCTGTTTGGCATGTGCATATGTATTCACCCCCTGAGGTATGAAGCCCCTAAAAAGCTCTGGTGCAATGAATTACCTTCTGAAGTCACATGATTAGTGAAATAAACTCCCTGTGTGGAATCTAAGTGTCACATGACCTGTCAGTATATACCAGAGGTGGAACCAGTACTAAAATATTCAACTCATAAGATTTTACTCAAGTAAAAGTGCTAGTCTAGAAATGTACTCAAATAAAAGTAAAACATAAGATATATTCCGAGTAAAAGTTACTTTTTTGACAGCGGGAGAATGGCCTCTTCTGAGGAGCGCCAGAAAGACAATAGGATATAAATCTCTCTCGTTGTTCTTAATGAATAGATGGTTGATGGTCACAAGTGCTGTGACTTCGCCTGAAAGACCCAAAGAAGACCAACCTGTAGTGTCAGGTACCATCACCGGCTTTTTAAGACTAAACTATGGCGTCCTTCGATATGAAACTGTGTCTACCTGTCAACTAATAGTGCAGCGAGCGCCAAGCCAGCTGCAAGGACTGAACTGTTGTGCTGCAATGCACCATGGGAGTACTAAATACAATTTTACTTCAGGGGCCACATACAGTCCAGTTTCATCTTGAGTAAACCAGACTGGTAAAATATTGTTAAAATAACCTTTAAATTTACACTTCAAAGTTTTTCTTTGTTGTGGTCACAGTATATGTAATGAAACTGTCTATATTTTTTTACATGATCAAACATTTAGTACTGAAAATTACTACAATGTCAATTTTAATTAAATATTCTGCTACAAAATAGAATGAAATGTGAAAAAAAAACTTCTCTGAATCCTATATAACCACATTGCTTGGTGGTTTGTCAGAATGGATTGGAGGTTTTTGCAGTTCGGTCAACCTGTCCGTTGTCCACGTTTGGCGGGTTGTCTGCTCGATAAGGTATGTTAACAGTTAAACGTGTACAGTATGCGTTCAGGCTGAGTACCGTGAGTGGAAAGTGTAGTGTGTTTAATCTGCTCCTGCCACCGTGTTCCTATTTGACGAAGGCAAAATAAAAGCCTCGGCCATTAACTGTCGGCATTAAAGGAAATGCTTATTCTCAGGTGAAGGTCTTCCGTGTTGCTTGACACATAAGTATATCACAGCGCGCTTCTCTTAATCAATGCACCCAGTAACAGATACGACTGAAATTGTAGTGCAGTACACTACTTTTATAAAAACATACTCAAGTAAAACTTCTGCGTTTCAAAACAACTTAAAAGTAGAACTACATAAAAAGAACTACTCGGTTAAAGTAAATTAAATGTAATTCATTACTTTCCACCTCTGGTACAAACACCTTTTCTGTAAGGACCCAGAGGCTGCAACAGCTAAGCAAGAGGCACCGCGAACCGGTTCCTGGTTCCTTCTGATGCAGGACAATGCCAGGCCTCATGTGGCTGAAGTGTGTCAACAGTTCTTCCACGATGTAGGTAGTGATGCTCTGGACTGGCCTGCCCGTTCCCCAGACCTGAACCCAACTGAGCTCATCTGGACATCATGTCTGGTTCCATCCACCAACCACATGTTGACCACAGACTGTCCAGGAGGTGACTGATCCAAGTCTGGGAGAACATCCCTCAGGAGAACGTCCCTCAGGAGAACGTCCCTCAGAAGAACGTCCCTCAGGAGAACATCCGCCGCCTCATCAGAAGCATGCCCAGGTGATGTAGGGAGGTCCTACAGGCACGAGGAGGCCCCACAAACTACTGAGCCTCATGTTGACGTGTCTGGAGGAATTTCCACTGACGTCGGATCAGCCTGCAATGTGATTCTCCACTTATATTTTGATAGGATTACAAATCCAGACCTCCATGGGATAATCATTTTGATTTACATTGATCATTCTTATGTTACTTTGTTCTCAACGCACTCTACTATATATTGAATAAAGACTTTCAACTGCAATATTTCATTGATTGAGATCTAGGATGTTATTTTAGTCTTCCCTTTATTTTTTGAGCAGTGTGTAAACGTATAAATATCATGGAATGGACTAGTCAAAGCCTAAACCTCAATCAAAGTCCGAATCTGTGGTCAGACATAAAGATTGCTGCTCATGAGCCCAAACCATCAAGCTTGAAGGAGCTGGAGCAGTTTTCTTTTGAGGAATGGGAAAAAACCCGAGTGCAAGATGTGGCAGCTCTTAGACACTGATCAAAACTGACTTGTAGCTGTGATTACTACAAAGGACTGATCTCAGTGGGGTGAATTGTTATGCACATTGACATTTTCTGTTATTTGGGCCTTTTTGTTGTTTGCTTCACAATAATAATAAAAAAAATCACATTTTCAAAGTTGTAGAAATGTTCTGTAAATGAAGCAAAGCAAACACCTTCAAACAATCCATTTTAATTCCAGGATGTGAGGCAACAAAACATGACAGATACTGGGGGGGGGGGGGGGGGGTTTGCAAGGCATTGTATGTTGTGTTATATGTACATCAGCTGGGTCAGGACCTGGCACTCTGGCCTCTGGCCCGGTGGGGTCGGCCCAATCATGGCATCTGGACCATTTAAATATTGATAAAATATAGAATTTTTTAAAAAGTTTTAATTTTTGAAAAGTTTGAGCAAAAAAGGACTTTTATTTTGAATAATGTTGCTGCTTTTATTTTGAAAGCCAACTAAACTCTAATCTAGATAATCCCTAAATATCCAATTTTGAGATTTTTGGTGTAATTTTTATTAACTGTAACTGTTTTAAAAAATGTAAATTTGTTTTAAAAATTGTGTGTGTGTGTGTGTGTGTGGGGGGGGGGGGGGGGTGTTGAAAGCCAGCTCACCCCGAGTCTTGCTAAACGCTTGATAACCATTTTGAAGTCAACATTGTAATTTTTGATAAACAAGGACTTTTATTTTGCTGCTGCACTCTTCACCCTTGTTTTCAATCATTTGCATGTCAGAGGATTTCTTCAGTGTCAAACTTGAACCGACACACAAAACGTTGAAACGCTCTGGCCTGAGCCAAAAGACACTAAAGGTTTTTCCTCCTGTCATTTGCAGGAATAAACTCCTCACTTATTGGCTTCTTGTCCAGTAAGGCTCCAATAAAGTTTAATAAGTTTGAACTTACTATGAGCAAGCACCTCTTTTTTTTTTTTTTTTACTTTTTACTCTTACCTGTTGCTCTGCTCCCGTGTCCCCCCACTTTGAGTCCCTGCCTCCAGCCCCTGATGTCCCTGCATGGCATTCATGTATTTACAACATGACACATATTAATGTACATTAACAGCATTTGACTCACAAAAGCTAAAAAAAAAAAAGTCCTTCTTGTGTAGTGTAACTTTACTCACACTGGCATTACTCTTAAAGGGGCCATATCATGCTCAGTTCACTTTCTAATAGTTTTCCATAGTGAATTTGTAAAAAGTGTCCCCATACCTGGGAATGACATTCCAGATGTGAAGAAAGTCTGTCTTCTCTTTCTCTGGCTTGTTTAATTTTTTCTAAAGTGTGTGCTCCAACAAGCAAATCAGAAATCAAACCCTGTGTAATTTGATCTTTAATGAGAATCTACCAACAAGACTTCCTAAAGTTTTGCATGTTGCTCTCAGTACTATAGGGAGGAGAGTTTTCATAACATCAGAACAACGTTGGATTGTCTACAAAACTTCTAATAAAACTTTGATCTGTACCAACTATCTGTGATTCTACTGCAAATGTGGGAACTGTAAGTAAAATACTCTGATTTATATGCTTTTATTTTACTTTTCGAAGCATCAGGCTGGTTAGTTTGCAACAGATGAGGCCAGTATCTTTTGTTTGTTTGTTTATTGTGAGGTTCAGTGGTGTCTGGGGATATTCTCCTGTCCACTACTAATTATGATCATTAGTAGAGGATAATTAAATCAGATCATGCACATAGTTCAGGCTGGCCTGAATAGTAATTTATTTGCTGTTAAAACATCATATGTCTTTGTAAAGTAAGTATTCAGTGCAGCTAATGACCATATTCAGACACTAGATGTTTTACTAACCTTCTGAAACGTCCTGCTGCAGCAGCAGAGTCTGAACTTCTTCAGGAGCTTCTCCTTCTGGCTCACGTTCTGCTTCATATCGGTTTGGTTGAACAACGTTTCTCCGTAACTTAGTGACAGAGTGTAAACAATAGCACGTGACATCAGGAGAGGAAGTACTTCCTCCTCCTCCCAAGATGGACATGTGGGGCGGAGCCATTCCAGCTCACACAGACACAGCAGATTCTGAATGTGGCTGGAATGATCGAATATTCAACTGGTTGAAAATCAAGGACAAGCTGGATTTTGGGGAAAAAAAACAACTTTGAATATGTTTTTGGACCAACAGGAACCTTGTGGAAGTGTTTAAAAGATCTGTGATATAGACTATAGATAGTCTTACTGTACTTTCAGCCTTTTCTTCTCTGCTGTACTGAAATTAGAAGACAAACTACTTAGTCCAGTGTTGACGATCCTCAGGAACACTGACAAAATTAGCAGTTAAATAAAGGACCAATGTCCTTCCCAGGATTAAGACAACTTCATTCAACAGTTTTTGTTCCTAAATATGAATGTAAACGAAGAACATGACGTTATAAATGAGCCATATTCTTTGCAGTGTTCCCTAGAGACCGTTTTAACATGTTCAAAAGTATTCTAACTAAGTCCTTTAATTAAAATAAACCCACTGCTGCTGTCTCCCCCCACAAACACTCAGAGCTGCTGGGGAAGGGGGTGGAGCTCTGACAGGACACTGTGCTGCACCATCAAAATAAAAGAACGCTAGTTAAAAATGTCAAGATCAATTTTTTTTTCCCCCGGTATAATTATTGGGAAGAACAAAAGTCTACAATATTGGGGGGGACATGTCTCCCCCGGTTCCTACGCCTATGTTTACAATACTCGTACAGCCCCAAGACACATACAACAGCAATACAACAAACAGAGGGTGTTACCTGAGGACTGACTACACAAAGGTGAATTTAATATAACAAAAGGGACCAGCCTTTAAGGTGTGGCGGATAAATCTAACAAAATAAAATGATATGACCACTTGATAAGCGTGAGCTAAGCATGTTTTTTGCGAGCTGTCGCTGTTTTTAACTATATTAGAACCGATCTCGCCTCCTCACAGTAAACCATTTTAGGATTACATTAGTTTCTATATGCCTTTTGCTCCACCATGACACACAAACTGGACAAAATGGCCGCTGCTATTAGCAAAGCACACATAATAGCCTTGTTAGCCGAGCACAGCATGACCCTACGGGAAGATCAGAAAACACGGCTTTTTGACGTAAATGGAAAACTCTATGGACTTCAGAAGAAGTCTGAGAGCCATGACAAGCGCCTGGAGTTGCTGGAGGACAACGCCGAGTCACTTCATCAGCGTCTCGTCGAAGTGGAGGAAAGCTGCGCGATGCTCCAGGTCAGGTTAACGCTACGCTAACAGGCAGAACAATGTGAGCCTCTTTGGTCTAGCGGAGGAGATGGAGGACCCGCAGCCGTCCAGGTTCTACTCACGGGTTGTTCCAGAAGGTTTTTTTTGGGCAGGACACTTTCCCTTCACCAGCGGAGCTGGACCACGCACATCCTAGCTTAACCCCCAAACCACGCCCCGGAGACCTGGAACGTTAGAGGCCTGAACCAAAGGTTCACGTTTAAAACATCTGGGTGCTGGAATAGCATTTATTCAAGAAACACATCTTAACATTTTGGATCCTGCCGGTTTAAAATGTGGATGAGTGGAGCAGCTTTTCAACGCAGTATTGATAGAAAATAATGTTTCCTTCACTCCTTCCTCAGTTTTGACTGATTCTGATGGTCGATATGTTAAAGTCACCAGTTCACTTTAGAATATCAAAGTTATTTTAGCCAATATACATGCCCCAAACTGTGATGAGCCACAATGTTTTTTCACCATTTCTTACACATATGCCCTGTTTAAACTCAGATTATGGGGGGGGGGGGGGGCTTTAATCTATGTCTGGACCCTGGGATGGACGGGTCATCTGTAAGGCCTGGATATACAATATCTAAATCTGCCTCATTTCTCTCCACGTATAGTATCTCAGATATATGGAGATTTTTACACTCACAAGACAGAGTGTACTCCTTTTTCTCAAATCCTTATTAAACTTAATGCAGAAGTTTTAGTTTTTTAAAGATAATAAACTAACCATAAATGTTCAGCCATGTGATTATCAATTATATTACTATAGTAACATCAGCTCACGCACCCCTTTTATTTAAACTAAACACACCTGGTATTATTCCTCACAGACCACTTTGGAGACTTAATTCTCTTTTGTCTAAATTATGAAAACGTTAGTAACTTTATTTCTGACCAAATTTCCCCATTTTAGGACTTCAATTGATGTCAGACATCTCCATCTCGATCTTAGGGATCAGGTGATCTCCTTTACGCTGGATTCTCTGTAAAATTAACTTGAAACCTGAAACCAGAAAAACACTGTAATCTACTGTGAGGTTGTACAGTAGCTTGCTGTAATCATTGTTTAATTGAAAAACCATACAAATTTACAGTATTAAACTGTATTTACATAGAAAGGTATTTTACTGTACAAGATATGCCGTATTTTTACAGCAATTTGTTTCAGTGTGCTTTTCTTAGAAATCCATGTTTGACAACGTTACTCAGGGGCTCAACCTCAAAGCCAGCGAAGAGCTGGACCGACTCACCAAGTGGCTCGGCGGGGAGTCACTCTAACAGGCTGTGAGGATCAGGGCGGAGCATGTGAACAACCCAGAGGCAGGTCTCCAGCGCCTGTGGAAAGGTCTACATAACAGTTCTGGCTCTCCGGAGGTAATCGAAGCATCCCTGTTCCAACGTTTACAGACTTTTCCAAAGGTACCCAACAAAGACACTCGGCTATTGCAGCAGCTCGCAGATCTTTTGCTCGAGTTAGAGTACGCCCAAAAGGAAAGTTATCTGCCAGGCCTGAGCTTTCTTGACCCTCCAAGAGGGATAAAGCCAGTTGCCGAGAAGCTCCCATACAGTTTACAAGAGTCACGGGTAAAACAAGGGACAAAATACGAGAGAGACATTGGTGCAGTCTGTCCTCCATTCTCAGACTTTCTACAGTTTGTGAATGAAATGATGCTGAAATGAAAACAAATCCCAGTTTTATGTTACACAGTTCTAACATAGTCGCTCCAAGGGTTGACAAAACTCTGTTTAAACAAATGAGACAAACAAACAGCTTGACCTATCTCAGTTTTATTCACTGCCACAGGAAATCTAACAGCAACGATAAAACCACCACTCTCACCCCAGACAAGCAGCGTCCGACTCACCATGAGCCACATGCACTGGCGAGAAGCAGGAGGGTTTAGAGTGAAAACATTGGAGGAGAGGAGGAGTCTGCTTAGAGAACATCAATATGTTCTAAGTGTTGTTCATCCACAAGTCACTGAGCTAAAGACTGTAAAGCCGTCACACTTTGCTCAGAGTGCAATAGTGATACACACTTGTCCGCCAGGCACGCGGGTCCACCGCCGTGGACCTTTACAGACTCTGACTCTCCTCCACAGAGCCACGGCGGGGGGGCCTGACCCTCCAAACCCCGTCGCCACAGCTGGCCGCACAGAAATATGAGGTCCAGGTCTACAAGGTAAATCATGCTAGAAGATTTGCCTTGTCGATGTGCAACCTCACACCTCACCTGAGAAGACAAGGAGAACGTACGCTATGTTGGATGATCTAAGCAATTTATCCCGAGCTCGAGCAGCCTTCTTTGATAAATTAATAATTTGAAAAAGTAAAAAAAAAAAGTAATTTGAAAGATATGGAAAAGTTTTATGTTTTAAAAGTTCATTGATTCTTTTCAATGATGTTAGATTGATTAATCAAAATACTGTTAATTTTAACTTTCAGGGGCAAATAAAGGACAAACCAGGTTTATAATAGATTTATAATAGATTTATAATAATCATAGAGTCAATAAGAGGAGATCAGACCATCGAGAACATATATGCACCAAATGAAGATGAGCCCACATAATAATAATAATAATAATAATAATAATAATAATAATAATAATAATAATAATAATAATAATAATAATAATAATACTCAAAGATGCTTTACTTTGCGTTACTCATTCAGTCCATACTGGACGTTGTAGCCACAGCTACCCAGAGAGTGATGGCCAAATGAAGCTTCATGAAACACTGCCTTTATTTTCTGAAGCCACTAGATGGCGCTGTCTGTTCAACAAATGTTTGAAAGTCCACTTCATCGCCAGTCTTTCAGACTCTATCTTCAAACCAACAGTGCCATCTAGTGGCGATCTGCACCATCAGCAACAACCACCAACCACTCACCCTCGCGCTGCATTCACCCAGGCGGTTTGGGGTTCAGTGTTTTGCCCAAGGACACTTCGGCATGTCGGCAGGCAGAGATGGGAATTGAAGTTGCAACTTTCCAATTGGGCGAGGGGCGCTCTACCAACCGAGCCCTGCCGCCCTGCCCACATTGTTTAAAGACGTTTCAGTGACGATGACAAAGGAGCTAAAGGCAGAATAATCCCAGGAGGAGATTTCAACTGTGTAAAGAAAGAAAAAGATCGATTCCGCTCGGATCCTGGACCCCCCCCCCCCCCCCCCCCCCCACCCCCCCAGCAGGAAATCCAAAGCAGGTAAATGTGTGTCAGAAGAAGTAGGACTTGTAGATGTTCTGGAGATCACTTAAGGTTTCTATAGGTCAGAAGGTGAACCATGAAAAAGTGGCTAGAAAATGATTTTGGTTCCACGTCTGGGCACTACTTCTTAAATACATTTCTGTGTAGACGGTACCCTTATGGACTTTGGGTTAAAACTTCTCCACAATATATCCTGCAGTTTTTTGTCACAAGCCATAAATCTATACAAGTATAAATATAAAAAACAAAGTTTCTGTGATACTTGATTCACTTGTTTTATTTCTCAACTTCCTCTTCAGCAACACAAAACCTCTCAAATTAACAGTGATATATTTATGATAACGTTTTAGAAAAGTCTTGAGGAATTATTACCATGAAATGTGAATTCAGACCATGAAACTTTGACAATTTGTGGAAAAACTAATGTCATATATGAACCAAGGAGAACTTTGCCACACAGACTCACACATCACTGTCACAGCATTGTTTGTTATTTACAGTGTTTACAGCGGCACAGTTTCATTTCTTCTTTTAACAATAGATGCTTCTGTCATTTTACAGTTCATGTTTATTTAATAGACCTCGTAAGATTTTATTTCTACTGTTTTTACAGGATGTTTGATGGTTCCTCTCCATCACTGTCAGAAACATCCTCTCATGTCACTATATCTTCTGGTTCCTTCAGAACCTCCACAGTGCTGGCACCCTATCAATCAGTCTTGTTGACGTACAGGAACATCTGTCTGGATCACATCTGACCTGCTGGCAGGTGCAGTGGACGAACTGCAACTCACCTTGAGGAGCAACTTTATTATTGCTGCTTGGTACTTTGTCCTTTTGCAGTGTTGGTGTAGAGCGCCACATGCTGGGAGGCGTGGATAGTTCTGGCAAAGCTGAAGATGCCATGCAGAACGCTCTGGATCTTGCATTGTTCACATTCTCAGCAGACGACTGGACGTACAGGTGGCACACATATTTGCAAAGTACTTCAAAGGCGGACTGGACCAGATAAAAACTTCAACCTATAAAAACCTATAAAAAGTACAACCTCCATGGTAGATCTTTCTCAGGACTTAATGATGTGGAATGTTCCTGTTTTATTACCTGTGAAGACCGACTATAGTGATGAACTTTCTGCTCAGCAATAGGTAGACCCAACCAGACCAGGACCAGAGGAAACAATAGGTAGACCCAACCAGACCAGAACCAGAGGAAACAATAGGTAGACCCAATCAGACCAGGACCAGAGGAAACAATAGGTAGACCCAACCAGACCAGAACCAGAGGAAACAATAGGTAGACCCAACCAGACCAGAACCAGAGGAAACAATAGGTAGACCCAATCAGACCAGGACCAGAGGAAACAATAGGTAGACCCAACCAGACCAGGACCAGAGGAAACAATAGGTAGACCCAACCAGACCAGAACCAGAGGTAACAATAGGTAGACCCAATCAGACCAGGACCAGAGGAAACAATAGGTAGACCCAACCAGACCAGAACCAGAGGAAACAATAGGTAGACCCAACCAGACCAGGACCAGAGGAAACTTTTGTAGACATACATAACTCAAGCCTCTTGCTATGTTAATGTCACCTTTTGTACATTGTATTAATAAAAAAAATAAAAAAATACAGGCCGCCGCCATCTTGGATGCTTTACGCTCTCCTATTGGACCAGCAGGTTACACGTGACTCTAACCGCAGCACGTATTACAACAATATCATTACGCTTGTTAAAGAAAGTAGTACCGACTATAAACACTGATTAAAAAAAAACTGCGGGATTACAAATGGAGAACTTTTACATCTAGCTCAGGACTAATATATCTTTGCAATGTTGTAAATAGATTGTAGTGCCCCGAGGTCGGATCGGGATGAAGCGATACGGCTTTCACCTTAAGGCCTGATGTGAATCACTGCGCCACCTCTCTGCCCATAAAAGACCAACAGCCATTACACTCGCGAGACCCGGGGCTGTAGAGTGTTCCGGGGGTTGTGTGAGGTTAGTATATCATTTTATTAACGGAACTTTGGCGAACTCTGAATGAATCTGTCTCCGTGCCTCTGCAGGTGAACGCGACGGTGACGTGCAGCGGCTCCCGAGGAGACAGCCGAGGAGAAGTGGTCTCGGCTGGTCGTGGAATTTCCCCGGTTTGCAGTGGGAGCCCGTCCAGCAGGACCCGGAGCTGATGGCCGCTCTCCTGTTGTTGCACGGGAGCATGGGGCGCGTCCTCCTCCGGTCACTGCTGTGTCACGGTGGTGGGGTGCGCTGGACGATCGTGGTGTCCCGTCATTGGTGGTGCCGTACCGTTCTCTGGAGCTGGAGGTGGTGTATCTACCGAACGTGGTGCGGCCGAGAGCTGCACCGAGGTGGACGATGGCGCTCAGGGGCTGCGGACCGGCAAACATCGATGACGGTCGGGATGGCGGCCTCGGTGTGCCGGCAGACCGTCTCCGGGGGGAGGAGAGCCTGGACGCTCTGGTCTGGCTCCAATCCCGACTCCGTGGAGAACCGGGGTCTCAACGGGAAGGTGTGGAGAAGGTCCGGTGCCCCCCTGCAGCAGCTACCTCACCGTCCTGGGGCTGATCGCTGTGGCCCCTGCCTTAGCTGCTGCCGGGGTGTGCGGAACCGCCTTGACGCCGTCCCCTCGACGCCCCGACTTTCTCCACGGAGCTGGGACTGGAGCCGGACCGGACCGGCCGTCAACAGCGAAGGTGGGGGTTACAGAGACCAGCCCCAGGATGGTGAGGCAGCTGCCTCCCTTCCCTGAAGACGGTCCTCCGGCACACCGCGTCCTCCACCCTGACCGTCAGCGATGTGCGTCCTCCGGAGCCTCGAAGTGTCGTCCTCCTCCGAGGTGCGGGGATCGTCTGCGTCCTGCTCGTGTGGGTGTGCTTCTTCCTCCTCCTTGGATCAGTACGACAACACCGGTGCCGGGGGCACAACGATCCTCTGGTACCCCCCCACCGGTACAGCGGCGACTGGGGAACTCGTCCCTGCGTCCCGTTCGGCAGCAGCAGAGCCTCCATCAGCTCCTGGTTCTGCTGGGCGGGTTCCCACTGCAGCCAGGGGAAGTCCATGAGCAGCCGAGAGAAGGTCTCCTCAGCTGTCTTCTCTGGAGCCGCTGTAAGTCACCCTCTCGTTCACCCACAGAGGCCACCCACAATTTAAATTGATTAAATTAAATAATAAATCAAATAATTGTATTAAATTTAAGTGGTAAAACTAATGGAGACAGATTCAGAGTTCGCCGAAATTTTAGTAGAATTCTATAAAAATTAAATTGGTAAAAGGAATTACTAACCTCACACAACACTTTGCAGCCTTGCCTGGGGCCTGTCAGGGCACATCAGGGGCTTCATCGCCTGACTGCCACAAGTATATAGTTAAAAATAATTTCAAGCTTTATGCTCCATCCCTGGAGTTTATGCATCAGCAGATGCATGAGCTGCGGTTAAGCAACGCTGAGCTCCAATCAGCTGTGGTCGCCATGTCATTGGAGGTGGACGGCTGAAGGAGGACAACCTGAGTCTCAGGGAGACCATCCTGGATGTCCAGTCGCCATCGATGCCCGACAGCCTCATCTTTTCAGGTATCCCCTAAAAAAGGAATGGAGGATTCGGAGGGAAAGGTAAAGAGTTTCTGATCACAGCTCTCAAAATGCCTGAGGAGACCTTGAAACCATCAGGTTCCACTCTGGCAAAGAGAAAGTTGTAGTATAGGGGATCCCCAATTAAACAGACAGAAGGGAAACAAAATTCTGAGAGTGGATAAACTTAATATATTTATTTTTTCCTTGTTCTTCCTCCTTTTCTTTTCTTTCTTTCTTTATAACAAACTATATTGCTGGTCATCTGAACAGGGACTCATCCACTGCACCCTGGCTCTTCTAAAATGGGTTGGCTGACCTGTCAAAGGAGCTGTAACAAAGTAGCTCCAGCTCCTGCCAAGTAGTTTAAAAGTCTCAAATATTGTGCGTCTGAATATGTTATAGACTGGCTGAAATTCAGGACCAAGGCTGGATTTTGGGAAATACTCTTTGAATATAATGTTGCTGGACTTCTGACGTCTGTGTGAATTAAAAAACGGTAATAAGTGTGTCCCTCCTAGATCCTCGCAACCAAAGGTCCCATGTTATAGAGAGAGCTGGACTATCAGGCACAGTGTCTTCTTGCTGAGACAAATAACAGGTGAAGCTCAGCCCTGACATTAGCAGGATTCTAGTCAATGGCATCCCTGAGAGTGAGTCTCACCTTCAAGAGCTTTGTAGAAACATCACCAGCAGCTGGATGGAAACTCTAAACAGACTCCAGGAGATGAGGAGCTCCAACTGCGTCTGCCGGCTCACATCACCGGGTCGAATGGCTGAAGGGTGGGGGGGGGATCCGGATCCGGTGACTCAGGTAAGATCTCCTCCTGAGCTGCAGCTTCAATACATGGGAAGGTCATTTGGGCAGAAAGCCGCCCAATCTGGCAACACTGACCTTCTCCCCGACATTGTCTGCAAGTAGACACAGAACCAGTTGTGCTGTAGAAAAGCTATTAACCTCCAGGGGGCAGCACTGAGGTCCAAGTTGCTACTTTTCTTCAGGTGAGCTCAGACACATGAACAGTGATTCGGTCTGGGTATTTGAGAAGCTCTGCATACTTTGTTTTTAAATTTGTGAGGATTTATACGAATGCAAATATAGCAGAACCCGCAGTTCTCCTACGTACTGGAATCCAAATACGGTAATATACTGTCAAATAATTTACAGTGGATACGCTGTAAATTTACAATAACCCAGTTATCGTACGTCAGGTACTGTCATTCAAAAAACAGTATTTTACTGTTAAGTCCCAGTAGATGCGCTGTAAAATAACCACAACTGCCACTGTTATTTTACAATCATATACCGTAATTCAAAATACGGTAATATACTGTTAAATAACTGGAGTAGTATCGTAAAATAACAGTAAAATCCCTGCTGCAGTATTTTACTTTTATTTAACAGTGAAATTTGTTACATTGTACTTCAAAGATCAGAGGCAAGTTGCAGGTCATGTGACTTGAAGTTACCTTTGTGACATCACAGTAGATCCCAAGGTCATAAACTCTTACTTCTCAAGTCTCATTTTAGTTTTTCCCTCCTGAGAGCGAGAAGCTGCACATCTGCTGAGAAAACCTTGGATTTTTATTCACAGACTATTTGTAATTCTTACAACAGTGCAACGGTAAGTACTTCTGGCTTGTTTGATGATAGATGTAGCTGGTAAAAACTAAAGAAATAACAATATTCAACTCAAAATCAACACATCCTAAATGGTAAATCTATAGAGTGACTGTCTGACAGCAATGTGCACAAAGTCTGTTTGAGGACAGTTTATTTCTTTATCTCTGAGCCTTCTTCTACTTCTACACTTTCCTTCCTCTACAGGAAAACATTTGTTTCAATAGGAGAAAAATGTGGAGTCCAGTAGTACCTCCTTCACTGTTCACGGTGCACGGCATCACTCCAACCATCAATGAGGATTTTCCTGAAGAGCGAGATCTCATCCTCACCATGGAGCTGATGGACATCATGAAGTCCTGTAATGTCCTGGAGGATTACCAGGGTCTGCAGGCCAGGTGTGAAAAACACTTATTTGACTTTTATTGTTAAATTCAAAAGTGTTGAACTCCATCAAAGCTTCATGCCATCACTTTCAGTTGAAGAAACATTTGAAATGTCTGTGTGCTTCATTTGCAGGGCGAAGGTCATCAGGAACCTGGAGACCCTGTTCAGGGAGTGGCTGGTGGAAATGTGCTTTAAAATGGTGAGAAAATCGAGTTCTGCATGTTCTACATTGTGTTAAAATGATTCCCAAATACCACACGGAACACTTGTCACTGTGACAATAATTGTTTTTACTGATTTTGATTCCAGAACATTTCAGAAGATGTCACGAGCGAGGTTGGTGGTAAAATCTTTCCATTCGGCTCGTACCATCTCGGTGTTCTCTCCAAAGGTGAGTGAGCTGATGCTTTTCAAACTTCTACTTCACTGACAGGGACTGAATGAGAAGGTGTGAAGCAGCTCAATGCCTCAGTGTTTCATATCAAGGTCTTGTGTTTGAACAGACTCTGATATCGACGCCCTCTGTGTGGCACCCTGCTTCATCCAGAGGGAGGACTTCTTCTCCTCCTTCTGTCAGAAGCTGGCGGCCCAGAAAGAAGTCAAAGACATACATGTAAGTCATACGACTCATTGCACACAAGCTGAAAGACATTTCTCTCCCTCATTCAGCAAATTAACAATACAGGAGAAAATACTTTAGCAAATAAATGTATATTCCTTAGTATTGTTATTTATTGTTATTTTCATTTATTTATTTATGCAGAAATTATTTTCCCTTATATTTTCTATTTATATGAACTTTCTAAGATGTTTACTGAATATGTGCTCACTAAAAACGCTCTATTTGATTGAATCTTGTCTCCAGGCCATTGAAGGAGCGTTTGTCCCGGTCATCAAACTGACCTACGAAGGCCAGAAGGTCACTTTATCCAGAAACTTATCCAGCAGTAGGAGTTTCTACACGTGTTCGAGCTTTCTTCATCTTTGTTTCTGTCCTTCTCCAGGTGGACTTAATCTACGCAATGTACCCGCAGTGGAGCGTCCCGGAAACTGTGGACCTAATGGAAGACAGTCTCCTGAGAAATGTGGACCCCCGCTGTGCACGGAGCTTCAACGGTGAGCAGCAGAATCCAAACGACTGACTGGTCACTGGAACGTTGACTTGATTGGTTCTTTTCTACTCTGACTGTTCCTACATCAGACTCAGAGCTTTTTACCTGACTTGATTATCGTGATGCTTCGTTTATTGTATCATCATCATCATCCTCATTCTAATTTCTTGTTTTTCCCTGCAGGTTACAGAGTGACAGAGGAGATCCTCAGACTCGTGCCCAACGTGAACAACTTCCGTGGTGCGTTGAGAGTCATCAAGTTCTGGGCCAAACGTGAGTGAATCACACAACAACCTGCTGAAGTCAGCCGGTGACGGAGGAGACTGGATAAAATGACCATCATTTCCTCCTTCCTCTTCACCACTTTAACACGGGGACGAATCTCGCTGCCCTGTGACGTTGATCCCAAAGATCAATTCAGCCTTAATGTCAAATGTTCCAGTTGTGCTGGTGGTGATGTGCCTGTTTCCTCTTTGTTCTGCTCTTCTCATTTTCCTTCAGAGCGTAAGATTCACTCCAACATGCTGGGCTTCCTGGGTGGAGTATCCTGGGCCATCTTGGTCGCCAAAATCTGCCAGTTTTACCCAAACGCGGCTGTGGCGACCCTGGTGGCCAACTTCTTTAAGGTTTACAGCACGTGGTGAGTTCTTCCTCTTTGTTTCCTGTCACAAGAAGAAAACATGAGCTGAGCTGCAGCGCCGATTGATGGAGGAGCTGATGAGTTTCCACTGTGAAAGCAGGAGGTGGAGTCATTTGTTGTGTGTGTTTCAGGGACTGGAGCACCGCCGTCCACCTGAAGTTGGTGGAGGACAGACATTTTGACCTCCCTTTCTGGAATCCCAAGGTGAGGACCCAGCAGCTTTTATTTCTTTATCAACATTTATTGCTTAAAGAGTCACAATCTGCAAATTCATCCAGCAGCACCAGTAAAGTAAAGCTTCTGTGTTAAATAAAAACTGTTTTATTTCACCCTTTTGTCTCAGTTTTTATGAAACAACCATCCTAAATTCTACCTTGTGTCTCCCTGTATCTTCAGCTTAATCGGAGGGATGGTCTCCACCTGATGCCGATCATCACTCCGTCGTACCCGCAGCAGAACACCACGTTCAACGTGACCCAGTCCAGCTTGTCCGTCATCAGCGATGAGTTTCAGTTCGGTATGACGCCTCTTATTTACACTGATGTTGAATCAGCTGCTGAATCAGAGGGTGAAGGCGGCTGCAAGTTAACGACTCCACTGTTACCAAAGATTCAGGGACCCCATTGTTCAAACCAAGAGATGGATTTTGTCCTCAAGCTGTCTCTCTCTCATTCACAGCTCAAAGCATCATGGAGGAAATCTACAACAACCAAGCGCACTGGTCCAAACTTTTTGAAAAAGAAGACCTGAAAGCAAAGTACCCGTATGTATTGAGTTACCTGAACGGGATTATTCCAAACCCAGCTGAATACTCGCTGCGTCCCACCACACGTGGTCTTATTGTCTTTCGTCCTCTGGTCTGTGTCGTTGTGTTGAACTAGAAATGTCTGCTTCTCTGAATAAGAAGAACGAGACTCTGGTTTAGTTGATTTGGTTGAAAATGACAGTTGTTTTCTCTTGTTTGTTCATTTTGTAAGTCAGTTCATCGATGTTATATTTCCATCTTGATTGACTTGCTGTTTGCCCTCGCCGTATTCAAAGATGGTTCCGTCTATTGACTGAAGGAGCGTTTCTAGTGAACTCTTCCACGGTCTTTGTTTGTCACATCAGCAACAAAACTGTAATATGTGACAGAGTTTCCCTGAATGTGGCTCGTATGATGAAAAAGATTTCTGCTCATTTTCATTGTCCGCTCATTGAGGAGTGAATTTGCTGTGTATTTATTTGAATCTATGGATTCATTAATGAATTGTGTTCAAAGAAGTGCAATTCTTTCACTTCTGTGTGTTTAAGAATAGAATTCTTTACAGTCGACTTGGTTTATGTATTTATGGTCTGAGGTTGTGAGTTTCCATCACGTCAAGGACGAGATGCTTTAAAACCTCTTTTGTTCTATTGTTTTGTCTCATTGAAGGATTCACTTGGTGCTGGAGGCCTCGTACTCCTCTGAGAGCCAACGTCTTCCATGGTGAGTAAACCATAAAAAGCTGAGCTGGAAACATGCAAACAGCTCTGGGTCCAATTTCTGAACCGTTCATGGGTCAAATAACCAAAAACAGCCACTTCACATTTCTCTTGCTTCCTTCAAACTCATAAGATCAATTATAGAACTGGTCACTTTTGTTCTAAAACCTTTGGAATGAGACGAGAACATCCAGTGAAAAAAATACAAAAAGAATGAATAATATATCTCTATATCTATATAGAGCTGTCATGAAAGGAACAACAATGAATGAATGAGTGTTTTTTAGGTTTGTTTTACATTTTCCAACAGATTTGTTTTACATCCAAAAACCATTTTAGTCAATTTCCTCTTTTTTAAATCCGTCATATAGAACAACATCTGTGTGATTCTTCTTTGGTCGTAACGATGGAAAGAAAACTATTACTACTACTCTTTATAAACTAAAGAGTATTTTATGTGTTTGGCTCTTTCTAAAGTACTTTTGTTTACCCGGCAGGGTCGGCCTGGTGGAGTCCAGAATCCGAGTCCTGGTGGGATCTCTGGAGAAGGACCCTCAGATTGCCCTGGTCCAGGCGGATCCCACGTCTGTTCCTGGTCCCAGGAAGCTGGATAACAGGTGAAGACATGTTTTTCTGTGGAAACATTTCCTGTAGACTTTATTCATCTTCTGTGTTGTGTGTCTTTGTGTGCGTTAACAAGCTGTCTTGTGTTTGTATGTGGTTCAGACAGGAGAAGAGCGCCGCCTGGTGGCTGGGACTGGGTGTCCATGAAGAGGCATTTCAGAGACAGCAACTGGACCTCACAGCTGTAGTGCAAACGTTCACCCAGCATGGTCAGTATTTCTTTTATTCTGAAGGAATCAGCCAGTGTTAGTGATTTTAAATGACTGTATTGACTTTCTGGATGTGATGTTGCAGTGTATCATCACGCAGTGAGCTGTGGCGTCTTAAAAGATGGCATGAAGGTCTCGGTCTCTTTAAAGCGCATCAGGCAGCAGGTGTCCAGTCAAAAGGGCATAAAGAGAAAAAACTGTGAGCGATATGAAACTCCAGCCAAGAAGGCCAAAGTCCAACAGGTTTGTAAACTGACTTCATGTATTATTACTGGATTTTTTAAAGAAGAGTTCATTCATTCATGTGTGCTCACACATTTTCTTTCCTCTGAACAATAAGAGCAGAACATTCTCATCATTTTCAGCACCTTGGACATGTTTTTATTTTATTTATTTTATTTATTTTATTTATTTTATTTATTTATTTAATTTATTTTATGCTTTGAACTGAAGAAGATTCACTGTAAAAGTGATAAGCATAGCTTCCTGCTTCTAAATCCTCCCTGTTGCTTCTCGTTCTCTCCTACAGCCTCCTGCTCCGACACTGAGCTCAAACGTGAAGCTCAGTGAGAAACCGTCTCCCAGCATGTCTTCAACAAGCACCTGGAGACTGGGGACTCCTGTGCTGGACACTAAGACCAGGACAACCCAACGGGGTAGCATGCCTGTCACCTCTTCTTCTCTACAAACACCAAACAAAGACCAAAACGCCACCAGGCAGGACAAACCCACTGCAACCAGGATTGTCTCGCTCCGTGAGAAAGCGTCTCTCTGTGTCCCCTCCATCAAGAGACCGAGGACTCCTGAGCTGGAGACACCGGCCAAAAAACGCAAACGTGACGTGGTAAGTTGAACTCAGACTTTACGAACTTCACATTCACAATAGTCTCATATCATAGATCTTTTGACATCTTTTTTTTCTGCCTGCTCTTTTTCTTTTCAGACGCCGGACACTGAATCATTGGACACAACTCAAAAGCCCGTCCAGAAAGAAGTGACGCAGCCCCCCCGCAGGTTTAAACTCCTCAGGTACAGGATACAAATATGAATGAAAACTCTTCCTCGTGCAACCAGCCTCAGAACAAGTTATTTTACTTTGAGTATAAATCAGTCAATACTTAAATATCTTGTTCACCAAATGTATTCATGCCATGAAGAAGCTTTGGGATTCTTTTATTTTAATTTTACGATGTTTGTGTCCTGATTGATGTGTGAAGTGAAGACGTTCTACCTGATTTAACTTAACTTAACTGTTTCCCTTCTTGCAAACTCAGACGTCCAGTGAGTCTCCTGCCAAAGTCACATCCGCTGTTTCGTGTCTCGTCTGAAGCTCCGGAGAAGAAACAGTAAATCGACGGAACGACGCCGTCACTACCACTGTGAAGGATCGTGGTGAACCGACTCGCCCTCAAAACTAGAGTTTGCAGGTTTTATTGAAGGGACGAGGCAAAACAGATTGATGAGCGGTGTTCGAGAAGGTCCAGGTCCAGGCAGAGGTCGTTACACGGGAGAAATCCAAACACAGGAGAAGTCCACATGGGAGGACACAGGGAGCGGGCTGGGGACATGAAGACGGAGCAACAATGACAATCCAGCCCAGAGACACGAAGGAGCCGGGTTGAAATACATGAGGAGAGGGAAGACACAGGTGACACAAAGCAAGCCGGCACCAAAGGTCCAAGATGTGTTCCGGATGGGGGAAAGACCTGACAGCAAGACCGCTACCCAGATAGGACACCGGGGTGGCCCGGACACCTCCAGGTCCGGAGGGAAAGAGAAAAGGGGAGTCGAGGTAGTCGTTGTCTTCATCCCTGAAAGGTGGACTGAGGGGACCTGGGACTCACGGGACCTGGGACTCACGGGACCTGAGACTCACGGGACCTGGGACTCACGGGACCTGGGACTCAAGGGACCTGAGACTCACGGGACCTGAGACTCACGGGACCTGAGACTCAGGGGACTGGGTCTCAGGGGACTGGGTCTCACGGGACCTGGGACTCACGGGACCTGGGACTCAGGGGACTGGGTCTCAGTGGACCTGGGACTCACGGGACCTGAGACTCACGGGACCTGAGACTCACGGGACCTGGGACTCACGGGACCTGGGACTCACGGGACCTGGGACTCACGGGACCTGGGACTCACGGGACCTGGGACTCAAGGGACCTGGGACTCAAGGGACCTGGGACTCACGGGACCTGGGACTCAAGGGACCTGGGACTCAGGGGACTGGGTCTCAGTGGACCTGGGACTCACGGGACCTGGGACTCACGGGACCTGGGACTCAAGGGACCTGGGACTCACGGGACCTGGGACTCAGTGACCTGAGACTCAAGGGATCTGGGACTCAGGGGACTGGGTAGAGGGATAGGGCGACGGGGAATTTACAGGAGACAGAGTCACAGGGGCTGGAGAGCGTCTGAAGGGTCCCACCTGGAGGTTTCCCCGACCCTGCCCCCTCTCAGGGCAGGTGTTGAGCCTGTGACCCAGCTGGCCACAGTCCAGGCAGCGCCCCTCCCTGAAGCGCCGTTCACACTCCTCTGGAGAGAGGTGATACCGGCCCCGAACAGAACCGGAGAGGCCGCTGATGAAAATGTCCACGAGGGCATCCTGGTTCCAGGTCGACTGGGCGGCAAGGGTCCCAAACTCCACCGCGTAATCCCTCACTCGTCGTGACCCCCGGCAGAAACGAGCGAGGGTCCGAGCCGCCTCGTGTCCTGGTGGAACGTTCTGGAAGGTCCGGAGGAGCGTCTCTGAAAACTCCCCATAGGAGTCCAGGAACAACTTTTTACTTGCCTGGACAAATTTCTACCTCCCCGGAGTTTAATGGACGTGTGTAAGCTTGTGTAACGTGTCAATTAAAACAAAAAATACATTGTAATATGTTTCTGTCATTGTTTTTTGAATAAACAAGTACATGTACATAAATTAATTTGACTCTAGTACTGGACCTTTGTGAAGCGGTCGGGGGTCCAACATGCTTGTTTAATGTTTGGGGTAACTTTTTAGATATTTACTACATTTACCCACAGTTGAAATTTAACTACTGATGTATGTCACGTTACTACTCTCAACTCTGTGTATAAATGATTGTATTCTATGATGTATTTTGTGTTTGCTACCCAGTGCTTTAAGTGGAAAGAAATAAGTACTTGTACACCTCTTGGTGACCTGCTGTCAGGTTTTTGTCTCATATTTGTATGAGAGACTAATATTCAGTGGTGTGTACAGACATTTTGTACGGCAGGAGGTCAGTGTAAAATAAAGGCACCTTGTGCAGCGTGTGGATCCACCGGCTGCTTTATTATAATAGTGTGAGATTAAAAAAACAAAACACAAGTACATGTTGTAAGTCATTGCATATTTATTTAAATATTGGCAGACTTTTAAAAATTCCCCGTCAAAAAAATTTAAGGAAAGAATGAGAGAGAAAGAGAGAGAAAGATGAGTGGATGTCACTACACACCATCCTGAATAAGTTCAGATATACTTTTATTGTCCCCGTGAGGATTTTTATTTAATCAGTCTGTACAGCAGTACATGTATTGGGTGTGATTTAAGGTGTAATTGTGAAAAAAGCTGCAGTGAATCCATTAGAAAACTGACACAGCAGAACCTGGGGTCATGGAGAACAGGAATGTGCTGCAGTTTACTGAAAATAATTAGATTTTTTAGGGAATCTTTTCAAAATCTGCCTTGACAGCAATATTTCAATTAGCAGTGATTTTAGTGTGATTGAGAATAAAAGCTGCAGTGAATCCACTGGAGAGACAAGAGGAACCAGGGGTCATGTAGGAATGGACAGGACAGGGACCTGGTGCAGTTCACTCCTCTCCTCCCCACACCTGACTGCTCTGTGTTTCACCTGCACACACATTCACATATCCACACACACACGACTTACTGGTGACACGACGCCTCGGAGCAGTGGACAGGCAAGACAGGGTGGGGTTACCTCCGTCAGTATGTAGAGCACGAGAGTGGGGTTAAAGATCATGTGACCAGGGGTTATTTTGATTAATTATTAATTTAGGTTTCTGAGTGGGATTCTTTTCAGATTTGCTTTGAAAATTGCTTTTGTTTATTTTAGTAGAAAAATAGAGTATCCTTTTAAAGAGGAGGTGAATTTGTATTTTTCATCTCTTGATGATTGCTTGATCTAAGTTTACTACACCCATGGGAGGGGTTTCCCTGTTAAAATCAGGGTGGGAAGCTGCATGAAAGGAGTTGTTCCCTGGAGTTGCAGGTGAAAGCAAGAGGCCTTGAAAAGGAAATTTCCTGAACCAGTCAGCTGATTGCAGAGCTGAGATCAGCTTGTGTTTTTCACTCTTTCTGTAAATATATATATATTTTTTCCACTGTAAATATGTGGATCAATGTGGATAAATGTTTTTGGACAAATAAAGAAAAAGTCGACTTCCCATATGGATTGTGGTGATTATTCTTTTGAACAGGAGTAGAACCCCACCACCGTGTGTAATTGTGAAAACTGTTGATGATCACGTCAATAAGGGCCACAGACAGTACAGTCTAAACAAATTTTCAAAAATGAGCATAAGCTGCACCCACCATATTTGAAAAGAAAAAATATATTTGTACATATAAAGTATAGGCCGCACTTGTCTCTAAGCACTTGTGTCCACGTTGTAACAGGACATGAATTTCACTGTGGGATTGGAGGGAGGGGGGTTGAGACAAAAAAAGTTTTAAACTGCTTCCGTGGTGAGGCGACGGACTGGACTGGAGGGAGAGCGAGAGAGAGGAAGAGAGGGCAAGTAAATTACTGGTAAAATACACAAACACTTTGTATTTTTGTTTTGCCCTGACACTGTAACTGTGAAAACTGAAAAAATTTCAATAAAAATTAAGTTTAAAAAAAAAAAATACACAAACACTGAGAGTTTTATCTCTGGTCATAAAGTATTTGCTGATTGTGATTATGAGGAGTGAAGATTTTCCTCTGAGAACGATTGGTCAGCCACAGAGGGCAGAGTTACGTGATGCACCTGAACGCATCACCATGTATTGTCGGTATGAATCTGGTTTACCAGTAAAAATCCATAAATTAGCCTCATTGTTTAAAAGTGTGTGAAAAAAGTAGCGGCTGACAGTTCCGATACACACCGCACGCTGGAAAAAAAAGTCCCGGTACGCTGAGGGGTAAGATTTAAAAGTAGTATGTGAAGAAAAATTAAAAAGTCAAGAAATAGAATGCAACTGGTACCACTGGGAAGAGTAGGAAAAAAACAAGAAAATAACACTAAAACAATTCAGATATCTTAACAAATAAGGAATTTAAAGGCCAAAGAAGTTTACGAATTAGTGCAATTTTCTTAAATCTGTCACAGAAAACATACATTTTTACATAAAAACACTTGTAGTTTCTTTAATAATCAAGATATCTCAATGGAACTTTCAGGGAATGTGTGTCTCTTTATATTCTTTAATCTGAAGGGATATCATATTTTAAGTTTGTTCATGGTGTGAAATACATTGGATAGTATTAAGATTACTACATACTACATACTACCTACTACACCGGATTGATTGTATTAGTCACTTTTTATCCAGATACATGTTTTTTTAATAACATGGTAAATGTGTGTCATTTATTTTTATTATATTGGTCAATAACACATCAAATCCTGTCCCTGTTCCTCCTCCTCTTCCTGCTCAGCCAACTTTTGTTCTGGACCATAAAAAGTTATGAAACTTTGGGATTAGGAAGTCGAAATAATCAAAAATACATCGTTTTACCTTTCAAAAGCGTCACGTAATCCATTGAAGTTGTTTTTATGTGTTGAAGTCGAGTGAGTTTTTAAAACATCTCCGGTACATTCCGAGTAAATATTTAGTATGCTTAAATGATGGGAGTGGCGCAAGAAATATTTAAAATTGCTTAACTGATATTAACTGATATATATACATTATTTATTTATTTATTTATATATATATATATATATATATATATATATATATATATATATATATATATATATATATATATATATATATATATATATATATATATATATATAAGTATGTTTCCTCTATTTATTTATGTGTATATATAGATATAGATATAGATAGATAGATAGATAGATAGATAGATAGATAGATAGATAGATAGATAGATAGATAGATAGATAGATAGATAGATAGATAGATATCGGATCGGGGCCAATATTGGTGATTTGTGAGTGATCGGGAATCGTCAAATCCAGCCGATCACCCTGCCAATCTCAAAAAAAAGGTGGATTGAGTGGATAAAATGTCAGCAGTCTGGAGGTATTTTAAGGTTGACAACGAAACAAGTCCGGCAGCCAGTTGTACCATTTGCTTCGCCACAGTCCCGAGAGGTGGAGCACCAGAGCAAAGTTTAACACAACTAATGATGCAGCAGAGTACGCTCAGCAAAGACGATCATCCGTGGACATAAGATGACATAATCGCCCCCCTCCTCCCCCCACCGCGGTCCGCAACGTCCCCTAATAACCACAACAATCAGGGACTAGAAGCTCCGGTGGAGCTGCAGAAGCTAGAAGCAGGCGGAGCGGGGCCATAGACCTATAAAACTAGAGTTATATAGTGGTTTATGTTATTGTGTAGAAGTCTACTTCTAAATTTCTATGTGGTCTGTCTTCTTCTGCTTTTTTGTTGTGTTCAGGTGAGTCACAGCGCCCCTAAAGGCAATTGGGAATTGCGTTCTTCTGATTGGTTTTACTGAATACTGTTTATGTTGTAGTTTTTTATAGTTTGTTAGTCAAAAACTGATTCACTGGGTTTCTTTTAAAAAAAATTTTGTTTGCCACAAAAATCCAGGTGATTCAATAAGTGAGTTTTACAATAATTTCTAGGTAAACAAAGCTTCTGCCAATAGTGCTTTTAGCTTCAGACATCTTAGTTAATCCAAAAATAGACTATTGAGTAGATTTGCAATAACGAGTATTAGTATCGGATCGGGAAAGTATCGGTATCGACCGATACTCTTTTCTGAAAAATCGGATTGGTATATATATATATATATATATGTTCTGCCTTCAATAATGAATGTTCAGTTATTAGATTGTAAATTGCTAGGTTCAGACTTCCTGTTCTTCAGAATGTATTTTATGTTGTTTATTGTTCATCTTCGCCTTAGTGCCTTTATTTTGACACAGGAAATGAGTCACCGGAAGTATCAAGTAAAGCTCAAAGACAGTTGTACGATACCTTCCAAACATCCTCTTTCTTCAGTTTTTTATGCGTGCAATCCATCAGGAAGCAATAACTCTAAGTTGTGTGTTGGCCTAGTATGGCAATGACTTTAGTATTTGTTAGCATGAGCGCTAGTTAACATTCGCGCTAATTAGCATAATCGCGCATTAGCATTCGCGCTAATTAGCATTCGCGTTAGCATATGTACTGAGGTAGGCAGTTTACGACAGTTGAATGTGCTACTTTAGTCATGTTCATCTGCATGTTTACCTGTGTCCCAGCTTTGTATCTCTGTAACAGAGATTCTGTGTTTTTCTTTTATAGTTTCACTCTGTTTGAATGTCACTGACTTACCAGGAACGAGTCATTAAAGGAGCAAGGCTGCTCACTTCCCTGGCTCTCAAAAGAGTTTGGCTGGCTGCAGCAGTATAACACATAGAGAGAACAGTACTATATATATATATATATGTATAAATAAATAAATGTATATTCAAAGATGTATTCAAAATAAATATTAAAGAAAATTTAACATTGAGGGGCCACATACAGTCCAGTTTCATCTTCCGTGTGCTGGACTTTTAAAATATTGCTATAATAACCTTTTAAGTTACACTTGAAAGTTTTGCTTTGTTGTGGCACAAAGTGTACGTGATGAAACGGTCTGTCATTTTGCAAGATCAAACAATTAATACTGAAAATCACTGCAATCTCAACATGAAGTCAATTTTAATGAAACATCCGGTGCAAAATACTGTGAAACGTCAAAAAAAACAACTTCCTATAAATGCTATATAAGCACTTTGATTGGTGTTGCCTGATTGGACGGTTTTCGGCCCAATATTTTTGTTTACGTCAGGCAAGGAAAAAATACATTGGACTGGTGATTTAAAATTTGGGCTGCTTTTGTCCACATTTGGTGAGTTTTTAATGTTGTGAAAACATCTCTCTCTCTCTCTCTCTCTCTCTCTCTCTCTCTCTCTCTCTCTCTCTCTCTCTCTCTCTCTCTCTCTCTCTCTCTTTCATAAATAAATAAGTAATTGATTATAGCCCAAATGGTTTGATTCATCCATGTATTAATCAGCTGACTTGTCTTCCAGTGACTGTAAATAGTTCAAGTTCTCAACATTGTTGAAGTTCATGGAAAGACGCTGATTCTGCGTAAAGGTAAGATGATATTTATGTCACATTAGCTTATTTACACTGGGACTGATGTTGGTAACTCTAGCCCACTTATTCTACGGCATTTGCTGGTTGAATTAAAAACTCAATCAGCTGCTGTGCGGCCAGGTAGTTGTGCATCTTTCAGCACCACAGATGTGGAAAGCGGCGAGGAGAAAAAAAAGATGGAGGGCGGAAGGGAGGGAGGGAGATGCGCTCTGTACGTGTGTAATTTAGTTTCGTTTTAAACTGTTTTGCACGTCGTCCTCTTGCAGGTCATTTGTGATGTAAATAACAAAAGATTTGAGTCCTACACGACTTAATAGTGCACATTTTTATGTGCAGTTGGCTTTATTACTAATCAGGGCCTGGCGCCAGGAGGCCAGAGGTTCATGTAGTTTGATTTACTGCTCTGGTTGGTTGCAATTTGTAAAAACCTATTTATCATTTATATGTGGTTATTTGATGCAGATCTGAAGCTCTGGGTGTGTTTTCTTTTGCATGTGTTATGATTTTGCGGGTTTGGGCTGGTTTTTATTGGAATGGGCGGGTTCTAAGATGTGATTGGGCTGGAAACTGTCAGTCTGATCTGGCAACACTGTTGGTGGTTTGTGGGGCCAGATTGGAGTCATTGGTGGCCCGTTTTGGTCCACGGGCCTTATGGTTTGTCAGGATTCGGTGGGTCCGGTCCTGGCAGTTTTATGTTTTGTGTTCTGTTTGTTTTGGTCGATGTGGTCTTTCTGCTCTGTGTGTGGTGTTCCTTCCTCCCCCTCACATTGTGACAGCAGAGCAGGCGCAGCCGTGGGGGAGGACAACTCGTTTCACCTGAGGCTCATCAGTGGCTCATCAGTGGCTCATCAGTGGCTCATCAGTGGCTTCGCCCTTAAAAGCCTGGAGCTGCCAGATGGTCGTCGCCAGTCCGTACTGCTGCGATGGTAATTGTTTGGTCCAGCTCTCTTCAGAGTTTTTTTTCTAGTGGTGATCTCGGAGCTCGCGAGTTGAAACATTGAGCCAAGACTCATCAATACCGGGTTTTGTATCTTTGGATTTTTGATTTCTGTTCCCCCCTGCGGACTCCCGGTCCTCGCCATCTTCTCCCATCCTGCGCCGTGGAGAGGCTTCTCAGCGGTGGTTGCTTGGGAGCCGAAGGATCCTCCTTCTCAATAAACTTTAGATTTTTTCCCCTTTCAAACCTGTCCAACGTGGTCTCGTGTGTTCTGCATCTTGGGTCTGCCCTCCCGGAATCATGACATGGTTGACAGGAGTAAACTTCACAGCGCAGCGCCGTGCTGCTGGAGAGGCTGTCCGCCCATTAGTGTGTTAACAGGTAAAACCTCTGCAGGCACACAGATGAGCCACCGCCCGAGTCAAAGCGCTCACACTGGTGCTTCTGGATTCTTGTCTAGAAGATATTAGCTGCGAGTTAGCAGTGTGCTAACAGGCGGCGAACAGCGGCTTCCTGGCTGCAGGCCTGATGAACTCTCCCTCCTCTCCCGGGGAACTGGAGGCTCACCACGGACCTCCAAAGGACACTGATCTCCTGAGAGCTCCTCCATGAGGTACCTCTCCCAACTGCTCTGTATGGGAAGTTTGGTTTTTTAGGATTTATTGGAAATGTTTTAACCCAAATAGATCCTAAGATCTAATCGATTTGTCCTCATAGAAATCATTTCAGAAGGGGTTGAGGGTCAGCTATAGATCTGACACTGGTGTCAGATTCACTTCCGGGGGTTTGTTCATGGAATGTGGTCAGAGAATCAGTGGTTGGCAGTGATCACTATCCTATTACCACTGGCTCAGGTGTGGGGCTGGAGACAACTGTCACTGTCTTTTACTCCTGATGCCTCATTGAGCCCAACTTTGGCACGCTCATCAAGACTGGCGAAAAATTTAAGAAAATGTAAAAATTAACCCAGAGAGTGCCAAAATGTGCTCTCTAGCGCCACCAAGAAACGCTAAAATGGCCACCACGGCCCGTAGGAATGTCCTAAAGAGATGAAATCTAAACTCAATTGTTCGTCTAATCAAGACCTAAAAATCACGTGCCGATAGCTCTGTCATAAATCCAACAGGAAGTTTGCAATTTGCCTTTCAAAATAAGATTTTCACCCAAGAAAAAGGCTCCCACGCCAATGCTGTCCTCTCTGAGGGCGAGAATCGTATCGGCTTCAAAACACGATTAAATGAACCGTGAATGTGATAAACAAAGCGAGCAGATCAGAAGCACGACAAGAACCTGCCGAACAACATGATGTAACACCAGTGGGCTCACCTTGGGCGTAGGGGGGGGGACTCATAACACATTCATTACAAGCCGACTTGTCTTCCCCACCGAGCCAAAACTGGTGTTCAGTTGTGGCTTCAGGGCCACAATTGGACACAAAAAGCCAGTCAAAGTTTTTTGTATGAATTTCCAGGACATTGCATGGATGTCTTGTCTGGAAGACATATGAACGTCAATGATGAAAAAAAATAAAGTGCTACCCCACTGGGAATCAAATCCACATTAACATGCACAACATAACCTCTTACATACGTTAACACGCACCAACAAGCCAATAATTGACACCAAACACACATGACAAACACTGCATTACTAAACCCTTCACATATCTAAACACGGTAGTTTTGTTAACACCAAAGAGATGGCTAATACTCAGATTTTAAAAAAAAGAGTTGCCATAGCTTCGTGGAAGCTTGCAACTAATGCTGAATACCAATTTTAGGGTCATACCCTTATGAAAACCATCTGATTCTGTCTACATGTTGGTGGCATACTCAAGTGTTTTGTTGTGTATTGTACGCCCCGGGGGGGAAACAAACCAGGAAATGTCACTTCCACACAAATAATGCTGACATAAGACAAAATTTCTGTGAAATACCAAACACAGATGCAAGGACACAAACAATACTACGTTGTTGTTAAACTCTAGGAAACCTGGCAGTAATGTGACGTATGTAAAAGCCTTTAACGTTGGTGATGACATGAACAAGACAGAATAGAGAAGTGGAAACCAGAGACTTTGGTAGGCGATACTAACAACATTGAAATAAGCTGCATAACCATCTTTAGAACTGATAAATAAAGCAATAGTTAAGAAACTCATTACATGATTACTATACAATCATAAAATAAAATCATGTAAATTAAAAAAATAAATAAATAAATGAAGCAAAAGAAACAGGTGTCCTCCCCGCCCCCTTAAATGGTGTATTCTAATGCATTTTGGACAACTAAATACTACATTGTGGACAACTAAATACTACATTGTGACATGTGATAAATTGTAGGACCAGTTAATATTGAAGGAACCAAACATCAAATATGTTATAGAGGTAACATATATATATGGTTCAGTTAAGCAATTTTAAATAAGTGTGTGTGTGTGTGTGTGTGTGTGTGTGTGTGTGTGTGTGTGTGTGTGTGTGTGTGTGTGTGTGTGTGTGTGTGTGTGCGTGGGTGTGGGTGTGGGTGTGTATATACATACACATTTATTTATTTGTATGTATGCTTAAATGATGGGAGTATATATATATAAATGAATGAATAAGTACCTGGTCACATGATCTTTAACCCCACGCTCGTGCTCTACATACTGACGGAGGTAACCCCACCCTGTCTTGCCTGTCCACTGCTCCGAGGCGTCGTGTCACCAGTAAGTCGTGTGTGTGTGGATATGTGAATGTGTGTGCAGGTGAAACACAGAGCAGTCAGGTGTGGGGAGGAGAGGAGTGAACTGCACCAGGTCCCTGTCCTGTCCATTCCTACATGACCCCTGGTTCCTCTTGTCTCTCCAGTGGATTCACTGCAGCTTTTATTCTCAATCACACTAAAATCACTGCTAATTGAAATATTGCTGTCAAGGCAGATTTTGAAAAGATTCACGAAAAAATCTAATTGTTTTCAGTAAACTGCAGCACATTCCTGTTCTCCATGACCCCAGGTTCTGCTGTGTCAGTTTTCTAATGGATTCACTGCAGCTTTTTTCACAATTACACCTTAAATCACACCCAATACATGTACTGCTGTACAGACTGATTAAATAAAAATCCTCACGGGGACAATAAAAGTATATCTGAACTTATTCAGAATGGTGTGTAGTGACATCCACTCATCTTTCTCTCTCTTTCTCTCTCATTCTTTCCTTAAATTTTTTTGACGGGGAATTTTTAAAAGTCTGCCAATATTTAAATAAATATGCAATGACTTACAACATGTACTTGTGTTTTGTTTTTTTAATCTCACACTATTATAATAAAGCAGCCGGTGGATCCACACGCTGCACAAGGTGCCTTTATTTTACACTGACCTCCTGCCGTACAAAATGTCTGTACACACCACTGAATATTAGTCTCTCATACAAATATGAGACAAAAACCTGACAGCAGGTCACCAAGAGGAGTACAAGTACTTATTTCTTTCCACTTAAAGCACTGGGTAGCAAACACAAAATACATCATAGAATACAATCATTTATACACAGAGTTGAGAGTAGTAACGTGACATACATCAATAGTTAAATTTCAACTGTGGGTAAATGTAGTAAACATCTAAAAAGTTACCCCAAACATTAAACAAGTATGTTGGACCCCCGACCTCTTCACAAAGGTCCAGTACTAGAGTCAAATTAATTTATGTACATGTACTTGTTTATTCAAAAAACAATGACAGAAACATATTACAATGTATTTTTTGTTTTAATTGACACGTTACACAAGCTTACACACGTCCATTAAACTCCGGGGAGGTAGAAATTTGTCCAGGCAAGTAAAAAGTTGTTCCTGGACTCCTATGGGGAGTTTTCAGAGACGCTCCTCCGGACCTTCCAGAACGTTCCACCAGGACACGAGGCGGCTCGGACCCTCGCTCGTTTCTGCCGGGGGTCACGACGAGTGAGGGATTACGCGGTGGAGTTTGGGACCCTTGCCGCCCAGTCGACCTGGAACCAGGATGCCCTCGTGGACATTTTCATCAGCGGCCTCTCCGGTTCTGTTCGGGGCCGGTATCACCTCTCTCCAGAGGAGTGTGAACGGCGCTTCAGGGAGGGGCGCTGCCTGGACTGTGGCCAGCTGGGTCACAGGCTCAACACCTGCCCTGAGAGGGGGCAGGGTCGGGGAAACCTCCAGGTGGGACCCTTCAGACGCTCTCCAGCCCCTGTGACTCTGTCTCCTGTAAATTCCCCGTCGCCCTATCCCTCTACCCAGTCCCCTGAGTCCCAGTCCCCTGAGTCCCAGATCCCTTGAGTCTCAGGTCACTGAGTCCCAGGTCCCGTGAGTCCCAGGTCCCTTGAGTCCCAGGTCCCGTGAGTCCCAGGTCCCGTGAGTCCCAGGTCCACTGAGACCCAGTCCCCTGAGTCCCAGGTCCCGTGAGTCCCAGGTCCCTTGAGTCCCAGGTCCCTTGAGTCCCAGGTCCCGTGAGTCCCAGGTCCCGTGAGTCCCAGGTCCCGTGAGTCCCAGGTCCCGTGAGTCTCAGGTCCCGTGAGTCTCAGGTCCCGTGAGTCCCAGGTCCCGTGAGTCCCAGGTCCACTGAGACCCAGTCCCCTGAGTCTCAGGTCCCGTGAGTCCCAGGTCCCGTGAGTCCCAGGTCCCGTGAGTCCCAGGTCCCGTGAGTCCCAGGTCCCTTGAGTCCCAGGTCCCTTGAGTCCCAGGTCCCTTGAGTCCCAGGTCCCTTGAGTCCCAGGTCCCATGAGTTCCAGGTCCCCTCAGTCCACCTTTCAGGGATGAAGACAACGACTACCTCGACTCCCCTTTTCTCTTTCCCTCCGGACCTGGAGGTGTCCGGGCCACCCCGGTGTCCTATCTGGGTAGCGGTCTTGCTGTCAGGTCTTTCCCCTCATCCGGAACACATCTTGGACCTTTGGTGCCGGCTTGCTTTGTGTCACCTGTGTCTTCCCTCTCCTCATGTATTTCAACCCGGCTCCTTCGTGTCTCTGGGCTGGATTGTCGTTGTTGCTCCGTCTTCATGTCCCCAGCCCGCTCCCTGTGTCCTCCCATGTGGACTTCTCCTGTGTTTGGATTTCTCCCGTGTAACGACCTCTGCCTGGACCTGGACCTTCTCGAACACCGCTCATCAATCTGTTTTGCTCGTCCCTTCAATAAAACCTGCAAACTCTAGTTTTGAGGGCGAGTCGGTTCACCACGATCCTTCACAGTGGTAGTGACGGCATCGTTCCGTCGATTTACTGTTTCTTCTCCGGAGCTTCAGACGAGACACGAAACAGCGGATGTGACTTTGGCAGGAGACTCACTGGACGTCTGAGTTTGCAAGAAGGGAAACAGTTAAGTTAAGTTAAATCAGGTAGAACGTCTTCACTTCACACATCAATCAGGACACAAACATCGTAGAATTAAAATAAAAGAATCCCAAAGCTTCTTCATGGCATGAATACATTTGGTGAACAAGATATTTAAGTATTGACTGATTTATACTCAAAGTAAAATAACTTGTTCTGAGGCTGGTTGCACGAGGAAGAGTTTTCATTCATATTTGTATCCTGTACCTGAGGAGTTTAAACCTGCGGGGGGGCTGCGTCACTTCTTTCTGGACGGGCTTTTGAGTTGTGTCCAATGATTCAGTGTCCGGCGTCTGAAAAGAAAAAGAGCAGGCAGAAAAAAAAGATGTCAAAAGATCTATGATATGAGACTATTGTGAATGTGAAGTTCGTAAAGTCTGAGATCAACTTACCACGTCACGTTTGCGTTTTTTGGCCGGTGTCTCCAGCTCAGGAGTCCTCGGTCTCTTGATGGAGGGGACACAGAGAGACGCTTTCTCACGGAGCGAGACAATCCTGGTTGCAGTGGGTTTGTCCTGCCTGGTGGCGTTTTGGTCTTTGTTTGGTGTTTGTAGAGAAGAAGAGGTGACAGGCATGCTACCCCGTTGGGTTGTCCTGGTCTTAGTGTCCAGCACAGGAGTCCCCAGTCTCCAGGTGCTTGTTGAAGACATGCTGGGAGACGGTTTCTCACTGAGCTTCACGTTTGAGCTCAGTGTCGGAGCAGGAGGCTGTAGGAGAGAACGAGAAGCAACAGGGAGGATTTAGAAGCAGGAAGCTATGCTTATCACTTTTACAGTGAATCTTCTTCAGTTCAAAGCATAAAATAAATTAAATAAATAAATAAAATAAATAAAATAAATAAAATAAATAAAATAAATAAAATAAATAAAATAAATAAAATAAATAAAAACATGTCCAAGGTGCTGAAAATGATGAGAATGTTCTGCTCTTATTGTTCAGAGGAAAGAAAATGTGTGAGCACACATGAATGAATGAACTCTTCTTTAAAAAATCCAGTAATAATACATGAAGTCAGTTTACAAACCTGTTGGACTTTGGCCTTCTTGGCTGGAGTTTCATATCGCTCACAGTTTTTTCTCTTTATGCCCTTTTGACTGGACACCTGCTGCCTGATGCGCTTTAAAGAGACCGAGACCTTCATGCCATCTTTTAAGACGCCACAGCTCACTGCGTGATGATACACTGCAACATCACATCCAGAAAGTCAATACAGTCATTTAAAATCACTAACACTGGCTGATTCCTTCAGAATAAAAGAAATACTGACCATGCTGGGTGAACGTTTGTACTACAGCTGTGAGGTCCAGTTGCTGTCTCTGAAATGCCTCTTCATGGACACCCAGTCCCAGCCACCAGGCGGCGCTCTTCTCCTGTCTGAACCACATACAAACACAAGACAGCTTGTTAACGCACACAAAGACACACAACACAGAAGATGAATAAAGTCTACAGGAAATGTTTCCACAGAAAAACATGTCTTCACCTGTTATCCAGCTTCCTGGGACCAGGAACAGACGTGGGATCCGCCTGGACCAGGGCAATCTGAGGGTCCTTCTCCAGAGATCCCACCAGGACTCGGATTCTGGACTCCACCAGGCCGACCCTGCCGGGTAAACAAAAGTACTTTAGAAAGAGCCAAACACATAAAATACTCTTTAGTTTATAAAGAGTAGTAGTAATAGTTTTCTTTCCATCGTTACGACCAAAGAAGAATCACACAGATGTTGTTCTATATGACGGATTTAAAAAAGAGGAAATTGACTAAAATGGTTTTTGGATGTAAAACAAATCTGTTGGAAAATGTAAAACAAACCTAAAAAACACTCATTCATTCATTGTTGTTCCTTTCATGACAGCTCTATATAGATATAGAGATATATTATTCATTCTTTTTGTATTTTTTTCACTGGATGTTCTCGTCTCATTCCAAAGGTTTTAGAACAAAAGTGACCAGTTCTATAATTGATCTTATGAGTTTGAAGGAAGCAAGAGAAATGTGAAGTGGCTGTTTTTGGTTATTTGACCCATGAACGGTTCAGAAATTGGACCCAGAGCTGTTTGCATGTTTCCAGCTCAGCTTTTTATGGTTTACTCACCATGGAAGACGTTGGCTCTCAGAGGAGTACGAGGCCTCCAGCACCAAGTGAATCCTTCAATGAGACAAAACAATAGAACAAAAGAGGTTTTAAAAAGGTTTTAAAGCATCTCGTCCTTGACGTGATGGAAACTCACAACCTCAAACCATAAATACATAAACCAAGTCGACTGTAAAGAATTCAATTCTTAAACACACAGAAGTGAAAGAATTGCACTTCTTTGAACACAATTCATTAATGAATCCATAGATTCAAATAAATACACAGCAAATTCACTTCTCAATGAGCGGACAATGAAAATGAGCAGAAATCTTTTTCATCATACGAGCCACATTCAGGGAAACTCTGTCACATATTACAGTTTTGTTGCTGCTGTGACAAACAAAGACCGTGGAAGAGTTCACTAGAAACGCTCCTTCAGTCAATAGACGGAACCATCTTTGAATACGGCGAGGGCAAACAGCAAGTCAATCAAGATGGAAATATAACATCGATGAACTGACTTACAAAATGAACAAACAAGAGAAAACAACTGTCATTTTCAACCAAATCAACTAAACCAGAGTCTCGTTCTTCTTATTCAGAGAAGCAGACATTTCTAGTTCAACACAACGACACAGACCAGAGGACGAAAGACAATAAGACCACGTGTGGTGGGACGCAGCGAGTATTCAGCTGGGTTTGGAATAATCCCGTTCAGGTAACTCAATACATACGGGTACTTTGCTTTCAGGTCTTCTTTTTCAAAAAGTTTGGACCAGTGCGCTTGGTTGTTGTAGATTTCCTCCGTGATGCTTTGAGCTGTGAATGAGAGAGAGACAGCTTGAGGACAAAATCCATCTCTTGGTTTGAACAATGGGGTCCCTGAATCTTTGGTAACAGTGGAGTCGTTAACTTGCAGCCGCCTTCACCCTCTGATTCAGCAGCTGATTCAACATCAGTGTAAATAAGAGGCGTCATACCGAACTGAAACTCATCGCTGATGACGGACAAGCTGGACTGGGTCACGTTGAACGTGGTGTTCTGCTGCGGGTACGACGGAGTGATGATCGGCATCAGGTGGAGACCATCCCTCCGATTAAGCTGAAGATACAGGGAGACACAAGGTAGAATTTAGGATGGTTGTTTCATAAAAACTGAGACAAAAGGGTGAAATAAAACAGTTCAAATGGGAAAAACACAGAAGCTTTACTTTACTGGTGCTGCTGGATGAATTTGCAGATTGTGACTCTTTAAGCAATAAATGTTGATAAAGAAATAAAAGCTGCTGGGTCCTCACCTTGGGATTCCAGAAAGGGAGGTCAAAATGTCTGTCCTCCACCAACTTCAGGTGGACGGCGGTGCTCCAGTCCCTGAAACACACACAACAAATGACTCCACCTCCTGCTTTCACAGTGGAAACTCATCAGCTCCTCCATCAATCGGCGCTGCAGCTCAGCTCATGTTTTCTTCTTGTGACAGGAAACAAAGAGGAAGAACTCACCACGTGCTGTAAACCTTAAAGAAGTTGGCCACCAGGGTCGCCACAGCCGCGTTTGGGTAAAACTGGCAGATTTTGGCGACCAAGATGGCCCAGGATACTCCACCCAGGAAGCCCAGCATGTTGGAGTGAATCTTACGCTCTGAAGGAAAATGAGAAGAGCAGAACAAAGAGGAAACAGGCACATCACCACCAGCACAACTGGAACATTTGACATTAAGGCTGAATTGATCTTTGGGATCAACGTCACAGGGCAGCGAGATTCGTCCCCGTGTTAAAGTGGTGAAGAGGAAGGAGGAAATGATGGTCATTTTATCCAGTCTCCTCCGTCACCGGCTGACTTCAGCAGGTTGTTGTGTGATTCACTCACGTTTGGCCCAGAACTTGATGACTCTCAACGCACCACGGAAGTTGTTCACGTTGGGCACGAGTCTGAGGATCTCCTCTGTCACTCTGTAACCTGCAGGGAAAAACAAGAAATTAGAATGAGGATGATGATGATGATACAATAAACGAAGCATCACGATAATCAAGTCAGGTAAAAAGCTCTGAGTCTGATGTAGGAACAGTCAGAGTAGAAAAGAACCAATCAAGTCAACGTTCCAGTGACCAGTCAGTCGTTTGGATTCTGCTGCTCACCGTTGAAGCTCCGTGCACAGCGGGGGTCCACATTTCTCAGGAGACTGTCTTCCATTAGGTCCACAGTTTCCGGGACGCTCCACTGCGGGTACATTGCGTAGATTAAGTCCACCTGGAGAAGGACAGAAACAAAGATGAAGAAAGCTCGAACACGTGTAGAAACTCCTACTGCTGGATAAGTTTCTGGATAAAGTTACCTTCTGGCCTTCGTAGGTCAGTTTGATGACCGGGACAAACGCTCCTTCAATGGCCTGGAGACAAGATTCAATCAAATAGAGCGTTTTTAGTGAGCACATATTCAGTAAACATCTTAGAAAGTTCATATAAATAGAAAATATAAGGGAAAATAATTTCTGCATAAATAAATAAATGAAAATAACAATAAATAACAATACTAAGGAATATACATTTATTTGCTAAAGTATTTTCTCCTGTATTGTTAATTTGCTGAATGAGGGAGAGAAATGTCTTTCAGCTTGTGTGCAATGAGTCGTATGACTTACATGTATGTCTTTGACTTCTTTCTGGGCCGCCAGCTTCTGACAGAAGGAGGAGAAGAAGTCCTCCCTCTGGATGAAGCAGGGTGCCACACAGAGGGCGTCGATATCAGAGTCTGTTCAAACACAAGACCTTGATATGAAACACTGAGGCATTGAGCTGCTTCACACCTTCTCATTCAGTCCCTGTCAGTGAAGTAGAAGTTTGAAAAGCATCGGCTCACTCACCTTTGGAGAGAACACCGAGATGGTACGAGCCGAATGGAAAGATTTTACCACCAACCTCGCTCGTGACATCTTCTGAAATGTTCTGGAATCAAAATCAGTAAAAACAATTATTGTCACAGTGACAAGTGTTCCGTGTGGTATTTGGGAATCATTTTAACACAATGTAGAACATGCAGAACTCGATTTTCTCACCATTTTAAAGCACATTTCCACCAGCCACTCCCTGAACAGGGTCTCCAGGTTCCTGATGACCTTCGCCCTGCAAATGAAGCACACAGACATTTCAAATGTTTCTTCAACTGAAAGTGATGGCATGAAGCTTTGATGGAGTTCAACACTTTTGAATTTAACAATAAAAGTCAAAGAAGTGTTTTTCACACCTGGCCTGCAGACCCTGGTAATCCTCCAGGACATTACAGGACTTCATGATGTCCATCAGCTCCATGGTGAGGATGAGATCTCGCTCTTCAGGAAAATCCTCATTGATGGTTGGAGTGATGCCGTGCACCGTGAACAGTGAAGGAGGTACTACTGGACTCCACATTTTTCTCCTATTGAAACAAATGTTTTCCTGTAGAGGAAGGAAAGTGTAGAAGTAGAAGAAGGCTCAGAGATAAAGAAATAAACTGTCTTCAAACAGACTTTGTGCACATTGCTGTCAGACAGTCACTCTATAGATTTACCATTTAGGATGTGTTGATTTTGAGTTGAATATTGTTATTTCTTTAGTTTTTACCAGCTACATCTATCATCAAACACAAGCCAGAAGTACTTACCGTTGCACTGTTGTAAGAATTACAAATAGTCTGTGAATAAAAATCCAAGGTTTTCTCAGCAGATGTGCAGCTTCTCGCTCTCAGGAGGGAAAAACTACAATGAGACTTGAGAAGTAAGAGTTTATGACCTTGGGATCTACTGTGATGTCACAAAGGTAACTTCAAGTCACATGACCTGCAACTTGCCTCTGATCTTTGAAGTACAATGTAACAAATTTCACTGTTAAATAAAAGTAAAATACTGCAGCAGGGATTTTACTGTTATTTTACGATACTACTCCTGTTATTTAACAGTATATTACCGTATTTTGAATTACGGTATATGATTGTAAAATAACAGTGGCAGTTGTGGTTATTTTACAGCGTCTGGTTGGGTCTACCTATTGTTTCCTCTGGTCCTGGTCTGGTTGGGTCTACCTATTGTTTCCTCTGGTCCTGGTCTGGTTGGGTCTACCTATTGTTTCCTCTGGTCCTGGTCTGGTTGGGTCTACCTATTGCTGAGTAGGAAGTTCATCACTATAGTCGGTGTTCACAGGTAATGGAACTGAAATACCACCGTTGTCTTTGAGAAAACAGGAACATCACACTGCGGTCATTAAGAGCCCTGGTACTGATGTGGCAGTCGTTGCTTTAAGTCCTGAGAAAGATCTACCATGTAGTTCTACTTTTTATAGGTTTTTATAGGTTGAAGTTTTTATCTGGTCCAGTCCGCCTTTGAAGTACTTTGCAAATATGTGTGCCACCTGTACGTCCAGTCGTCTGCTGAGAATGTGAACAATGCAAGATCCAGAGCGTTCTGCATGGCATCTTCAGCTTTGCCAGAACTATCCACGCCTCCCAGCATGTGGCGCTCTACACCAACACTGCAAAAGGACAAAGTACCAAGCAGCAATAATAAAGTTGCTCCTCAAGGTGAGTTGCAGTTCGTCCACTGCACCTGCCAGCAGGTCAGATGTGATCCAGACAGATGTTCCTGTACGTCAACAAGACTGATTGATAGGGTGCCAGCACTGTGGAGGTTCTGAAGGAACCAGAAGATATAGTGACATGAGAGGATGTTTCTGACAGTGATGGAGAGGAACCATCAAACATCCTGTAAAAACAGTAGAAATAAAATCTTACGAGGTCTATTAAATAAACATGAACTGTAAAATGACAGAAGCATCTATTGTTAAAAGAAGAAATGAAACTGTGCCGCTGTAAACACTGTAAATAACAAACAATGCTGTGACAGTGATGTGTGAGTCTGTGTGGCAAAGTTCTCCTTGGTTCATATATGACATTAGTTTTTCCACAAATTGTCAAAGTTTCATGGTCTGAATTCACATTTCATGGTAATAATTCCTCAAGACTTTTCTAAAACGTTATCATAAATATATCACTGTTAATTTGAGAGGTTTTCTGTTGCTGAAGAGGAAGTTGAGAAATAAAACAAGTGAATCAAGTATCACAGAAACTTTGTTTTTTATATTTATACTTGTATAGATTTATGGCTTGTGACAAAAAACTGCAGGATATATTGTGGAGAAGTTTTAACCCAAAGTCCATAAGGGTACCGTCTACACAGAAATGTATTTAAGAAGTAGTGCCCAGACGTGGAACCAAAATCATTTTCTAGCCACTTTTTCATGGTTCACCTTCTGACCTATAGAAACCTTAAGTGATCTCCAGAACATCTACAAGTCCTACTTCTTCTGACACACATTTACCTGCTTTGGATTTCCTGCTGGGGGGGTGGGGGGGGGGGGGGGGGGGGGGGGTCCAGGATCCGAGCGGAATCGATCTTTTTCTTTCTTTACACAGTTGAAATCTCCTCCTGGGATTATTCTGCCTTTAGCTCCTTTGTCATCGTCACTGAAACGTCTTTAAACAATGTGGGCAGGGCGGCAGGGCTCGGTTGGTAGAGCGCCCCTCGCCCAATTGGAAAGTTGCAACTTCAATTCCCATCTCTGCCTGCCGACATGCCGAAGTGTCCTTGGGCAAAACACTGAACCCCAAACCGCCTGGGTGAATGCAGCGCGAGGGTGAGTGGTTGGTGGTTGTTGCTGATGGTGCAGATCGCCACTAGATGGCACTGTTGGTTTGAAGATAGAGTCTGAAAGACTGGCGATGAAGTGGACTTTCAAACATTTGTTGAACAGACAGCGCCATCTAGTGGCTTCAGTGAAAACAGCTCCCTCTCTCTCTAATAAATAAATAGCCTAAATAAATAAATAATTGAATATAGCCTAAATGGTTTGATTAATCCATGTATTAGCCAGCTGACCTGGCTTCCAGTGACTGTAAATAGTTCAAGTTCTGAACATCAGCTGCTGTGCGGCCAAGTCGTTGTGCTTCTTTCAGCACCACAGGTGTGGAAAGCGTTGAGGAGAAAAAGAGAAGGGAGGGAGGGAGGGAGGGAGGGAGAGAGGGAGGGAGATGCGCTCTGTATGTGTGTAATTTAGTTTTGTTTTAAATTGTTTTGCATGTAGTCCTCATGCAGGTCATTTGTGACATAAATAACTAAAGATATGAGTCTTACACGACTTAATAGTGCACATTTTTACATGCAGTTGGCTCTATTACTAATCAGGGCCTGGCGCTAGGAGGCCAGAGGTTCATTTTGCAGTTTGTGTAGTTTGATTTACTGCTCTGGTTGGTTGCAAGTTGCAAAAACCTATTTATTTATCATTTATATGTGGTTATTTGATGCAGATCTGAAGCTCTGGGTGTGTTTTCTTTTGCATGTGTTATGATTTTGCGGGTTTGGGCTGGTTTTTATTAGAATGGGCGGGTTCTCAGAAGTGATTGGGCTGGAAACTGTCAGTCTGATCTGGCAACACTGACGGCAACTCTTAACCACTTGGGACACCTCTGGAGGTCTGTTAACTATCTGGGAGAGGAGGAGTTCCTCTTAAAGCTGATAAATAGCTTTTATTCTGAAGTTTGAGAGTAGGACTGAATTTCACCAATTCTCAGGACTTAAGCGCAAAATAGCTCCGAGACGCTTGATGAATACGACCCGAGCTACCGAGTTAGCATCGGTATGAGATAACGGCTATCATGTTTGCGATGCTAACTCGGTTCCGCAAACAAATGTGGCGAAGGTCTGCGCTCTAGTGCCGCTCTAGTTAACCTCATGTCCCCCCACCATTAAGAGGCAATTACTTTCAAATCTGGTTGTTTGTTATATAAGTTTATCCTTCACCTGCAACAAATTATTTTTAAAAATAATTACACATTTTAAGCTCTACTTCTTGTCTTCATGTCCGCCAGATTTCACACTCCGAGAACACGATGGTGTGAATCCAGAAGAGACATCATGGAGTAAAGATTTGCTTTCCATACCAATGATTCCAAAGAGACACAGCTTTAATAGAAAAACAAATTTATCTTTGTGTATATACAGAGACATCGGAGACAGAAAACATCAGGGGAACTTAAAGAAAAAGGATCATTCATTCTTCATTCACTTGTTTGGATTTTAATTATGTTCATCTTCCACATCTGGACCACATCTGGACCACATCTGGACCACATCTTCCTAATAAATAAAAAAAAAAAAAGGGCGAGCGGACCCAGTAGGAAGTCAGAAATCAGCTTGAAGGTTTTTTTAAATCCTCCTGACTGAATGTGAACAGAGGAAAATCATATTTCTAGTTGTTGATGGGATTAACTTGGGACTATTCAGAGGTTTCTCTTCTGTGGCAGCATGGCTGCTTTTAAAAACTGCTGATGACAGACTCAGAGGTTGATTTCTGAACTGTCCTGATATGAGAGCGACCTGTCCTCCAAGTCCCTGCAGGAGACCCTGAACCAGGACCCCATTCTTCCTCCTGATCCAGACTGTGGGACGATTTAGTGTGAGGCCAGGACACACACACACACACACACACACACACACACACACACACACACACACACACACACACACACACACACACACACACACACACACACACACACACACACGGACCCCCTCCCCCGACTCAGTCCTTGGCGTCCCCCACCCCGTCTGCGTTGATGGCGAACATGGCCTCAGCCTCGGGCAGGCAGGGAGAGTCGTAGATCTTACAGATCCTCGTCTCTCCTCGGCCTTTTCTCAGGTACAACCTGCAACACAGGAGACATCCTCAGAGTGACGATGCTGAAGGTGTGATGAAGGTGAAGAAGATGAACCCACCGTGTGGTAGAAGCGTGAGCCATGATGTTCCCCCCGATGGGTTTCTTGGGATCAGCAGAAAACATGGCGGCTCCGTCCACCTGAGCTACGACCTGGTTGGTTATCACCACGGCAACGCCAAACTGCAGAGACCGGTTCAGACAGACCATAATGTTGGAAGGGAACCATCACACAGTGGGGGAGGGGGTTAAACCAACAGACAGGAAACTTATGTGGAAATGAAAAACTCTGAGTTGAAGCTGGTGTGAATCAGATGGTCGTTGCAGACATGTTGATGTATTCAAGTTAAATTAGAGACGTGTCGTGTTCTTTTTTATATTTATATACCCTACCATGAAGAGGATCAGCTCACTCAGAAAGTGGCAGGGAACATTTTGGTGTCTGTGTCTGCTTCAGACTGAAGCTGACTCTCTTCAGTGTTCAGAGAGAAGTGGCTCTCAGCAGTGTGATACCATGGAGGACCACTGGGTGTCAGTGTAGGACAAGAGAATGACGCTACATTGATGGTGTGAGTGTGGAGAAGGAAGCGGCACCTCGTCTGCCAGCCGGAGCAACATCCGGAGAAACCGTCCCAGGTGACACTGACGGGCTGACAGCTCGCCTCTGCCCGAGTAATCTGTTCTGTACAGAGCGGTGGCGCTGTCCACGATGAGCAGAGCATACCTGAAACAGGGTGGGTGTGTGTGTTAACACCTCCAGCATGGACTGACCTCTAACAGACACCAGCTTTAATCTGCTGTGGAGAATAATTTGAGAAATGCTAGATATATATTTTCTTCTTCCATTTCAAAGTCAAACTAATCAAACTGATGACCACAGGATTTTGAACCTTCACCCACCTTGACTCAGCCATCATGGCAGACGCTTGATAGAGCAGCTGCGTCTGGTGGTCGGTGTTGAAGGCTCGAGCGTATGCCACGTTGTCCAGGACATCTCCACCTTCCAGCCCGTACCTGAACAGAGGGAGAAGAGGAGGAACCATCAGGGACTATGTGCAGTCCAGAACCGGTTCTGAATCATGTCAGGATGGATCCTCAGACCTTCTCTTGGTCCAGTTCTGGTGGTCCAGTGTGAACCGACAGCATGGACCTTCAGGCTTCACAGTTTTTAACATTTGCAGAGGTTTCCTGGAAACTCTACTTGTGGCTGTGTGTGAAACTCCCAAAGCCTCTTCATGTGAAAGCATGCGGGCAGACCTCACTACTTAACGCAACATGAGACGTGCACATACCTTCAGATTGGATCCTGGATTTTCCTCTTTACAGCTGCTCAATGAATGCTGATACAGTTGTGCTAATAAGTTTGAAAACCCTGGAAAATGTGTGATGTCTTGGCCGTTTTTCAGAGAACCACAACGATAGAGAAGATTAGTTAACAAATAACTGTGTGTACTTTAAAAAAAATTATAAAATGATAATGACAACAGAAACTAACGAAATGATCCCCATGAAAAGTTTACATACCCTGAAGATTCTGGGCAGATAAATGAACACAGGTTCACACAAACAGGTTTGAATGAAGAAGGATCATAACCCTAACCCACGAATAACTTCAGCTGAAACACAGAACATTTTGAAAAAAGGAAAAGGTGTGGCTGTTTCAATACGCACGAGGAGGCGCTTGAAGAAAATTGGGCCGTATGGTCTTAGCAAATGTTTTCTTAGTTGGATAAGGCTGCTTTACAATAATCCACTATCTGCGGTGCTCACTAGTGGCATGAGATCTCCAAGCTTTCCTATTTCAGAGGTACAAGACAAGGCTGCCCTCTGTCGCCTCTGTTATTTGCTTTAGCTATAGAGCCGCTGGCCGAGGCGGTCAGAGCCAATGAAAACATACATGGCCTCACAACAGCAGGCAGGCAGCACAAGATCACGCTTTACACAGACGATGTCCTGGTCTACCTAACAAAACCTAAAATATCTATCCTTACCCTTATAGAAACAATTAATACATTTAGTGCTTTCTCTGGTCACAAGATCAGTTTTGGAAAGTGGGAAGTTATTTAGGCAGTCTTAAACAAAAACCCCAGACTCCATCGCCTTTCCCCTTTAAATGGTCAGCAGATGGTTTAGTACATCTAGGAATACAAATAACGCCCAAATTTGAACAAGTGTATAAAGCGAACCCCCCCCCCCCCCCCCCCCCCCACACACACACACACAATTAGACTGGACTAGTGTCCTGGCTGGGTCGAGTGGCCCTTCTAAAAATGAACATCCTTCCTGGACTACTCTACCAAATCCGAATGATTCCAGTTATATTTCCACGTGAGGTGGTACAACAATTAGAAAGCTGGTTTAGCTCCTTTATACGGGTCAAAAAGAAGCCTCGCCTAAATAATAGCCAAGTTTTAGCTGTCGTCTGCTAAAGGGGGGTTTCGACCTCCCAGACATCCCAAAGCACCAACATCTCCACATGGTTGCGGATTCATTTTGCACGTCTGTGTCACCATTTCCTGCGCACTCCCGCCACCTTCATACAACGTGCACGGCAGCGTCATGGTGAGCGCTTGCAGCCCTAAAAAGGGCGACATACCGGTTACCTCTTGGAAATGTAATCAGAGGTAAGGAAGTAATTTGGATTCCGACGCTAAGATGGTTGATCAAGCTCCGCCGTGACCGTGTCTGTTGTCACGTCAGCGAGCATGCAGAAGAAAGGTAGAGGCTTTTATTTTGACGTGTACAAATCAACAGGAACACCATGGCAGGACGAGACCCCACACTAAACCCTCTCACTCCTGGTTACCCACCCACAACTAATAAACCAAACTAAATTAGATGAATTAATTAACTGCATGAACTAAGGAACAAGAACACAACACAACCATACACACTCTGCAAACCTAATATAACCCCCAACATTATCTAAAACACGACTAACAGAAACTCCCATGATGCACTGCAGCGACCAGCTCTATGATCGCTACAATATTTTTATTTGTAAAGATATGAGATCTTAGAAGAATATTGTTTACACTGTTTAATGCCTGATACCCGAAAGACCATAGAAATAAAATAGTCAAATCATATTTCAGTAGTTTTTTGTGAGTGGATATAAATATAAATGATTGTGTGAGATGGGCTCATGACATCACATCATATCGATCGCAGGCTGGTGAATCAAATCCAATCGAAATCGTATCGTGACAGACTTTGTGATATCGGCGAACATCGTATCGTCATCCAAACATATCGACATCGTATCGTGATGAAGCTGGTGATTTACACCTCTACTAAATACCCTCAGAAAAACCTTTTATTTATCAGCAAGTCCACACAATTAAATGCTGCACACACAAACCCAGGTACGAGCTCTACGGGCAAGGCATGGCAGGCTGTCAGAAAAATGGAGGGATGATGTAGTTTCACATCTGTCTTGAGACGGTACTCCTGTATGTGACAACCCTGATTTTGCTCCTGGACGAACAGATCATTTCCGCTGGAAAATCTTAAGTATTTGTAATAGAGTAAAGTCAGCTCAGTTAATGTTACTGCACAGGGCGCATGCACTCCCTCACTCCACCATACATTTAACTCACTGCTCCTGGTCTTGTATGAAAATCCAGCAGTTTTGTTACATCATAGAGCAAGATATTAACAAAATCCTCCACTTTAATACAAATGGTGGGAGATTTTCATTACTTCCTGGTAAATCGAAAACTTTTATCACTGACAGATATAAGAGAGAACTCTACAAGATGTTACCTTTTTGTGCCAGAAAGTATATTCAGTTAAACTGGATCACAGACAAGGGTCCTTCCGAGGTACAATGGCAGAGAGACATAATTGATTATATTCCACTGGACTACCTAACGTGTAAACTACCTTCCAAAGATGTCTTCCGCTGAACATGGGAACTCTTCCTGGTATATATTGGTCTCAATGTTTCCACTATTCTTTCAAGAGGCTTTGTGCTATAGACACAAATTGTTAGTGTTCTTATTGCTCGTCTCCAAGATTTGGGTGTTTCTCTGCTTCTTGAGTATGAAATTGAAGCAATTTAATACCAGTGGTGACAAGATATCTGTGAAGGTTCTGAACCATTCAGCAGGGGATACATCTGTACCGGGCATTTTATTTGTTTTAAGTCTTGAAACAGCATTGTCCAGTTATTTCATTCTGTTCTGTTCAGAAGGATGGCAATTCCAATGACTTCAATAAATGGTTACAGTCAGAAGGTTCAGCTCCATCCGGTCGTGCATATCGGACCTTATAGTTACCTTTTTTCATTTTATTACACATATTTGGGGATTTTATGTTTTTAATTCTATAAATGGACCTTTCATTTTCTTTCAGGCTAAATGTTGTTTAGCTCTTGGTCCATTATCATAATATTTTTGTTTACCGAGTTTCATTTTTAGCTCCTCTTGACTATCATAAATATGGTTTAAACTCTGTTTGGGTCATTTTATTTGATATAATATCTGGGGATCGTTGAGCTCCATGCGTCTTATTTCTAGTTTTCTTTGTTCATCTGGTAACATATTTCTGTTTTTCCTTTTCTTTTTTTTTACATAGATGACCACATTATAGGTTTTCCTCTCATTACTGGTTTGGCTGCCTTCCAAATATTACTTGGAGAGACCTCATCATTATTGTTGTACTCTGAGTATGTTTTAAATTCTTTCTCTGTAAATTCTTTAAATGAAGGATTGTTTCTATGTTGATTCTTTTGTTTTGTGTGTATAGGTTTAAGTTTAAGTACACATATGCATGGTCGGATATATCTTTTTCCCATTTCACATTTTAGACCTCTGTGTCTGATTTGAACATGAAGAAATAGTCAAGTCTTGAGTGTTCGTTATGAGGGGGGGTCATCTCGGATAGACGCTTCCTGATAGAGGCTTCCCATTTTGATGCTTCCCAATTAGGCGCCTTATCATTAAGGACCGAGCCCGAAAGGCCTGGAGGCAAGGACTCTATTGTAATTGTAATGTTTATTATTCTTTGTTCTCCTCAAGGCCCCTCCATGCTTTCCGCACTGCGTGTCCGCAGACTGTGCACGGGCCGTAGGTGCGCACACGATTGCATCCATACTGCAGTCTGGACCCACTTCCGTCTGCGTTCTGTAACGTAATGATCCCCAAAATATCTCCATTTCTCCGTGTGGCGTTCTCATCCTTTCCTCGAGCAGTTTATGTTTCACTCCAGGAGATATGAGCTGTGTGGCTCTTCATCTGTGTTTAGATTGTCATTGTTCAGACGGGGAGTCGGAGGATCTCCTCACACAAGCGTCCAGAGTAGCTCTGGCACATGCCGAACAAAATGACATAATTTTCTTCGGCCAACCGTCCGACCCGAAGTATGTCGGCACTGCCGTGTGCGGCGCATGCACGTTCCAGCTCGCTAATAACTATATCAGTCACATTTTAATCATGTTCAGCATGTATCCTCACTACTGTATGAGCCCCGCAGGTCGTTCACATGTCAGAAGGCGGATTTACGTGATCCCCTGAACGCATCACTCAAAGTTGTCAACTCCCGCAGTTAAGAATGGACCAACATCTCAGCCCGGACACAAACGTTGTCTTTTATTACTGAAACAGTTCGGCGCAATGTAATTGTGAGAACTGTTAATCTATGCAAGCTTGTGCCTTCACCCATGTGTTATTCAGCTATTTAGTCTGTGACGACCGTCTCAGGGACATTAGTGTAGCTTTCACATGTTTTATAATATTGGACATTTTGAGTGCCTTCATTAGAAGACTGACAGACCAGATGGAGTGCCCCCTTGTAGTGAAGAGAAGAACGTCGGACCAAGAATCATGGACTCTGATTGGACCAGGAGCCATTATTATTATAATTATTATTATTATCATTATTATTATTATTGTTATTATTTGTCATCCTGAACGGAAGTGTTTTTGAGGGCCTTATTATACATAACTTTTTGTGAAACTTTGCACACTCATCAGATCCGGCAGAAATTTCAATAATTTGAGGGAGTTACACACGTGACTTGTAAAACGGCTCAACGGCGCCACCTGCAAAATTGGAAAAAAGTAGCCCAACAGGCTAAGACGAACAAAAAATCATCTTATGTCAATACCAAGAACTCAACAGGAAGTAGGATATTTGAAGGAAAATGGCGCATTTCAGGTAATTTTTCCTCAAATGTACAAATATTCCAGCGCAAACTCCTCCCAGGGGGAAACTCCAATCTACTTCATCTTGGCCTCTTTTGATAGAAACGGGGTTAAAGAGTAAACGTTATCAAAATCTCTCGCAAAAGTTTTAGGGTGTGGCTGTGACCAAGCCACAAACTTTGTTTCGCCATGGAACAGGAAGTGCAATGTAAATAGACTGAACGTGATCAGATTGACTTCAAACTTGATACACTGCATCAGAGTCCGGCCGTCATCACAGCAACACAATTACGACCATCAGTCATGGCGCCGCCTGTTTTGAAACATGAAGTGGGGTGTACATGCTCAGATCTGGCTCTAACTTCACACGTTGCTCAAGAGTCCACATCTGATCACTGTCAAAAGACAGTCACAACCATCAGGCATAACACACTTGCCTTAGCTTACACGCTATTTAGCATACGGGATAACGTTCGCACCCGTGGTAATTAGCACATGCGCTAATTAGCATATGGGTCGTCGTTAGCATATGCACTAATTAGCATACACACAGCGCGAGAGTCCATATCTGATCACTGTCAAGACACACAACCATAGCGCCACCTGCTGGAAACAGGAAGTGAAGTGCGCATGCTCCGCTCCGGCTGAAACTTTACACATTGCACGTATAACCCTAACCCTTACCCAAACAGCAAAGACTGGTGTTAAAAGCTCTAAAACTGCTAAAACCACTTGAGATGTCCACAGTTGTTTTTCTTTCATTCTAATGGTTAAAGAGGTTTTTGGCAGAACTCTAACTGAGACAAACCTCTGAGCCACTGCGAGCAGCCTCTCTGGTCTGAAGGTCCCCTCAGTGTCAATGTACATGGCTTTGCCCTCCCCTCCTCCCAGGTCGATGGGCAGCTGTGAACAGAAGAAGCAGACGCTCCAGACTCTCTCAGGAGGATTGTGATGATGGTGGAGATGTGGGTGAGCCTTACCTGACAGGTAACGGCCAGCGTGTGGCACAGCTGAGTCTTCCCTGTTCTGAACTCCCCAAACATCTCTGTGATGGAGCCCGTCTCAATGCCACCTGCAGGGAGGATTCACACATGCGATGGGGTGTTTGGTCCTGAGGGTGACTCTGAGTGCTGTCTGAGATCTTACCCTGCAGGAGCTTGTCCAGCTCTTTGGAGCCGGTAGAGATCTGGATGATCTCCGCTCTCCTCTGGTGGAACTCTGTAGCCGTGGTGAAGCCCATCGGCACCAGTTTGGCAGCTTCTGCCTGAGAGCAAAGAGAAGCGCAGCATTTCAAATCATCTACACGGATGGACAGCAGGGTTCATTTACTGTCTGAGGGGTTACTATAAATCCACCGCTGTCGATCTCATTCCTCTAAACAATTATTTAGGACCTGATGATTATCTGTGTTTACTAGGCCATGTTGGATTACTCTTTTGACTTATTTCTAATAATCGTCTGTCTTTTTTTAATTATTGTATTACATTGTAAATATGATCATTTAAAAAAAAATGTGAATTATACTGACCTGAATTAAAGATGACAAGTTATGGAGGGAAAAAAACACTTTTTGGTCGATTATACATGTACTGTAAGATATTAGGCCTCTTGCTGTGAAAATATATTTGTGAACTGCCTAATAAAATGTCTATAACAATAATAACTGGGACGCATAACACACACCATCGTACTGAGAGATAAACACACTGCTAAAAGTCTTAAGACTTTATCCTGTGAGCATGTCCACAGCAACAACAATTTCTTAAAGACACTCAGAACTGTTGTGGTAAATACAGTATGTGTCATTTAAACCTGCAGCACAGTGATTTGTACAGCTGCGCTGTATGAAAGGTGTAGGATTCAGTCCTGATAGGAAATGGCTGAGTTACATACCAGGATTTTGTCTGCTTTGGCCTCACTGATGCCCTTGATGTTGAGCAGCTCCTTCTTGGGAGCGTAGGCCACGGCTTCGATGGTGTGGAAGCTGGCATCCTCCAGCTTCTTGATGTCACTAGCACTGATTCCACTTTGCTGCATTTGTGAGAACAAGATGAAACTACAATCATTACGGCCATTAAATAAATGCACAATAAGTTGCCCGGTCCTGAAGGGTTTAGAACTGCATTTTATGAAAAAATATCTCTCTTAAATATGCACCACTCCTCCAAGCAATGTTCAAAGAGGCACTCTGTTCAAGTACTCTTCCTAGATCCTAGACGCAAGCCTCGCTGCTAAATGTGGATTTTAAAGTGTTATCCAAATTTTTTGCTTTGCGCTTGGAGAGTGTAATTCCAGATGTTGTTTCACCCAATTAAACATGACTTATTCAAGGTCGTCGCTTCAATTCTAAAATAAGAAAATGACTCAACATTGTCCACTGGGCTCGGTCAAATCACCCAGAAGTAGTGATTTTACTTATACTTGCTTATACTTATACTTGTTCGGATCCAAGGGTAAGAAATGAGCGGAGGGAAGCACAATCTATGGCCACTTTTGTTGAGCGTCTCCTCCGGGAGAAGCTGGAGTTACCCCCATCATTCGAGCTGAGGATTGAGAGAGCGCACCGGGCTCTGGTCTCATAGCCTCCGAGGTCCATCGTGACGAAGGTGGCTATGAGACGTCAGCTATGATGTCATAGCTGTTGCAGCATGCCCATTGGTCCGTGAAAGAAAACCACAAAAGACCAGAACCAAGACATGAAACTGAACAGGTGTAAAATACATGTGGGGCAGGAAGAGCCCCCTCGATCCAGAAGGAGTACTCTGGTCCCCGTGGTCTTGCTGATCGAATTAAACTCTGTGAACATGAATATTCTGCCACGATAACTTCTAGTTGAAAACACTCCAAAACGTGTTCTGAATAAAACTAAATTATTTTGAAGTTTATCTGGCAGGGCAAAAAGCCAAGAATAAAATTGAAGACCGTACAACTTTAAAATACCTACATATACCTGTGTCCAGTAGTGTTGTCACGATACCAACATTTTGGTTATCGATACCACCATGTAGTTCGATACTTTTCCAAATTAATAGAGAACACAAAAAAATGTAATTGGATACATCCTTAAATGGCTAATATAAAATATTTTCATATATGCTTTTATATTGTTTATTATATTTATAATACTAATATTTATAATAGCTTACATTTTTTTCCAGAGCTATTTTTTCATGGGTACATAAGTTATTACCGGTCATTCTTTGAACTCCTTAAGCAGGTCTGGGTGTTTGTCCTCCAGGTGTTTAGCAGGTTAGTAGTGTTTCCACTCTTGGCCAGACGTGTTCTCAAACATCGTTTTCACAGTGGAGCTTCAGTGTTGATGGAGACACCGTGCTCTTTTGTTTTGAAGCCAAAGTACTTCATATAGCTCTATAAGTTACGGCCTTGTGGCTGTGGCTGTGGCTGTGGCGCGCTCTCTCTCTCTCTCTCTCTCTCTCTCTCTCTCTCTCTCTCTCTCTCTCTCTCTCTCTCTCTCTCTCTCTCTCTCTCTCTCTCTCTCTCTCTCTCTCTCTCTCTCTCTCTCTCTCTCTCTCTCTCTCTCTCTCTCTCTCTCTCTCTCTCTCTCTCTCTCTCTCTCTCTCTCTCTCTCTCTCTCTCTCTCTCTCTCTCTCTCTCTCTCTCTCTCTCTCTCTCTCTCTCTCTCTCTCTCTCTCTCTCTCTCTCTTTTCTCTCTCTCTCTCTTTTCTCTCTCTCTCTCTTTTCTCCCCCCCCTTATTTTGAAGAGTATGAAGCGCTTATTCAGTTGCGGATCTCAGGTTGGAGCGTGGGAGCGGAGTGCTGTTTTCCACACTTTCAATTATCAAAAACAAGTCAGAAAGCAGAGCAGCCCGCCAACGCTTCCCCCACAGAGAGACAGACGACTCTCCTCGGTGCAAATTACAACAGTGACGCTCCGCGGCGACGTTAAAAAAAAAAAAAAAAAAAAAAGATACCGGTACCAGCCGGGCCCAGTGTAGTATTGTTTTAAAGGTGTCAGTACCGCGATCAATACAGTACCGGTATACCCTAGAGTCCCGTGGTTATTGCTTTTACTCTGAGCTCCTACGAATCTAGTAGTGACGTGTACATACTCTGAAGTGGATTACATATCTGTACATTAAGTATGTTTATTTTTTCTTATACTTAGATTCTCCAGAATGGCTATTCACTTAAACACCTGGAATTAAAACAATTTTTACTGACAAAGTGCAAAAACCCTGCGGCTGTTCCGGCCCTTGGTTTATCACGTTGGCCAGATTCTGGCCCTCGGGGGGAATAATTGAGGACACCTGACCTATTGTCTCCGAGTACCACTGAAGCCAACATGGAGGAAAAAGCACATGGTGAAATACAAAGTTATTGTCTCTGTAATAGTGAGACTAAATTGGAAAACTAAATGGAAGAATTTAAGTCAAAATAGTTCAACAATTGCTAAGATCTTGGTTTCGCACTTGCTGATCCCACAGGCTCAAAGCTTCACGTCTGCTCTCATTTCTACAGATTTCACTCGTCTCTCCTGAGCTGATGTGCCCTTGTCTCTCTCGTCTTCTCACAGAATATGCATCTCCTCTCATATGTGCGTGATTCAGACGATGATCTTCTTATCGGACGCTAAACACTTGAACAACCAGCAGCGGCATCTTCGGTCAGAGTTATCTTTGCTTTGCGTTTTATGTTCTGTCCTCATAGAGAACAGGCTCCTTATCCAAGCAGCCTCCAGCGAGGTAAGCCATGAATCTACATCTTGTGGACTTGTCAGATGTCCATCTACAGCAATATTCATCGGACCTTTGTGAAATATGCATACTGGCAGGTTGTTCTTTTCTAGAGTGTTCATTCATCTAGAAAACACTCTGACTACTTCTACTGCCTCCCCAGCCTATCTCTTCATGATCACCACCACCTGGAATAGCAAAGCCATTACAAGCATGAGTTGATAAACAGGTATGTGTTTTCATCACAGTATGAGAGTAGATCGGATAGCGTATTCATCTATAACTATCAATAATGTAATACTAGAACTAGAACTCTGTACTGACCTAAAAATCATCAGTTTAAGAAACATGAAACAAAAATATTGAAAATGTGGATTTTCAATGAAATAAATTTAACTGGAGGAATGGTTGAAAAATTACAATAACATTGTTTCCAACAACGGTGCATTCATCAAGTATATCCCAAGGAAGTTTTTGAGTGGTCATTTGTTGCTGTAGGTGCGTTAGTTACCAAGATAGCAGTAAAATATGTGATAACATTTGTGATCTTGAAGAGATTTTTGTTAGTTCTTCTGTATATTGGGCATATTTTGGTGGAATATTTAACCACTATCAAGAAACCATCACAAATTTCTATTAATTTTTTAATTTGCCTTACTCATTAGCATTCTACATGTAAAATATTTACACTATATTGAGCATAGATCATAACATTCAACCACTTTTATTGAGTTTCAGTTTTTTCATTGAAACCGCACAGAGAAAAGACATTTAGGGTGATAACACCAAGAAGGCCGAGAGATATGCAGGGCTGTCACATTTTCATGTCAAGGAACATATATCTTGCTAAAAATCACAATGAGTCTTACTCCACATGAGTGAAACAGACAGACCTCCTTGACTCAAGGTCTATACTAGGAACTATACGGTATGTCTGTTTCAAACCGTGCCAATAACTTAAGACTGAGACTGGACTTTATTTATCCCCTGGGATGACTCCCTCAGGGAACTTTAAGTGCCAGCAGCTTTATAAAAGAGGAGCAACACACAGAGGACAACAAAGCTAAGTTACAGAATTCGGTACAAAATAAAACAAACTCTTAACTAACAACAAGCGCATGCACGGCATCACAGATTTGTCTTGTTTACTTCTGCATTCTGGCACAAGTACGCGACAGGGCAGTGTGTGGCGTCTACTTATGCACTGCCGTGTGCCACGCGAGTCATATTTTAATCATGTTTAGCATGTGTCCTCGCTATTGTGTGAGCCACAAAGCTCGTTAGCATGTAGCACGGTTGGTGTTACGTTCACTTGGGGCTGTCATCTCCTACAGTTAAATCCGTTCAAACCAGAACAACAATGCCGCTTCGACACAAACACTCTGTTTTATTTCTGAAACAGCTCAGCGAAATGTATTTCTTAAAATATTTGAGGTAAGAAAAAAGTTGTGCCGTTGAAAATTTTAAACACAGCTTCACAGACATGTCGCCGCTGTGAGGGGGCGTGGCCTGTAAGTTCACACAGCTTCTTCTTGAGCCTTAGAGTCCAGTATGACCAGTCTACCAGGATCTTAAACCTCGTCTGAGAGTCCAGTGTTGGGATCTCACAAGACCACAGGAAGTTGGTTCATTTCTAAGGAAAGACAATCTTCATTTGTCGTGATATAAGTTCATGACATGTGGAGTCTGTCTGTCAGGAATGTGGCTGAGCATTCCCCTGAAGGGAGTCCTGCAGACACTGCAGTCCCATGCAACCCCCCCCCCCCCGGAGGTTTCCAGGATTCAACACCTGCGAATTGCCCCCACCTTACCACAATCCTCTGGAGAGATTCCCTCAAAAAAGCTTTGCTGCTGCTCTGCTACGGAGGAGGTGGGTTGCTGGCAGCAGCTAACCCAGCATTAGCATCCTGCTAACACCAGAGGCCTGCAACAAAATGCCTCAACTCCTCTCCTGACCGACCACGAGGGTCAGAGCTTCCCCCGGATCCAGAGACCAGCACCCAGCGTCTGATCTCCCATCAACCAGGGAAGACCAACCAGTTTCTCCAGAACGAGACCTGGGAAACGACCCCTCACAGAACCTCTTTGTGTTTTCCTCAACAAGCAGGAAAAACCACCACAGACCTGAGCGACCAGATCCTCGGATCTTGACAAGGGAACAACCAGGACGCTGAAAAGAAAGACTCTCCTGAATCATCAACTTGGTCTTCTTCTCCTGCAGAACACAGTCGGACACGGTTAGCAGGAGGTGCTAACAGCTACAGGAGCCAGCAGCTTCTCTCCAGCCTGGACAACAACCAAACTCCTTCTTCAAAGACATCAAGGAAGTGAAATATGAAACTATGGCATATGAACATCGTGCTGCTGATTCAGTTGTAATGTCTCACTAAAGAAACACCTCTGGGACACTGCGGCATGGCTGTTTATGATTACGTGGATCAATAAGTCTGATATGTGAAGACTTTAAATGTAGAACATGAATCTGGCTTCAATTCTCCACTTCACCATCTGCACCACCAGTTTCCCTTTCTCCAAAATGTGCGTGCGCAAGGTCAAAACTGGGTAACCGGTACGCACATTCCACCGCAAAGTGAATATTTATAGATCACAGACTTAGCGTGGGAAGTGGCGTACGCGTCTTTCAGGACCCTTTTGCACGTAAGCAACCTTGAGAACGGCGGCCCCTGATAAAACGCTGCACAGACACACTTTAAATGTGAAATAGTTTTCCATCACATTTTGATTCCAGAGATCTTGATGTATTTGTTTACCGAAGGAATCTCTGGAGGTGTTGATTTTTTTGTTAAACTGAAAAGGACATTTGGTTTGATTTTTATTAGTTTTGGAATTGCTGAGACGCTTTTTTCACCTTAAGACAGAAAAACATTTTGCCTTCTTTATTGTGGTTCTTTGTATTTATATTTAAAAAGTCTGACCGACCTCTATAAATGAACTTTTGAGTCGTTGAAAAACATTTTTGTGGCTTTTTAGGGTTTGCATTTGAGTGCTCCTGGCCTATAGGTTTTCTCCTTTCTAATGACGGTAAAGAAACTGACACCGCTGCAATAATCAGATTAGATACCTTATTACCGTAGTATCGCCAAACCCAGACCCAGAAATAAAATGCAAGCCGGAAAACTTGTGGCCTATAAAGGCGAACTGAACGGTACGGTATATTACAGAGAACTGCATCCCTACCTTGCTCCCTACAGTGTGTTCCTGCTCCCTGCAGTATCTCCCTCTTCCCTGCTCTCTGAGTATGTTCGTCCTCCATGCTCACTGCAGCATGTTCCAGCTCGCTGCAGCATGTTCCTGCTCCCTGCAGTATGTTCTTCCTCCCTACAGTATGTTCTTCCTCCCTACAGTATGTTCTTCCTCCCTACAGTATGTTCTTCCTCCCTACAGTATGTTCTTCCTCCCTACAGGATGTTCTTCCTCCCTACAGTATGTTCCTGCTCCCTACAGTATGTTCTTCCTCCCTACAGTATGTTCTTCCTCCCTACAGTATGTTCTTCCTCCCTAAAGAATGTTCTTCCTCCCTACAGGATGTTCTTCCTCCCTACAGTATGTTCCTGCTCCCTACAGTATGTTCTTCCTCCCTACAGTATGTTCTTCCTCCCTACAGGATGTTCTTCCTCCCTACAGTATGTTCTTCCTCCCTACAGTATGTTCTTCCTCCCTACAGAATGTTCTTCCTCCCTACAGAATGTTCTTCCTCCCTACAGTATGTTCTTCCTCCCTACAGAATGTTCTTCCTCCCTACAGAATGTTCTTCCTCCCTACAGGATGTTCTTCCTCCCTACAGTATGTTCCTGCTCCCTACAGTATGTTCTTCCTCCCTACAGTATGTTCTTCCTCCCTACAGGATGTTCTTCCTCCCTACAGGATGTTCTTCCTCCCTACAGTATGTTCCTGCTCCCTGCAGAATGTTCCTTCTCCCGATCGGTGGTGATGAAAAGAAGCAGTTTCTACCAAAACACTTACCTCTAGTCTGCTAAGTGGCTGTGGCCCACAGTTCTCCTCCTCCACTTCTGCTTCCACCCTTGCCTCGCTTCTCATGGCCATGATGTATGGATGAAACTGCACAGAAAGAGACAAGACGTTGGAAAACCTCTGGGACTGCATCACAGACCGATCGTGCTCCCTGGAACTGCCAACAAATCCCTATCGCAGTCATGGACCCTCGATGGTGCAGCAGATTAATTGATCAGCAGATCAATTTGGATTGATAGACTGGTCGTCTGAAGGGTACCTCATAAGCGGCATTTGAACTTAAAGTTCCAGGAACCATGAGACGAACTGTTGGACACAAGGTCTAAATTTAAGGGATTTAAAGTGGACCTCATTGGATGATTGTTTGCTGTGTTATACCTGTCATAACAAAACAAAAGAAAAACTCCAGCTGTGTTCAGACTGCTTCATTCATCTGCTTCGTGACTGGATAAAGGATGATCATGATAAAGCAGCTTAGGTATTTAAGCAAAGATTATCAAGGGGACATTTCTCAAATAGCTGGTTTCTGCAGGCAGTAATTAATATTTAATTATGAGTAGTAATTTATTAATGATTATTTAGAAATCTGTTGGAGTATGCCTTTATGGTAATGCTTGGTAAATGGGCACAGTGCCAAACAGAGCCCCAGCCGACCTGACTGTGTTTTCTGAAGCGGGGGCTGGCTCTACCGCTGCGGTAACGCCATCTACGTTTTGAACTAGGTTGCCCGTCTACATTGCTTACTACGGTAAAGCCGACAGGGACCTCAAGACACCTCACTTCCTTTATTTGTTCTTATATTCATTTGTTGAAATACATACAACTGACATTACTGTCTTGGTCATTTACTACATAGTCGTGTTGTACATGGCCCTGTGTACCTCTGGGTAAAATTTGAAGTAGATTCACAGCAGCATTTTTACAAAACTAGACACTTAAATCCAGTAATGTGTGGTGGTGCTTCAGTCAGGGCCAGCAGCAACAATTTAACCCCCCCCCAAAAAAAGTATTGGTGCCTATGAGATACAGCCGCACATTATGTCCTACAGTAAAAACAATCCGAATCCAATGTAAGGCCACTATTATGCATCAGTACTTTATCAATACCAACATGACAGCTGATCAACAAGCACAACACATCAAGACGCCACTGTGCAGCATCGCCATCAGATTCGTTGTTGTGCTCCATCTCGCTGGCACCCAGTCGTAGTGTTGGTAGTTTCCCGCTTTGGTCTTCCTCTACTCTCAATTTCCATTTTTTCTGTAAAACTAGCGCCTTGAAAAATTCCCCCGAAGCAGGTCCGCTATCGTATCACCCGGTCTTGCTGTTAAATTTGCCGCCATCACCTCCAGAATAGCAGATAATGACAGCGCGTCATCACGCACCTGCCCATGGGCCAATCAGTGAAGCTCAGTTCAATGACGACACCAAGCCCAGTACAAGAAACTCTGCTTGCCCTGGGACGTTTCGTCAAAAACATATCAAAATTTGATTGGCTGATAATACTGCCACTCAACATTTTAAGCCAATAGCAGCGTCCAGCTTCCATCAGAGGTTAGCAATGCAGTTCCTGCTGTGATGCGTTTAGAGGACGTAGGAGATTTGAGCACCACAAAATATAACCATTCATTTTCTGGATAAAGTTACATACTGAACAAGCAGCCTAATTGATTACAGACAGAGATTTCAGAATCATTTTTTTAATTATAAAAAAAAGAAGAATCATTTTTGACAGGGCGAGCAGTGCCAGCCCTGCTGCCACCTGACTGCTCACCACTGCTTAAATCACACCAATACATCCAGTACGGCAATAAATGCAACGGCTGTGATTTATTTGTGCAAATGTGGATAAATGCTCCATTGAATCTACTAGAAATTTGACACAGTGATAACTGGGGGCATGTAGAACAAGAATTTGTCATAAAAGAAGAAGACAGTTATGACAGTCGTGGGCATTTCAACAAATGAACACCGAATTAGAACAACAAAAAAAAGAAACTGAGGTGTGCCTGAACGTACAATAAAATCCAGTCGGCTTTACCTTACTGAGCGAAATAGACACAGTCTAGTTTGGGTTCATTTCTTGTTTTCAATTAAAGCAGCTTATAAAGTGCTATACATCTAAACTACACACCTGCCAGGTCCTCAAACAACAGCTCAATGTTGTCACCCTGAAGTGACAAAGCATTATGGGAAGCGGAGCATCATGTATGTTTTACTTTGTTTAAGTCCAGTGTGTGTCAGAAGAGGAATAAACGGCCATTGTTCTGCGACTACCGGCGTGTTCCCGGTCTCCCTCCATCCACACGGAGAATGAATCTCACCGACGGCTTTGTTACACGAGTCACGGCTCAGCCAGAGAAACTCGGTAATAAACCAGGCTTCCCAGCGAGGGGAGTCATAACTTAGAAAAAGGTAACAACAAGATTAAATCCATCCCATACTGACATCTTGTTTTACACCGACGTTTGTTTGTGAGAGGTTAGACTTCTATGTGTGTCTGTTGTAGTTTGTCTGAAGTTTTTTTTTTTTGTTGACTGCTTCAATTGATTGTTAGCATCGTAAAGCTAACGCTCGGCTAACTGAAGAAAAGCGGTCTAAACAATGATCTTTATTCCTAGAGTCCACTCACGTGTTGGAGACAGCTCGGTATTTACCTGTCTGATGTCCTGTTTTATACTGTTTTGATCTATTTTGTCCCGTTTAGTCCTCTTTCTGTCCACGGCTCTCCGAGAGGAACCCAAATCTCCCGGGCTGTCGACCTGACGTAACGACGCATGACGTCAGCACGTCAGCTCATCGAATCAGAAAGCCAGTTCCTCTACCCTTCAAAATAAAAGCTTTAAAAGTAACAAATCGCCACAATAAAACACATTAAATTCCATTTTTAAAATGTCAACAAAAAATATAAGCGTCTTTTAAATTGACTCGATGGATTTTATCATGGTAAAATATTAATATAAATGACACAAGAATCAAAAAAAATTGTCCCCAAAGATAGTTCTGTCTTTAGGGCAAGGCCTGCCGAGGCACCACTGAGAAGATGGGACAATTCTCCTTGAATCTTAAGGCCGGCACACACTCTCTATTTCCTCCTCCCAAGTATCAGGAGCACGGGCCCGATTGTCGGATGTCTGCAAAATAATCGTGTCTGATTTTCCTGTGGTGTGGGGTGTGTCAGAGTACCGGGGGGGATTTATCCCAATAAGGGTGAATCTGCTTCGCAGTATGCAAATCCCTGGTTAATCCTTAAATTACCTTGATAAAAGATAATCCCAAGTCGTAACATAGGCCAGAGTTTGATTTGTGGCAACATGTTTGTTTACATTTACATGCAGTGTTTTACACTGAAGTCACGTTTGACTATGCAAGAATTAGAATTTTGAGAGTGAACAACATAGACCTATATACATAGTTTTATCGAAGTCTGTGGTGCAGAGTGTGATACTCTGCTGAAGAATCTGTTCACGCTGTGCAAGCAAGGTCCACTTCCATCGCGGGCCGCACCAATGTTATGTTTACATAAGGTGCGGGCCACAAAGTGTTGCTGCGGCCCGCGAGCCGCGAGTTTGAGACCCCTGCTCTAAAGGAAGCAACGAGCCTCCTTTCCTTTGCTTATTGAGAATTCGGACAGTCCTTATCTTGCCCGCCACACAAAACACTCCCGGGGTTAAGGAGAAGTCGATAGGTACGTCCTAATTGTCCCTCCTAACTCCTTGACTATCGACTTTTCCTTTTTGTAGTCCATTTTCGGAAACTTGTAATCACTATCTTGCGCCGCCGTCGCATTATTATGATGTCACTAAGTGAAAGCGCTGTCCGACTGCCACACTAACGTGATCGCCTTTCACTCACTACTTTTGGTAGCCCTCTAACACCTTTTTTTTTTTTTTTTAAATATGTTTATTGATTTTTAATAATACAATACAATCAACAATCTGGTTACATCAACCTGTACCAGAGGACATGAGCAAAACAACACGAGACGCACATTCATACATCCATCCACACACACACACTTAGTGAAGTTTGCACACGAAAATATATAAACAATTTTAAATAGACCGTTGTACAGTACAACATAATGGTTTGGATACAGAAATATTAATGAGGAAGAACAAGAAACATTAACAAAAACATAACAAACAAATAAAAAAAAAATAAAAAAAATAACTAATTTGTTATGATGGTCATGTAAGGTTCCCATAACCTCTCAAAGTCTCTTTGTTTTCCTTTTGCAATATAAGTTAGTCTTTCTAGTCCAATGCATTCTGACAGTTCTTTGATCCATTGTTGTGTTGAAGGAGCCTCCATCCTCTTCCAGTTTAACGCTATAGCTCTCCTGGCGTGTAGCAGCCCAAAATCCAGTAGTTTCTTTTGCTTCCTTGTTCTTGAAAAGTTTTCTGGGTATATGCCCAATATACAAAGTTTGGCAGAAAGGGGAACCTTCACTTCAAAAATTTCTGATAAGCATTTAAGCACATCCTTCCAAAATTGTAATATATCTTTACACTCCCACATACAATGTATTAGTGTCCCTTTGTGATCACGACATTTGGTGCATGTGTCTGGATTATTGCTGGATATGTGATGAAGTATTTCAGGTGTTATATATGTCCTTGTCAGCCACTTGTATTGAAGTAACTTTAGTCGTGTATTAATTGTTTCTTTTTGAGCTCGCAAACAAGCTTCATTCCAATCTGCTTCATCTATATGTTCATGTATGTCATTTCTCCAAGCATTTAGTTTATCAATCGCAGAATCCGGTGAATTCGACCTGAATAGATTATAATATTTTGACATCAAACCTTTTTGTTCCCGCTTTTTGAGAGAGATTTCTTCTACTAGTGATAAACTAGGAATGTGTATCATGTCTTCATACTTTGATGAAAGAAAACTTTTTAGTTGTAGGTATTTGAAGAAATGCTTTGTAGGGATTTGGAATTTATGGCACAGTTCACTAAATGTAAGTAATATCCCATCTTCATATAAATCTTTGACTGTTTGGACCCCCCTCTCTTTCCATAGTTTAAATCCTCCATCCTGTTTTCCAGGTATGAAGTGTTCATTATTACACAGGGGAGTGAATTGGGATAAAGATAAAGGATTACCAATTTGTTTATGTGCACTGTGCCACACGATGATAGTGTTTTTTAGAAAGGGGTTCTTAGTCTGTTTTTTAAGAGTTTTTAAATTGGCTGAGTAGATATAACTATTAAGGGGCAAATTTGGACTGGATTGTTGTTCAATAGTCACCCAAGTAGGGGGTGGGTTTGTGCAAAAGTAGTGTGAAGCTGATGTTAATTGGGCAGCCATGTAATACCATCTAAGGTTTGGGAGTTGGAGGCCCCCTCTTTCATAGGGCAAGTATAGTAATTTAAAACGAAGCCTTGCTTTCCTATTGTTCCATACAAAATGACTGAATGTTTTATTGAGTTTATTAAAGAAGGATTGTGTTAAGGGCATGGGAAGTGTCTGGAAGTAGTACAAGAATTTGGGTAAGATTGACATCTTCAGGATATTTATTCGTCCTATCATGGAGATGGGTAAGTTTGTCCAACGATTTAAAGTTTCTGTAACTTGAGCCACAAGGGGGTCGTAATTAGTAGCAACTATTTTGTTCAGATCTGGAGTGATTTTGATGCCCAAGTAGTTAAATCCGTCTGTGGCAATTGTAAAGTTTGTTTGTATGGTTGGATTTTTTCTGTCCTCTTCATTAAGAAACATAAGTATTGATTTACTGTTGTTAATTTTATATCCAGAGAACATTCCAAATTTTTCAATAAGGTTGACCAGGTTGGGAATGGTATTTTTTAAATCTGTCAGAAAAAATATTATATCATCAGCAAATAACGATATAAGATGCTTTATCCCCCCAATGCATACCCCTGACAGTCCTGCCTGAGTTCTCACTGCAATGGCTAAAGGTTCCAAAGCAAGAGTGAATAGAATTGGAGACAGCGGGCATCCTTGTCGTGTGGAACGTTGTAAATTGAAAGGTTCTGAGATGTTGTTGTTAGTTAAAACTTGGGCAGTAGGGTTTGTATATAGCAATTCTATCCATTTGATAAATTCCTCTCCCAGTCCGTATCTTGGAAGCAGTTTCAGAAGATAGGCCCACTCAATTCTATCAAATGCTTGGCATGCGTCTACAGCTAGCATTGCTGTATCCTTTGCATTTTTTTTTTCATACAGTATATTTAAAACACGTCTAATATTGTGATAACCTTGTCTTTTTTGAACGAAACCTTGTTGATCATCTATTATTAGTTTTGGTATGAGTCTTTCTAAGCGTTTTGCCAGGATTTTACTTAATATTTTTATATCACATCCCATAAGACTGATCCCCCGATATGATGAGCACTCGGTTTGAGGTTTATTAGGTTTTAATATTAGAGTGATTGTAGCTAATCTTAAGGATTCTGGGAGATTTCTGGTTTCATATGATTCTTTAAACATGTTAAGCAGTGGTTGGGCTAACTTGTTTTTAAACACCTTGTAAAATTCAATAGGTAGCCCATCAGGGCCTGGGGCTTTGCCGCTATTTATATTTCCTATAGCTTCCAATATATCCTTTGTTGTTAGTGGGTTATCCAGAGCTTCTTTATCCTCATCAGATAATGTTTGGAACGGTAATTTATCCAGAAATGCATTTTGAACTGCTTCATCCACATAACACTCTGATTCATATAGTTTTTTATAGAATTCTCTAAAACTTATATTTATCTCTAATGGGTCGGAAGTCAGTTTATCAACATCTGATTTTATGCTGGGGATTGTTCTATCTGCCTGCATTTTTTTAATTCTCCAGGCTAATAATTTTCCTGCCTTCTCTCCTTGATCATAAAATGTTTGTTTTGTCCACAACAAACTTTTTGCCACTTTGTCAGTCATTAATTTATCATATTTAGCTCTCAAAATAGTTAGATTTTTAATTTTTCCTAAGTTGTTATTACTATAAATTTCATTTTCCAGTGTCTTAATTTGTTGTTCCATTAATATAATTTCTTGGTTATATTTTTTATTTTTAGCACTCGTGTAACTGATAATTTCTCCTCTTATATAAGCTTTAAAAGCTTCCCATCTGACACTGGCTGACGTTTCATCTTTATTAAATTCAAAATAATTGTCTATGCATTTTTCAATAACTTTAATGAAGACATTATCTTTTAATAAAAAGGCCTGTAATCTCCATCGTTTTTGGCCCTGTTCAACTTTATCCAAATTAACTTTAATTGAGACTGGAGCATGGTCGCTCATAACAATGCTACTGTACAAACATTCTTCCACCTTTAATTCTATGGATGTTAGAAAATAGTCTATTCGTGAGTGGCTTTTGTGACTACTTGAAAAACATGAATACTGTTTGTTGGTTGGATTTTGAACCCTCCATATGTCTTGTAACCTAAGGTCTTTTATATAGTTATGTATTATTTTCCTGGTTTTTGTATGTGTATTGTCAATTTGAGAGGACCTATCGAGGGTTGGATCAAGGGTGCAATTAAAGTCACCTCCCATGATATATATGCCATCTAGGGCAGATAGTGTCAAAAAGAGTTTGTCAAAGAAGGATGGGGAATCATCATTGGGGCCATATACATTAACCAAATTAAATTTCTGTGACATTATAATACCTTGTACAATAATGTATCTCCCACCTGGGTCTAAAATAAGTTTAGTTTTTTGAAATGGTACGGATTTGTGGATCAAAGTTACAACCCCTCTGGCATGACCAGTGAAAGGGGCATGAAATATCTGACCTGGCCATCTTTTCACTAGGATTTGAATATCCGGTGTTGTCATGTGGGATTCTTGTATAAAAACAATCTTTGAATTTAGGAGTTTTATTCTGCTCAATACTTTTTTAACTTTTACCAATTTTCTCATTCCCCTGACATTCCAACTAGTAATAGTAATGTTAAAATTACTTCCCTGCTGTGTCCTTTCCATATATTTTTATAATGAACTTAAGGAGCATTAGAGCCAGTAAGGTTGATAATAAAATTGTTAAATAGTAATAGATAAAGTGCAAACTTACACAGGCATACACACACATTCATACCTACACATATAAACAATACCGAACTTTTGAACCTTCCCTTGAACCCGTGCACTTCATCCTGTGAAATGCACACCCACCCTCCCAGAACGTAGTGGTTATTAGGGATGCTGATCCACAAATCTGAGGAGCAGCTGGTCAACATGACCCCAACTCTTCTAAAACCCCTAACCATACACCATGCTACTTCACAGTTGTATTTACTTACCCTTATGAAATAGAACTAGAACACATTTACACAAATATGAATTTAAATTGAACTGCCAACATTAACATTTAGAACAAATGATTATCAAGTGTCTTTTACCACCAGCCTCATATTACAGCACGTGATGGAGCTTGTTCATGTGGAGTGAGTGTCCCCCGCTGTAGATGGGAGCTGTTTGTAGAAGTCCTCAGCTTCTTGTGGTGTGGAAAACAGGTGCATCTTGCCTCCATGTAGGATCCTGAGTTTACATGGATTGTACTGAAATCCACGGAAAGCATTGATGTCGATGAAGCCTTTTATGACGGGGTGAAATCCTCTCCTCACGCGAACTGTTTCAGCTGAAAGGTCCTGTGCGAAAGTGATTTTTTGCCCATCGTGGAGGATTTGCTGTTTTTTAGCTTCACGGAAAACGAATTCCTTTTCTTGGAAACTCAGGAACCGGACCAGAACCGCTCTATTTTGTCCGGGCCTTCCATTCAGTGTACGATGGGCACGCTCGAGAGTGAACACTTTTTGTGGTGGGAGACCGAGCCATGATGGTAGCATCTCAGTTATGTATTCAATGAGCGGCCGTCTCCCCTCTACCCCTTCACGTATACCAAAGATGCGCAGATTCTTCCTCCTGCCCCGGTTTTCAAGATCTTCTGTTTTCCCCTCCAGGAAAGCAATTCTTTTTAAGGCGGATTGTAGGGCTGTATCGGCAGTCTGCTGTGACTCCTCAGTCATAACAATGCGGGTCTCCGCTAGCTCAATCCGGCTAGTATTAGCCGTAACTTCCTGGTTAGTGGCAGTTAGCTTACCCTCTAAAGTTGTGAGAGTGGTTGACATGCTCGTTAGTCTCTGGTCGATACCATCGAGTCTTCCTCCAAAGTCCGACCGCATTGCCCGGAGCTCTGATAGCACTTCTCCAATGCCCTCCGTGTTAGCAATGTCCATGCTGTTAGCAATCTGAGTGCTAGCTATGCTAACACTCGTGTCGTCCAGGAGGCTTACCGGGGTTGTTTTCGTGGTCGTCTTGCGTCTGCGGGTGAAGATTTCGCACTGTTTCGCAGTTGGTGTCTTTGACATGGCCTTTTTTAACTCGAATGTTGGCAGTTGGATAGGGTATTTCTAAGAAAAGTGTAGCATGGTGTCGGAGCTTCTCGGCTAGACCTCCATCTTGGTCACGCTTCTCCCCGGAAACTCCTCTAACACCTTTAAGGTAAAGTCATATAAGGAGAAAGGAGGGACTTTTCGGACGTACCCAGAGTCTGAGGTAGTGCTGCTGTCTTCCATTTGTTTTTGCCACGATGCTTCACATTTTGATGACGTATGTGGCGGCGCGAATCTGTGTTTGCTGCTGTTGCCAGATTGGCTGTTTTCCTCCTACATGTTAAAGCCTGTTTACGGTGAGCTTGGGACGGGTTTTCCACTAAAGCCCCGTGTCCACAGTGCCCCTTGGTGCCGGTACGGGTCAGGTCGGAACGGTTGTTGTGCGTTTCCACTGACTCAGAACCGTTACCAACCGGTACCATTGGTAACCATTTCTCGCTACCCCTCCACTTGGGGTACCAGGCACAATGTGCCGGATATGAGGGGGAGGAGCTTCAACACTGCCGTCTGCTCATTGGTCGGTGACGACCGCTGTTCTCCCAGCAAGCAGCCATTTCCAATCAGTTCTTCTGCAGCAATCAGGAAACTTTTTTGAAAATGTCCCGTTATGGCGTCACATCCTGCGTGATTACACAACCGTTCATAACCCTGCCTACATTTCAAACCGTTTCCCGTGTAATGGAAACGCGGCACTGATACGGGTCTGGTTACGGATAGTCAACCCCCACCTGACCGGCACCGGTACCAAGGGGCACTGTGGAAACGGGGCTAAAGGCTCTATGGAAATCTGGCACCCTCTTATACAACGTTGAACTGTGAGAGCGCTGTTCACACCATAATGAACGGCGCTCTCAGTGACGTCCATCAGGCAGAAATACAGAACGTTCAGTTCACATTCACCCAAAATATGAACGAGTTCATGAACAACACTGGCTGTGGCAAGTAAAAGACAATCCATACATAATTATATTCACAGGACAATGTTTAACACACAGAGACGAATACCAAGACTTGAAACAACAATAAAAAATAAAATTACCCCGACTTACCCCTGCCCACCCCCACATCAACCAGACAAGACAAAATATTGAAATAAGTCCCGTACTGGACCAAAGAGAAACAGTAGTTCTTTCTACTCCTTTTTGTCAATGCAAATGCAGACTGAGTGGATTGTGTCTTCTTTTGTATTTGTTTTAATAATCTGAATGTTTCTCCTTTCATTGTCTGTTTTCTTTCTTTTTCTGTGTCCAATGCATGCGACAGGTCCGATGGATTTGTAGGAAGCACGACAACAGTTTATTTCACATCATAATAAAATCCAAACTAACTTTGTTCCATACACATGTACCCGACGTGAGTGAAGAGAAGAACTCCAAACAACTTGGGCAAGAGGAACTTCAACAACAATTCAACTTAAACTGAACTGCGTCAATGAACGCAACTGGAAATAAAAGAGAATGAACAAAAAAACAATTTACTTTTGCAACTATTTCCACCCCCTCCACACTGCATGCACAGAGCCTAATTCAAGTATGTGATAACTAAACTTTTGGCCTAACATAATTTTTTTCCTCATCATTTTGATAGACAACCTTTATTAAAACCGATTAAAGCACCAGAATTTAAAGTTTGAAAAATAACAGAAATTTTTACTGAAGGTCAAAATCAAATTTGTGCTGCACACGCCTCTACACTTTAATTTGTTTACAGTAAATATGAATTGCTTGGACATAAGAAGGGTGCTCTCTCCATTTCTATAAAATAAACTTTCTTTGTAGGACAAGTACGTTCCTGTGTATGTTTGTGTTGATGTAAGTGTCACTGAAGGAGAAACTCTGATGGGATATGAAGCATTACCAGTTGATGTTGATGGATGAACAGTGAAATAAGATGCTCTTTTCAGTTCTTACAATTGTGTATCTGACTCAGTGCCTCACCAGCCATGAACCTCACCGCCCGTCACTGGATCTCTGGTTGTCTGGACCATTGATTATTTTTCTAATTCTGATGGTCAAGCGTGTTTGGTGTCAATTATTGGGTTGCTGATGCATGTTTGCGTATTCCAGAGGTTATTTTGTGCACGTTAATGTGGATTTGATTCCCGGTGTAGTGGCACTTTTTTTCCCCATTGAGATTCATATGAGTTCCAGATAAGACATCTATGCAATGTCCAGTAAATCCACACAAAAAACTTTAATTGTGGCTTTTTGTGTCCAATTGTGGCCTTGAAGTTACAATTGGACTCCAGTTTGTGGTTCAGTGGGGAAGACAAGTAGGCTTGTATAATGAATACACACACACACACACACACACACACACACACACACACACACACACACACACACACACATTGATATTCCACAAACATTAATTAAATTAACTTTTGGTCCTACTCCTTTTCTCACATGGTTGGCCATTATTTATTCAATTACTTATTTTTGGCATGGCTTTGCTCTGTTATGTTTATTTGCTTTGTGTGTTTTTAATTAATTTTGTTGTCATTGTTTTGAATAATCAAATTTCTGCCCACATGTCTGGAATAAACTTCCATTCTATTCAAACAAATCAATTCAAAATCTTTTATAAGTAGCTTTTAGCTTGAATAAATTATTCTTTTTTGAAAATTCCCAAGTATTCCCGGCGAAGTGACTGGAGCTTTTATTTGTATCACCCAGTTAGAGAAACTAGCAGTGATTTACTTTAATTAAATGTTCTGTAAATGACTTTTGTGACTGGTTAATCCTCTACTGCCAGGTGACTTGGAACCCGAGGATTATAAGTGGACTCCTCGCCTTCAGGTTATTTTCACTGCTCCTTAGAATAAAGCACAACAATTAGAGTTTATTCATATGAGGAAACGACTTATTATCTCGTTCCCTCGCCTTTTAATTAAAAATTTTCCCCCTCTGTGGCTATTCCGGAGCTCCGTAGGACTCCACTCTAACCAGGCGGCATAAATGTGCGTCCCTGCCGCGGACCCCGCGTCCTCCGCGCGCTGACAGTAAATCCTCCCCATCTGACGGCGGAGGATTTGCAGGTTTTGGCGAATCTGCCCCCCACCCCCCCTCCTCCCCCTCCTCATCCGTGAGATTAAATCGCGTGACTTTCACGTATAGATTCTCACGGCGCGCCGGTGCGTGTGCGGAACGCGCCTCTGGTGCGCACGGAGCGGCGGCGGCGGCAGGGCGCAGCGGGCTCGAGGCTCCGGGACGCAGGACGTCATGCACACGGACGTGGTGCTTCTCGGTCTCCTGCTCTGGACGGTGCGGCTCGGCGTGTCTGAACAGAAGAGCCGCGGAGGACCGCCTCTGCGGCCCTACACGCTCACCAGGTCGGTGCTGATGGAGGAAACCCTGTAAACGTTGTGGCAGATCTGAAGAAGCGTTTCTCATCTTGTTTCAAGTGGAACGTGTGGATAAGATCTTAAAGTTTAGTGACTTCCTTAGAGTAACACTGCTGGTACACCAGTATAAATACTGTTTAATTCTAGTCCAACGTTGGTCTGGTTTATTTTGGTCTAATTATGATCAGATATGTGTGTCCTGGTTTATGTTGGGTTATTTCAGTGTTTACTGGTTGATCTTTGTTTATGTGGGTTTGATCAGTAGTTTGTTTCTCCTGGTTCTACACTGTTTTTCTCTATTTTCTGTGCTGGTTTGATACTGATCTGCGCTCGTTTCTTTGGGTTTATGCCACTAATGCTGGTCCATACTGCTCTATTCTACACTCCAAAAAATAATTTGTTGAGTTAATGCAATTTAATCATGGCACACACATTTCAATCTATTCAGATTAAGTCGATTGAGTCCCTTTTAATTATGTCATATGAGCAACATGTATATTTGTTGATGCGACATTATTTAAATATTTATGTTCAATAGGTTGGTCTTTCATAGAATCTAAACATTATTTTGTTCATCAAATTAATGACAATGTAATTCACGCTACATTGGTCAAGCATCTCAACACAATAAAATCCAGCCTTGCTGGATCAACACATTCTACTGAAATTAATCTTGTTGAATGAATTAAAGTAGGTTTTTAAAGTTTGATTAATATAAATGTCGTTGTTTCAATTACTTTCCTTCCAGCTGGTACAGCTATCAAGCATATAAGACTCACATTTCAAATGTATTTTGATTTTAAATCCACAAAACATTTTAAACAACTTTTTTTTTTTTTTCACCAAATAACACGAAAAACTGTTTTCTCCCGTGTTTTACAAAATATTTTAAGCAAACATGTTTGGCTCAGTTGGGACAATCTACATAAAAATAAAAATAAAATCACCAATTTTGCAATTAATATATATACATATAATTAACTTTTTATTAAACAAAACAAATGGGTTTTTTTTAAAACCACACTGAACAATATAACATGACCTCACATGAATATAACATTACCTCACAAAGACAGTGGAGGAAAAGTCACAAGTAAAGTGAAAAAACAGGCTTTCAGATGCTCCCTGTTCTGATACCATAAGCAAACCTTCTGAAAAACTAATTCTCTCAAACTCTAATATCCAGTATCACTGATCATTTTACATTTCAGGCAAGAAAAACCCTAAACTGTGTACTTCCTGTTTCACACACCTAATACTCAGAATATGACTGCTCAACTCAAAACAATAATTCTGACAACATATGAGCGCAACTGCAGCAACCGCATTTGTCCCCTTGTGGGAATACAGGTAACACTAAAACAGTTCCAGTTTTTCTTTCAGTCTTATTCACACTGACTCACTCCAAAAGTTTGTTTTTGGGGAATTGCACCTTGGATGACAACGTTTGCCCGTCAAGATTAAGCAAAACAAATAACGAAATGCATTTTTGGAAACCCTGCCATGTGTAAGAGAGGAGAATAAACGATAATTAAGTGGCACTCATTCAGATACGGACACCAACAATGAAAGGTTTATATATTATAGAAGTGTTCTGGACACTCCAGGAGAAGAAATGAAAGAAACACAGCGACTGAGAGTAAAGATGTTCTGATAATGGTACAAAGCTGACCTGATATCTTTCTAGAATGTGTTACAGTTCATCTAAGTTAGCCAGCAATAAGAGGGCTGGGTTTGTTTAAAGACCAATGTCTGCAGCGTTATCCTAATATTCCTCCGTATCAGGTACTCTAGTCTAGTATTGTACTTGTGAAGTTTCTCCGGGTGTTTTGGATGTTGGATCACGAGTCACAGTTCAGTCTCAGTCTGACTTTGGATAGACGCTAATTCATAAATACCTTACCATCTATTCTTTCACAAATTGTTCATGGTCTTCATTTAGGAAGGTGCACAAAGACTTGATGATCCATCCACGTGCGGTGTGTACTGGGGATGTCCCGATGAGATCGGTAGATATCGGACCGGGGCCGATATTGGTGAATTGTGAGTGATCGGGATTCGGTAAATCCTGCCGATCACCCCGCCGGTCTAAAAAAAACAAAACAAAAAAAAAAAACCTTTTTCACATCAGCTGCCATAAAGCGAGCCCCGTTTGCGAGCTGCTGTAAACTGACATTCACAACGTCCCCTAATAACCACAACAATCAGGGACTAGAAGCTCCGGTCGAGCTGCAGAAGCTAGAAGCAGGTGTAGCGGGGCCATAGACCTATAAAACTAGAGTAATATGTAGTGTTTTATGTGTTTATGTGTAGAAGACTACTTCTAAATCTCTATGTGGTCTGTCTTCTTCTGCTTTCTGTTGTGTTTGGTGAGTCACAGCGCCCCTTAAGGCCTGGCATGTGTATTACATGCCCTGAAGCCTCGTGTTGAGCCGTGCTCATAGTGATTAATTTGCCACAAACATAAATAAGAGATACAAGACTGCAGAGTGTACTTGTTTTTTTTGTTGTTGTTCTGACTGAATAAAGTTTAAATAAGTTCTTAAGTCATTCTGAGAAGAATTTTGATTCAATAAGTGAGTTTTACAATAATTTCTATCTAAACAAAGCTTCTGCCAATAGTGCTTTTAGCTTCAGACGTCTTAGTTGCTCCAAAAATACATTATTGAGTATATTTGCAATAGCAATGTAAGTATCGGATCGGGAAAGTATCGGTATCGGCCGATACTCAATTCTGAAAAATCGGATCGATATCGGGGGCCAAAAAGTGTGATCGGGACATCCCTAGTGTGTCCAGTATCATTCTAGAGAGAGATAGAAAAAAGAGGCAATATAATATTAATGTTTCTCAGACAGAAACAGGCTTTCCTTCGACACACCACCAGGCTCAGTTTTCAGGATTACGCCGGATCGTTTATCAGTGGATCTAAAACATTTTCAAATCCAAACGCCTTCAAATCTTCACTTTTACAAAGGACAGCTAAATAAATGGATGAAAGGGTCGAATGAGAACCGGGCGGTAAATTGTCCAGAACCCAATACACACCACAGAGCTTATGCTCTTTGCGTGATGTCCCGAGAGGATTACAAACCTCAAACTCATCAACATAAAAGATAATGGATATCCTCAATGCATCAGCAGCTAAAAAGCTATTTGTTTGGTCGTGCTTGCCATCTACAAAAGATCTGTAAACACTCAGAAAAACATTGAGGGTTTGTCTGGTGGTCAGAGTGTTCCTCAGTCACTTTATCTAATAATTGATATTGGCTCAATACTTCCTGCAATAAGTGTATTATTGGCATGTACTGAAATGATCGCCTCTGTTCTACATCGAGAAAATACTCAACAGGTTCTACAACTCTAAAACCGTGCTTGTAATATTGCTTTGTTTTAAGAGAGGTAGCTGAAGGGCCCAATCTTTATCTACTGGGTTAGAAGCAGAAACAGAAGTGGTAAGTTCTTCAGTAACGGCTTGATCAACATGGAGGTTGTGGCTTTTGAACATTTCTGTCACTGTGCGCTTTGTTACTGGCCCACGAGCTGAGAGCAACAACAAATGAAACTCCTCCACCAGTTCGTCAACTGTTGGAGCTGGAATATGAAATGTGTGTTCTAAGTTCAACAGTAATGAAGCTACTCTCTTCTCACTTCGTCCTGGAAGATCTGTAACTTCACTATCCTCACTTTCTACCTCGGTCTCAGCTTCAGAATATGACACATGAAGTAGAACAGCCAGGTACCGCTGCACCCTCACAACTACCTGATACTTGTGCCACGTCAGCAAGAGAAGCAAAGCAGGTTTTGAAATCTTTCACCGCGTGCCCCTGATGCTTTCTATTCTTATGTGAGTAAAATGTACTATCAACATTTGTCTTGAAAGAACAACTAGTAAACACACAGCTTACGGTCTCCTTATCTTGTAAATGTGTTCCAAGCTGAACAATAAGATCTCTCTCTCTCTCTCTGGCGGTTTCTGCAATCACATAACACAAGTTTGAAAGTAGCTGAACTGATAGCGGTTTGAATGAACCCTAATCACATGAGTTTTTAAGTCCGCCCCATGTCTTAAACATTTATTTATATGCAAAGATAATGTTGACCCCGAACATTGTGACGATGTAGTTTTTAATGTTTAGGTCATTTGTACCTACAACTCTCCTTGCTGTCACAGTGCCTGCTATATTAGCTGTTAGCTGTTATTAGCATGTCACACAACAGGCAAAATACTGTCCAATCTGTGTGCAACATAAACTTACCATGAGTTATAGAAGAGGGACACCGGAACAGAGCATGGGGACACCTTCAAGTTTAATGGGTTCATCTAGTAAAAGAAAATAATCTGAGAATATATTTAACTGAACACGTCACTGTGATAAAAATAAACATCTCTAGTTTCAAGCTGTCATTTTAGTGTCTTTAAGTGTCCTTAAGAATTATCTGCAGCAATTGGGACTGGGCCCGATAATCTGATGATTCGGTCATTGTTGTGGTGCCGAATAATCAATTTTGAGATCCGAATACTGCCTGTGTGTATACCGTCCCGCCACGCCACGCTCCGCCCGAGCGCCGCCACGCTCCGCCCGAGCGCCGCCACGCTCCGCCCGAGCGCCGCCACGCTCCGCCCGAGTGTCTGTATTTCCACAATAATCAGACTTGATTAATTACCTGAAAGAATAACACATCACACAGATCTCAGCCTGTGTAGGAATCATGTTAAAACCTTAAAACTATCATATGTGTAATGATGAACACGCCACAAATGCACAAAATAAAAAAAAAAGTTAAAGGGTAAGAGAGTTTGCCTCCCTCATTGGGGGACCCCGCAATGTCTGGCAACGCTGGTCAGCCCGTGTAGATTCATTTTCAAGTGGTTGTTAAATGGGAGAAAATGCAAACTCCACACAGAGAGGCCCTGGATAGGATTTGAACCTGGACCATTTTGCTGTGCAGCAAGAGCGCAAACCACTGCGCCACCACTCTGAGAGGCTATCAAAGGTTATTTATGAGCACTATGTATCTCATTCCATTCCTCGTGTGTGTTCGTCCAGGTACTCTGGTTTCCTCCCACAGTCCGAAAACATGCAGGTTGATTGGTGATACTAAAGTGCCCTGAGGTGTGAATGTGAGTGTGTGTGGCTGTCTGTCTTTGTGTGTGTGTGCCCTGCGACAGACTGGCGACCTGTCCAGGGTGTACCCTGTCCTCACCCATAATGAGCTGGGATTGGCTCCAGCACCAGCAGTCGTGTTAGAAATTATGAGATGAAGGTAGTAGCTTACATGAATGATTACAAAGTGAAACCAAAACTAACTCTCTTGCACCTTTAAACTCGCCAGTCTGTCTGGCATCTTTTGTGCATGTTAAAAAAAATGTAATACAAAAACGTCTCCCAACGCTGCAGATGCTGATGTAGAGCACTTGTCCACCTCTTTATTCCAAAAACACTGCAAATAAATGCACAAACAAAAAACTAGGTTGCTGCTTGAATATTTGGTTACAATAATATTAAATAATAATAAAAATAACAAAAAGTTTGTCAAAAAAAAAGGCTCCAGTAAAATAAATTTATCACGCAAAAATACATACAAATGTTTCCTATATATCTGCAAAATATGTAGGCTACTATTATAAAGTGCAAATTATAAAGAGCATGTTGGAACACTAAATAAATGATAAATAATGAAATGCAAATCAGAAAACCAGTAACGTAATTCTTTTGAAAATTAACATTAACATTAACACTATTATTATACATGTAAAAAATAAGAACGTGACCTTGCATTCTTTCTGATGCACACTCAGAGATGCATTCACTCACTCCCTTTATTATTTATTTACATGAAAAGTTGGATAGCACAGTGCTACCTCCCTAGCCTGCTCCCTGGCTGCAAACTGTGGAATGGATTTCCTGACTCATTCCTCCTGGTCTCATTGAGACCCGCCTCCCTTCAGGAAATCCAGTCCACAGTTTGCAGCCAGCGAGCAGAGCAGCAGCAGGGAAACACTGTGGAGTCATTTCAGTAACAGTGAGGCTTCGTGGATCGGAAAACTCCGCAGGTTGGATCGGAAATTTCCGATCCATGAATTACGTTGGTACCGGAACCCGATCCCGATACTGGATCGGATGGGCCCCATCCCTACCAGGGATCCTGATGAGGAGTGTGTTACAGTAGTCTAGCCTGCCTGAGACAAAGCTGTGGATGAGTTTCATAATGATCATGCATCCTGATAGTTTTGTGAATTCAGCTCTGGGACGGGGGAGATAATATTATCTATGTAGAGTCGATGGAGTCTGTCTTAATTTGGTGTAAAGTTTGTGTTTGTGGCACAAAGCATCTGAAATCTGAAAATGTGTGATGATAAGATTTTTTTAGTTTTGTTTCGTATCAGTTTTGTTTTTTGCAGTTTTCGATCTCCTTCCAGTTGGAGGCTTTATTTTCTGAAGGGTTCATGTTGCTGGTTGGAGCCTCCCATTTGGAATATGGAAACTGAAGGGTGAATATAGAGTTGTTAGCCTCCTCTGCAGCAGAACTCTTGACCTGCTTCCTGACTGCTGCCGCCATTTCCGAGGTGAGCCCGTGTGGATTTAGGACACAGCTTGCCCACATGCCTAATAATCAGAGCTCCGTTTTTAGCTGACAACAACAAAAGATGACATGTGTTTGGATTGGGGGGGGATTCACTTACTCTGATTATGTAACCTGTAATCTGACTGTGTTAATGGGCTTCCGAAATTATTGCTATTGTTGTGGCTTTGGGGAAGGTCATCCGGGCGGAAGGAAGGCCAGCAATTAAATGTCATTTCAGTCCACCTGCGATTTAAAACATCTTTGAATTGTTTTAGCGTGCAAGGACATCTGCTTTCCTGCCGTGCATCTCTCAAAAGATTTTAGGAATTGTGGAAGCTTAGTCTAACCAGCTGGTCACGACTGGAGATTTACTGAATGAAGTCACTGCTTGGTTTGCTGACAGCTGATGGAGGTTTTAGAAATGTTGCAATACAAATGCATATAATCTGGTTCAAACCACTGAGTCGGATCCTTTTCTTCTTATTCGCCGCAGCTCTAGAAAAGACCTGCAATATCAAATTTAAGACTTTTTAAGACCCCACGGGAACCCTGTCAACCAGTGACGTGCGGGCAGGGGAGGAAGATGAGGCAGTGCCTCACCTTCACCTTTTCAGTAATGGCGGTATTAATATGCCTATTCAGCACAAAATATTGGTGTGATCTTTACTGAAATGGCTTAATCTCATTCTTTATCCCTCAAAACATGGGGATAGACACCAAAACTATTTTGATACCATACATAGTTACTGAGATATTGACGGAAACAAGATTTTCATAAATGGCGGCCTTAATTTGCATATTGTGCGGATTGCCCAAGGATGACAGAGTGGCATCATCCAGATTCTTAACGAGCACACCTCTTACAGAAACAGAAAGAGCAAAAGAACTTTACGGACCGCAGTGCACGCGTATCCCTGCCACCGGACTGTAACTTCGAGGCGAGCAGGAAACAGCAGCCTAAACTTGACTCCTTTCTGGTAAAGGGCTTGTTTGACTTTGTTGAATGCGGCTCGCTTCTTCACAGTAGCTGAGGTCTGGGTAAACTCGCAGCCTCGCGTCGTGGTACTGAAGCTCGTTCTGTATAGCCCACCGGAGAACCTTCTCCCTCTCCCGGAAACCATGAAAACCTGCCACAAAAGGTCTGGGGTTAGGGACTAGGGACTCTGCAGCAGTGAGGCGGCCATTAAAGTTATTCACAGTCTCGCGGAATGCGTCCACCGAAGTCTGTAAAGGTTTTACCGAGTCCAGGATTAATGTCGCCATGTCTTCCTGGAGCGAGGCCCGTTGCCTCTCCAGTTCCGATACCAGCTGGCTCTTTGATAGAGCCTCTGGGGTTTCGTCCACCGCCGCCGCCGCCGCCGCCGCCGCCGCCGCCGCCGCCGCCGCCGCCGCCGCCATCTTAGAAAGTTTGCTAGCTACTGAAGCAGCACCGCCACCACGTGTAACTGGACAGCTTCGAGTGTTGCTCTTTTTGGGTTTAGAACCACTCATTTCACCGCCGAATCGAAACCGGAGCTGTAATCCGCCGTTCAAAACACGACTCCAAATCAGAACGTGGTGTTTACAGGGATGTATTTACAGTTATGCTGGGAGCCGTCTATCACATGACTTCCTCCTACATCGTCAACACCGGAAGTCTCTATTCTTTGTTTTAATGTATTTTGTTGCCAACAACTGTTTTAGTTTTCTAAGTACAATTGTTTGTTCTATCAGACGACTTGAGAGACGTCAAAACTCAGATTGATGATATCAGTTTAGTTTATATGTGATTCTGACATTAGATGTATCTTTAACTTTACTGATAAGTTGTATGTAGAATTATAAGTACTGTGATTTCCTTCTAAGTTGACTATAAATTTAAACAGGTGTTCTTTTCTGTTCCATCTTTATATGCTTTGTTTATATTGAAGAAATAAAAACAAACCCAAGTTGGTAGATTTTGAATAAACCTGAAGTGAGAAGCTTTCTCATGTAAACTTGAACGTTTTGTCACTTAAATTTGTACATTTTTGATGAATATAGCGGAGGTATTTATCTCGTCTGCTGTTGTTGTTACACTGACGGTCTTCCACTAAAGTGCTTTTTCTGACTCATCCCATTTAGATCAGATTTCAGATTAGGAGCGTTTAACACGAGAAAAGCAGATTAGATTAGAATAAATAGCGACAGAGAATAAAATTAATCCCAATGCCTTTGAATGTGAGAAACTCAAGGAAATCCTCCATTCAACCTTACAACACGGCTGTAGCTTGGTTGGTAGAGCAGTCGTCTTCCAATCAAAAGGTTGCGGGTTTGATTTCCATCTAAGTGTGCTTGAGCAAGACACTGAACCCCAAAGTGCTCCCAATGGATGGATTAGGTGCCCTGCAGCTGTCTACACTGGTGTGTGAACGGGTGAATGCGACGAACAATGTAAAGCGCTTTGGGACTACCCAAGCAGTTGAAAAGTGCTATATAAGTGAAATCCTGTCATATGTACTACGTGCCCTGAAGCCTCGTGTTCATGGTGACGTGTGGACGGAATGTTTTGAACTCTGGGGAGAAAAAAAGAGAACTGGTTCCACATGAGAGGAGCGTGATCGCTGAAAGCTACAGAAATGATGTGTTTCACCTTACTCAAGTCAATGTAACACACAAATACACATCTCTGCATTTCCAGTATGCAGCAGTAGCTCGTCGGAAAATTAGTCTAGGGTGAGATTACAATCAAGTGACGGTGCTTGTTTGCAGGAACAAACAGAGGCTATTAACTGGCCAATTAAAGTGAAGCATGGATTAGCTAAAGCTGGTAGTTTCAGATAGAGTTTACATATAGTTCTGCAGGATAAAAACGGTTCTTTTGTAAAATGTAAATCCTGAAATTAAAAGACTCAAGTCTCATAATAACACTGATAATTTGCTTTTTTCCCCCTCATCAGCCCCATAATTAAGAGAAGTCCGGACCTAACCAAAACCTGGGGCACCAAGTCAGAGCAGCTGCTGAGGATCGATGACCATGACTTCACGATGAGACCGGGGTTTGGAGGTAAGCCTCTGCAAAGGTTGTTTTCACTTGAACACACATTAAACCTCAGCTTCACATCTACACTCTCATCTCATGGAATGTGAGGGGTGGGAGTGGAGATGACATAACAGGGTGGGATTAAGTCTGAGCTGTGATGCAGCGGGACACTGATTAATTACCCAGGATCCACAGTCTAGTTTAAGGTTTCAATAATCCTCATCTTAATCTACCACATTAGCAGAGCTCCAAGCTCAAATCTGGTGTTCTTAAATTCCTTAATTTCCTCTATATGATCTCATATGCCTTTCCTAGAAAGCCTCTTGTGCAGTAAACCCCACACGCTCATATTCATGAGGAAAGTTAAAGGACATAATCTTCTGTAAAGCTGCCTACTGAAATGGAAATGGATGTTTCTTTATTGTGACGTAATGGTTCTGGAAAGTTCTGACTTCATGACTCTGTGGGGGAACCCAGTGGTGACCAGCACTACTGCCACATAGATCAATTCTGCTGTCTCCACTTCCCCTGACCTCACCTCCACCTGCCCACCATGACATTTTAAACTACATTTACAGTGAGGACCTTCTGGATCCATACAGCAATCTAGGCATTGCATTGCGTCTCTTCTTGACTCTTCTGGTCTCTGTTGCCTCTGGTGAGAGGAGCTTTTCTGCTTTGAAGCTCATCAAAATGTATTTGAGGTCAACCATGAGCCAGGAGAGGCTGGCAGGAGAGGCTCGCAGGAGAGGCTCGCAGGAGAGGCTCGCAGGACGAGCACTGACTTCCACAGAGATGTTCGGAGGTCCATAGATATGGAAGATATTGTGGCTGCATTTGCGGATGCCAAGGCCGCCAAGCAGCAGTTTTAAGAAAACAAATTGCACTACAAGTGGACTATAGATACAATATAAGACCAAGGTGTCACGGTTCTTACTTTCCACTTCAATCCCTTGTTTTTTTCTTGTTTTTTTTCTGGGTTGCATTTTTATCATACTTAACATTTTGCACATTTGCGTTGTTTGTTTTTCTGGCATTTATATATTGTGTGTAAAGTTTCCATTCAGTTTAGTAATGTTATTTATTTATTTTATATGTTAATTGCTAAAGTATTTCTTTACTGATCCGTCATCCTGGACTTCGTTAATCATCATTCTGGAAGGCCCAATAGTCCTTCTTGCCTCGGGCCCCCAGGGGGTCTAGAACCGCCTCTGTACAGGACACAGTCGCCTGGACACCTGTAACTAAATGTGTATTTACTGAAGAAAGTCTACAAAAATCCCACTAAGACAGCAGAAATATTCCATAATAAGTATTAAAAGAGGTTAATTATTCCAAACTTCATCACAACTACTATTTCTAAAGGTGGACAGAACATACCAGCACTTCTGAATTGGGTCTGATGAGTCCTAAAGGACAGCTGTGTGCCCAGAGTACATGTCTCCAGTGGGTCAGTCTGACGTGCAACATCCCTCCATTGAGGTAAATGACTGCTCTCAGTAGAGGCGCCAGCCTGTAAAGAGAAAACAAGGTTTACAAAGAGATATTCTTGCATTTCCCAGTTACAACAGCCGCAGGCAATGTAAGAATGGCTACAGCAAATTACATAAAATATACAATACAGTAAAACCTGTGATGTAGGGACGCCCTAAAATCCAAGAACAAGTGTCCCCTGAAGACAGGTGTCCTCTCTTCAGAGGGACGGGTCACGAGGACAAATTGTAGGACCAGTTGATATTGAAGGAACCAAACACCAAACATGTTCTGGTTATTTAAAAGCAAATAACTGAACCAATACAAGATGTATACAATATAAATACATGTGTGTTTGAGTGGGTGTGTTGCAGGAGGCGGGGTTTCACGTGGGAGTAGGCGTGTTCACATGCGGAAGTGTGTGTGTGTGTAAAGGTGCACACTCACCTGTCATGGATGAGAGTCAGGCTTGAATAGAAGCCATAAGTTTTGTTGACCGCTACCCATTGATTCATTCATCACCCTTTTGACCCATTTAATCCGATGGTTTTCATTTCTCTCTTCATCCATCTTTACTGCGCTGTGATAACTCTGTGCAGTTTATTAATAAATGCACCAGAAGCACCTCTGGCTCTCAGCGTATCTGTTACCACAGCCTCCGAGCGCGCCACACATGTGTGAACCTGAGGACCCGACCTCATACTCTCAGCAGCTGAAAGGTTGGTTTGGGAAGCCGCAACACATATGCATATAAGATGTATACAAAATAATTATTAAATTAGATTTAATTTACTTCAGGGACCACATACAGTCCAGTTTCATCCTGAGTGAATCAGACTGGTAAAATATTACTATAATCAAAGTTTTTCTTTGTTTTGTTCACAGTGTATGTCATGGAATTATCTTTATTTTTACAAGATCAAACAGTTAGAACTAAAAATGATTACAATCTCAACATAAAGTAAATTTTAATGAAACATTCTGGTGCCAAATACAATGAAAGTAAAATAAAACTTGTATAAATCCTTTAAAACCTCTTTGCTTGGTGGGACCAGATTAGAGCCTCTTGGTAAGTTTTGACCCCCGGATCTTATTTTCTCTCATATTAAGGGAAAGTGAAACTTTTTGTGTGTGCCGAGTACGCCTGACTTCAAAATCGTCCTCCACCCTGTGCGCTAGCAGTCTGCGCGATCTGTGCATGCAACTGCTCATGCTCCAGAGCTGCTGGACGCTTGTGTGAGGAGATCCTCCGTCTCCCCGTCTGAACAATCACAATTTAAAAACAAATAGAGATCCAGAGGCTCAGAACTCCTGAAGTGAAACATAAAGTACTTGAGGAAAGGTGGAGAACGCCGGGCTGCAGAAGTGGAGAAAGTTTCAGGAACGTTATGTTATAGATAGATAGATAGATAGATAGATAGATAGATAGATAGATAGCCTTTATTGTCATTAATCAACATTGCACAATGACATTTGGAGGTTCTCCTACATTCAGTGCAGGATCACAACTCACATAAAAACTTAAAATGGGTTTAAAATCTTTCACATATTTAAAAGTTTAAAATCTTTCACATATTAAAAAGTATTGCACAGTATCTAATCACACAGTGAGAAGTAGCAGCAGTGATGGAATGTGTATTGGACATCAGTTATTTACATGCGAGAGTTTAGGGTGATGATGGCTCTGGGGGAAAAGCTGTTTCTCAGTCTGTTTGTCCTCGTGTGTAAACATCTGCAGCGCCTGCCAGAGGGCAACTTTTCAAACAGCTGAGAACCGGGATGTGAGCTGTCCTTGATGATGCTGTGAACTCTGCTGAGGCAGCGGGAGGAGGAAGTGTCCATTATGGAGGGGAGAGGACAGCCAACCATCTTTTGTGCTGCTTTAAGCGTCCTCTGAAGCCTGGCTCTGTCCCCCTCAGTGCAGCTCCCGTACCAGGGGGGTACACAGTACGTCAGCAGGCTCTCTGTGGTTCAGCGGTAGAAGGCCAGCAGCAGCTTTCAGTCCAGGTTGTTCCTCCTGAGAACTCTCAGGAAGTGTAAACGCTGCTGAGCCTTCTTTATGACAGCTGTGGTGTTGTGTGTCCAGGGGAGGTCTGATCTGGACTCCCAGGAACCTGAACGTGTGGACGGTCTCCACAGTCGCCGTCGATGTAGAAGGGGAGCAGCTCGGTTCTGTTCCTCCTGAAGTCCACGAAGATCTCCTTCGTTCTGGCTGCGTTCAGTTTCAGGTTGTTGTCTGAGCACCAGGTTGAGAGCCTCTGCACCTCCTCTCTGCTGACTCGTCTCCTTTTGAACTCAGTCCGACCACAGTGGTGTCGTCAGCGAATTTGACTATGATGTTGTTTTACAGTGAGGGGGGGTGGGGGGGGGTGGATCCTGACGAGGGTGAGGGCGGGGCTGGAGCAGAAGAAGAGTGTCGCTGCGGTGTGTATAAGTGGGCGAAACAACTGTTGAGCTCCTCTGCTCGCGACTCACTCAGGTCTCCTGGTGATGCATCACAGCCTCTGTAATTAGTGATGCTCTGTAGACCCTGCCACACCTCCCGTGGCCTGTGGCTGGTGAGGTGGGACTCTATCCTCCTGTTGTAGTCCGCTTTGGCATTATTAACACCTTTTTTCAGATCGGCTCGAGCCGTGCTGTAGAGTGCTCTGTCACCTGACCTGAAGGCAATGTCGCGGGCTTTGAGGAGGGAGCGTACCTGGCCGGTCATCCACGGTTTCTCATTTTTGTAAAAACCCGGATGTGTCCATCCAGAACTTTTATGTAGTCCAGTACTGTCCCTGTGTATATCTCCAGGTCTTGGTGCTCAAATAGACCAGTCTGTGTGATTGAAACAGTCCTGCAGATCACTAAAAGCGTTCTCAGGCCAGGTTGTTACAGTCTTTTTGATGGACCTGTCTCTGCGTCTGAGGGGGGGGTGTGCCGGGATGAGCAGCAGGGAGAGGCATGGTTCTGTAGCCGTGTTTGATGTTGGAATACATATGATCCAGTGTGTTTCCTCCTCTTGTCGGGCACTTAACATGCTGGTGGAACTTTGGGAGTGCAGTCTTTAGATTTGTCTTATTAAAGTCTCCAGCTACGATGTAAACGCCATCGCCGTGGAACATTAAGGAAGTGTAGTATGGATGCAATGGTGTATCACCCACGGCCTGAATATTCCAATAATCGGGTCCAGCCCAAGTATTTTGGCCGTTTCAGTGTTGCTCAGTTTGAAGTTTGCCAGGAAAACCAGTCCGTTGTCCTCGTTCGGCTCATTAAGGTGTGATAACAGTTAAATATGTGTCAGTGCACAGTGACGTGTCCAGTACAGGGTGTCACTCTTACCGGGTCCTCTCCTCGCAGGTTCTACTGTGGTCAAAGCCTGGAGATGCAGTAAGTGGAACAAGTGGACAAGCTACAGAATCTCTGTTCTCACATCCCCACCCACCACTGCGCTCAGTATTTACTCTACAAAGAAATGGGCTGTTTTAACAGCACAGAAATACCTATTTAGACCAGCCCGAGTGACTATGCACTTTTCTAACTATGTGTATGCCACACAGAGATCGGATAATTTCATTATCTTCTACTAATGATCATAATTAGTAGCGGACAGGAGAATATCCTGAACAACAATTGAATCATAGAAAATAAATAAAACAATCGCTTCATCTACAAAAAAGAAAGTACTTTGAAAAGTAATATAAAAGCATATATATCAGAGTATTTTACTCACAGTTCACAGGGGTTTTAGCCAATCCCAATCCCAATCCCAATCAAGGTAGAGTCACCTTTGACCTTTGACCCTCCCACAGATCCAAGCTTTAATAGAAGTTTTGCAGCAAAACCAACGTTGTTCTGATGTTATGAAAGCAACATACAAACCTTTAGGAAGTCTTGTTGGTAGATTCCCATTAAAGATCAAATTAATCCACTGGGTCCTCACAGGCTCAGATGAAGGCAGTAAAAATCAACTCCTCTGCTCGTTGATACTATTAATAATGGTTCATCTGGTTTTGCTCGTATCTTCGCCATGTTTGTTTACCTGCAGCGGCAGCGAGGGGAAACAAACGGAGCTGAACGGTCTGGTTGTGGGAGGGTCAAAGGTGACTCTACCTGGATTGGGATCGGCTAAAACCACCCAATGACACGACATACAATTTGATTTCTGATTCACTCGTTGAAGCAACACACTTTGGAAAAAAATTAAACAAGCAAGAGAATAAGACAACAGACTGTCTTCACTTCCGGGGTGTCATTCCAGGTACGGGGACGAATAATACTGCTGGAGAAACCTTTAGAAAGTGACTTTTGCATACGTCCCCTTTAACCGTTTACAACATCCCATCCACAGTCCCCTCGAGTCACTGGCAAACAAAATCATGAATAAAGATTATAAGGTGCTCTGTTCACCATTAAATACAACAAGAAAGTGTAAATTGCAAAAGAAAGGTGATCGACTGGAGCCAGGTCCTACTAGGACTGGGAACAAATGTTGGGATCTATGTCATATTACATGGTGTTGTTTGGCAGTTGTGAAAGTATGTTTAAGTTTAAATTTAAAGGTTATTATGGTACTATTTTACCACTCCAGCCCACGCAAGTTGAAATGTGTTTTTCACACTCCAAGTATCTAGGATGTGTGCCTCCAAATTACAATTTTTCTTCTGTCTACATTGTTCACTTGGACGTCCCTTTCTAAGAGGTGTGTGCTGCGGTCTACATGCTGGTAGTTGATCTGAGCTGTTTAGTGGCCGTTTCTTCCCGTAGTTAATAAATCAACAAGTGTCTAGATTATATGTCAGCGATGTCAAACCGCGCCAGTAAAGAAGCAAACTTAAATTTTAGTCGCAGCAAACAAACAAGTGGAATTCAAAATTGTTTCTTTTAAATTAGACTGCAGATTAGTTAAACATGTGTCATACCATAATATTGCAAGTATGTGACGTCTATAACAGTGCTCTTTCTCTTCTCTGATCTAGTTTGAACAGGATGCTCACTTGCATTTCAGAAGTGGAACAGACTTTGTTGTTTGAAGTCATTTTCCTTACATTTCTGGCCAGTTGCCAAAAGGTTTGACCCATCGTCAACTCAACTTGGTTCAGTCGGACTCCATCTAATTGGTCAAATTTGCTAACATGAAAATCTACTTTATTCCATGTTTTTGTAATTAGTGTATAGAAGAACAAAAACAGTGGGCACTATAATATCAGTCAGGATTAGAGTTCTCACTCCGCTGGCTCCACACACAACTGCTTTTACAGGGATTTGGATGAAAGAGAGCAGAAGTGATTGTTTGCCGCTAAACGACTGGAATAAAAAGGAATCATGACCTCCAAATACACACAGATAATCCAGGTCTCATATCCGGCTGCTCTGTATGTTCAGTATGCTAATGCACCTTGGTCTTCCTCCAGGGCCAGCAGTCCCTGTTGGAGTGGACGTTCAGGTCGAAAGCCTGGATGCAATATCCGAGGTTGATATGGTACGTATTGTACAGTAATGAATCTTTATGTTCTGATCATTGGGACGGGACTGAAACCTTTCTGTGCTTCTTCAAGGATTTTACAATGACTCTGTATCTGAGGCACTATTGGAAAGACGAGCGTCTGTCCTTCAGGAGCAACAACAATCAGAGCATGACCTTCGATGGCCGCCTGGTGAAGAAGATCTGGGTGCCTGACATGTTTTTTGTCCACTCTAAAAGGTCCTTCACCCACGACACCACCACTGACAACGTCATGCTACGAGTTTACCCAGATGGGAAAGTCCTCTACAGCCTCAGGTATCACTTGCTTTGTTTCATAAAGATGCGATTATATCACAGTTCAACAGCATTAAGGGTGGAGAGGTCCTAGATTCTACCGGGGGAAGTAGTGCTGCTTTCCATTTGACTCAATATTCTGAATTGTACTTTGATAGAGGAGGAGCAGAATAAATAACTCACAGGCCTTCAGGTCTGTATTCCAGAAATAAGCTCAGGTTGAAGACCCCACATGAGACTTTATATTTTTATCTGTAAAGAGGGAGGCAATAACAACAGCAGGAATGCAATATGAGTTGATAAACTACTTTAGCGACCCCCAGCTTCATTCAGACATGAGTCTAGTTTTAGGGTGCTATGGTTGAGGACAGCGGTGGCCTACAGATTAGTGAATCAGACTTGGGATCAGGAGTTGGCAGGTTTGGCTCCTACAGCTGACAGGTCACCGCTGTGGGTCCCTGAGCAGGACCCTTGACACCCGTCAGCTCCTAGAAACAGGATGGGTCAATGCAGAAAAGGAATTTCCCCCAGGAGATTAATAAAATGTCAATTTAAGCGTAGTCTGAAGTCCAGACAACAGAAACAAACAGGACGTTTGTCCTGTGCTACATTTCATAGCCTGTGGCTACCTCCGATTTAAATCTTCTCTCACGCTGCCTGGAAGGGAAGCAAACACATTCAGTTCTGATCATCGAAATCCTTCTCCCTTTGCATGTACGCATCTATACATGCCTTCTATACATGTTACGTCATGGGCATTATTTTTAAATTTTTTCAAGTTTGTCAATATGTCCCATATTTTCTTATTTGAGCCGCAGCAGATGTGTACAGATAGGCAGCCCACTCATCTCAGCAGGGACACATGGCAGGATTACTATAGCAATAACACATCATCTGTAGGGTAGAACTAACTTGTCTCACGACGGTCTAATCCCAGCTCACATTCCCTATCAGTGGATGAACGCATCCAAATTGTGCACCTTTTGGTAGAGGAAAATTTTATTGTTGAATATTACATTTCAGATTTTTGAGCTTCCGAGAGGTGAAAACGTTTATCTTGATTATTTCATTGATTCGACTTGTAGGTCGTGATCTACTAAAGGTTTGTACATATATCAAGGTATGCTAATGTGCTATGGCACACGCGTGTAGAAGTAGATCTACAAACAGGCCGAACTGAGAACGCACTGAGGTCAGACTGAAGACACACACTGAAAACATATACTAAGGACACACTGAGGACAGACAGCTCTTTGGCCCAGCAACGAAGTGGGGCCAGCGTAGCACCAGTTTAGCCCCTGTTTGGCCGCGGCTTTGGCGGTGGAAAGACAAAGAACTGGTGCTAAGTCTGGTCCTGGCTCCGAACTAGCACCTGGTTCTTTCTGGTGGAAAAGCCCCCAGTGAGGACACACTGAGAACACACTGGGGAGACACAGTGAGGACACACACTAAAGGCCAAGTCATACTCCATAAGAACAAAATTACATAATTTTCCTCTGGCAGAAGAAATTTTGTTCAGCTGTGCCAAAAGTCCAGGCCGGAGTCCTGATGTGTGATTTGTTAGATTTTACGTTTACTTCTGCATTCCGCCACAAGTGTGTGACAGGGAATACTGTATGTGTTTTGTATTTACACTCTGCAGTGTGCTGCGCACACACGTTCCATCTTGCTAATGACTGTATGAGTCATATTTTAATCATCTTTAGTATGTAGCCTCACTATTGTTTGAGACCCGAAGCTTGTTAGCTTGTAGCATGTAGCCTTGCTACTGTGTGAGCCCATTAGGGTTGCCAACTCCCTGAAAATTAAATAAAGGACCAGTGTTGTCACGATACCAACATTTTGGTATCGATACCGATACCACCATGTAGTTCAATACTTTCGATACTTTCCGATACTTTTCCAAATAAATAGAACACAAAAAATGTCATTAGATCCAGCCTGTCTTAAGTAGGACCAGTGTCTTTAAATGGTTTGTTACTATGCAGTAATCTTTATAACATTAAATGGCGAAAATAAAATATTTTCATATTATATTCATTTTATATTATTTATTATATTTATAATAGCTTACATTTTTTTCCAGAGGTATATTTTCATAAGTATATAAGTTATTACCGGTCATTCTTTGAACTCCTTAAGCAGGTCTGGGTGTTTGTCCTTCAGGTGTTTAGCAGGTTAGTAGTGTTTCCACTCTTGGCCAGACGTGTTCTCAAACATCGTTTTCACAGTGGAGCTTCAGTGTTGATCGAGACGCCGTGCTCTTTTGTTTTGAAGCCAAAGTACTTCATATAGCTCTATAAGTTACGGCCTTGTGGCTGTATCAGCAGTCTCTCTCTCTCTCCCTCTCTCTCTTTCTCTCTCTCTCTCTCTCTCTCTCTCTCTCTCTCTCTCTCTCTCTCTCTCTCTCTCTCTCTCTCTCTCTCTGGAGTTTCCACGGGTCATTTGAGTCAGTTACGCATGCGCTCTCTCACATGGACGCAAACGCCATGTCATTTACGCATGCGCATGCGGTATTCTTTTCAAAGTACAAGCTCGGTTGGGAGAAGATTGTTTTGAAAATACTTTGTTTTGACTTTTATTTTGAAGTTGTGTAGGTCGAGTATGAAGCGCTTATTCAGTTGCGGATCTCAAGTTGGAGCGTTTTTTTCCACACTTTCGATTGTCCAAAACATGTAAAACAAGTCAGAAAGCAGAGCAGCCCGCCGACACTTCCCCCAGAGAGAGACTGACGACTCTCCTCGGTGCAAATTACAACAGTGACGCTCCGCCGTGACGTTAAAAAAAAAAGATACCGGTACCAGCCGGGCCCAGTATAGTATCCTTTTAAAGGCGTCAGTACCGCGATACCAATACAGTACCGATATACCGAACAACACTATAAGGGAAACCTCACTGGCAGAGCCGGGCAACCTGATTGCCCTCACCTGTGAATTCTTTTAGCCCTTTTTTTCTGTGCAAAACAAATTTTTAACTATTTGACTTGAACCCGAATGAAAGTAGATGCATAGTTCTTCAGGTCAGCGGAACCTTGAGATACTATAATTACTTGCCAATAAGAACTGAAGACCTACATTCTATACAAGCTATACACCTTAAAGGTATAATTCAGGTCCATGAAATCCAGTAAATCAAAACCACTTTGGGTCCACAACACAAGGCTTTCTTCAGATGTAGAGTGCGGTGAAATGTAGGCGGGATTGTGAACGACGCAGGGACGTAACGTCATTACGCAACAATCGTGGCGCAAAGAATGGGCCACAGCTCTGCGTCGACACCAGTGAGATGATTTTATAGTCTATATTTAGGAGTGTAATAGGTCTCCAATTTTCTATTAATAGGTGGTCTTTCTCAGGTGTAGGAATATTTCATGCTTGTGGCGGGGGGGTTGAGCGTCATTGCATGGGTGTCTTGTGGGACAGTGGGCTGAGGGGGCATGGCGTCTGTCCAGGGGGGCTGGGGGTTGGGTTCCAGCCTGCTCCGGGCCGAGAAAGAGCAATGAAGCAATGAAGCAATAAAGGTGTGGCCGTCTCGGAATGATTTGCTGGAACCTTCTTAGGTCTGGCTCTGGTGAGGCCCCCTGGCCCCGGGTGCCAGGGCTGTTGTTGTGGGCCTCCCTACATCAAGTTTCAGCCACACCCAGTAGGAAAACCTCACACACACACACACACACACACACACACACACACACAGCCCCGTATGTGGGATTTTCTCGCATTATAAAAGATAGATTAGCGGGAATTGCTGAAAATATGCACAGATTCCTGCACATCTCCTCCATGCGAGACTCAGCCATGTGTTTTGCTGCCCCCGCTTGAGGGAGAGCACGCTATCGCCACGTGACTAAATCCTGCCTGCTGACACACACACACACACACACACACACACACACACACACACACACACACACACACACACACACACACACACACACACACACACACACACACACACACACACACACACACACACACAGTTCACAGAGTGCTGGATCCAAGCATGTTCAGAGAAAGTGGAGTGGAAGGAAAAAGTGTGGGAGGAAGAGGTGCAGCAGCAAAAGGGAAGAGCGCAGCCTGGAGAGGATTGTCAAACAAAATGCACTGAAGAATTTGGGGGAGCTTCACAAGGACGGACTGAGGCTGGAGTCAGCGCATCAAGAGCCACTAGGCTCAGACCAATCCCAGACATGGGATCCTAATGTGGCTTCCTGGGGTCAAGACACTCCTGACCAAGAGACCGGGTCAGAAGCGTCTCACCTGGACTGTGGCTCAGTGCTCCAAAGTCCTTTTTTCACATGAAAGTACTTCGTGCTTATCCTTTGGAAATCCCAGTGGAAATCCCAGAGTCTGGAGGAAAAGTGGAGAGGCTCAGAATCCACGTTGCTTGATCTACAGGAGGAGAATGAAGAGCAGGCAGAGGGTGAGAAAGAGGGTAACAGAGTGTAACTTGATGTGGTGAATTGAGACACGGATCAATTGCTTCTCTCTGCCTCTATTGCAGCTGAATTTTTTGCAGCGCTTTTAGAGACATTTATTTTTTTACACTATCCACATCCATCCATTTTCCCCCGCTTATCCGTTTCCGGGTGACGGGGGTGGCAGTCTGAGCACCGTCACCCAGATCATATTGCACTGATTAAGAACCTTTCCTGCGGGTGGTGAGCGGGAAGGTGGCGCCGGCGTGTGACACGAACCCTCTACCTTGAGATTGAGAGGCTCATGCTCTACCAACTGAGCTCGCCGGGGGGACACAAGCAACTTTCCTTTTGTTCATGAAGGTTGTCAAAGTTTGATGGATTCCACTTTGTTTCCAGCAGTCGGAGCAAAGCAAAGTTGATCCTGGACACAATGAGAGTCAGCTTAGAGACATCAGTTCAACGCAGATATTAGGGGGGCTAGAGACACCACGAGCCTGGAATCAAACCAGAGTCTTTGCGCTCTACGAAGGGAGTTCTAACCACTACACCAAAGTGTTGCAGAGGCTGTATCCTTTTGTCATGATGGAGGAAGAAAGGTGGTGCAGATTTAGAAGTGATCTGCTGAAACCGAGTGGGCCAGGCCCGGATGTTTTTAGTTATTTAGGCCTGTAATTGAACCAGGCAGTCCTGCAGATGAAGTGGTCCCAGCTGTCACCGTTGAAGATGTTTGTTTGAGGGGATGATGTTTTGTCAATTACGAGCACTCCTGCTGCCGAGCGTGACCTTGTGATTTGGGTGAGCGATAGGAATTGTGCACGCTGTAATCCAAACTGCCGTGACAACTGGCCATCTGCCTCCTGTTGTGACCTCTCCAGCTGACATACTGACAGACTGCCACAAACACCATTCAAACAAATCCACCGTCTTGCGAGCAGGGTCGGACCTGACATGGACGCTGGAGCTGGCAGCTTTGGTTGTTGCTTCGGGCGTCTTAGTGGAAACCTCACAACGGTCAAGACATTCAGCTTACCTGGGAAGTGTTTTCTGTGGATATGGTGATGGTATGCCAGCGTGTTGGTCACATGGTTTGGTTTAATCTGTGTGGTGCTGGTTGGAGATTTTCCAGACTGAGGCAGATTGCTGAGAGAGATGACAGTTAGCTGACCTCGCCTGGAGGCCATGGAGCGCTCTCTGGTGCTGCCAGCTGGATTACAAATTGTCATTTACCATGTCTGTGCTGGAAAACCCATCTCTGCTGCAAACTTATGGAGGAGGTCAAACTCCACATGTACAGTAAAACCTGGGATGTAGGGCCCCCCCTAACCGATCCAAGGGCAAGTGTCCCCTGAAGACAGGTGTCCTCTCTCCAGAGGGACGGGTCACGAGGACAAATTGTAGGACCAGTTGATATTGAAGGAACCAAACACCAAATATGTTCTGGTTATTTAAAAGCACATAACTGAACCAATACAAGATGTATACAATATAAATACATATATACACATGTATATAAGATGTGTAGAAGATAATTATTAAATATGATTTAATTTACTTCAGGGACCACATACAGTCCAGTTTCATCCTGAGTGGACCAGACTGGTACAATATTACTATAATAACCTTTAAATTTACACTTGTGGTCACAGAATGTAATGAAATTATCTATATTTTTACAAGACCAAACGGTTAGTACTGAAAATGATTACACTGATTACCTGTCTTCTCTGTATTCTCTGTCTGGTGCTTTCTAGGCTGGGGGGTGGCTCTATGGGGTGGTTTGCTGGGGCCTCCCCAGGTCTGGGGGGCTGCCGAGCATCGGGGGGGGGCAGTGTCCGGTCCCGATGGGGAGGGAGAACCACACTCCAGCTGCTGATTCATCTGGCTGACAGAAGAACATGGGTTATTATTTGAAAATGACTCTTGTCTATATATCAACATCAATCCTTCTGTCGCATCCTTCCTTGAGTTGCTCTGACAATTCTGATGCATCTGCTTAAAATTCTGCGAAATGTGAGGTCGCACTTTATACAACAATGTTTGCACTGCAAATCCTTCATTCTGGCCAATTATCCCTCATTGAAATGAGCCTGTCAAAGTACCGAGGGATTGTTTCGTCTTCATTCTGGATACAATGAACCACTTGTGAAAAGTCATGAGATACTTTTGAGCATTTGTAAACCGCTTCTTTACATTTTCCCGCCAAGCCATGTAATCAGAGGCGCCATCACTCGACCACAGCCCATAGTTTTCATCAGGGGGAAATTCAAAAGATTCTTGGCATCCAGCCCAATCTTCTTTATATGAGAATGATATCAACTGTTTCATTGAAATGGAATTTTTCAGGAGAAGAAATTTAAAAAATAAAGTTTTCTTTCCTGAGTCACTCACTTTCAGTGGTTAATTGTTATATCAACAGTATCAAACTGTTTTAAAGTTTACAGTTTTACTGTCATGGTTTGACAGTTTTTCCACTGGAAAATCTATAGACTTTTTTTCACAGTGCAAGAAGAGACCAGAACAGTACGCTTTCGTGTGCGATGTGGCACCTGATTGCTTGTTTTTAAAAGTAACTAAGTTAAATTACAAGTTACTTGCGGCAGCTGCCGAAAACACCCCCTACTGCCTGACCTCCTGCCCCATGTTTATACAGTACATATTTTAACCTTTGACCTATTATCAGATTTTTACTATTACTGGTATTTATTTACCACGTGATACCACGTCTGTTGTTGCACTATTTACCTATTTATTTATTTGCACTGATTGATTGGCTGAGAGTGGAGGAGGGGGCGGGTCAGGTGAGCGTGTGGAGCGTGTGTGTGTGTGTGTGTGTGTGTGTGTGTGTGTGTGTGTGTGTGTGTGTGTGTGTGTGTGTGTGTGTGTGTGTGTGTGTGTGTGTGTGTGTGTGTGTAGGTGTGTGTGTTCTGTTTAATAATAAAGCGGCTTTACATCCTACTGGACGCTGCAACAGTAACGCACAGTGACTAGGAGAAGTAACTTTAATCTGATCATTGGTTTAGAAATAGCAACGTGAAATAGTAATGAAATAGTAATGTATTAGATTACTCATTACTGAAAAAAGTGGTCATATGAGAGTAACGGACTACACCACCTCCTCTGATCCGGTCAAAATGTCAATTGGGCTGTGCAAACACAGTCCGATTTAAATGTTTAGGTGATGCAAATTTAATCGGGTTAATTTTGGTCCATGTAACTACAGCTAGTAGTTGGTTTAATCACGTTGTCCATTTGTCCATTTTATTGTGACTACTGTGACACCCGAGCCGTTACGTCGTGTGCCTCCTTAGTTACGCCCCAGTTTTCCTGAAGTTCTCTGCCTTGGAAAACTACTGTCCCAGACACCAAGCCACTGCCTTAGATAGACGGTATCTATCAATAAATATCCAGGTTGATTTACATTTCAATGCCAGAGTTATATAGGTTTCATAATTGTATTGGAATTCTGTGTTTATTGTTCAATAGCCAGCTAAAATCACTGCTGCTGCTGCTGCAAAAAAAAGAAAAATGTTGTATTGAACATCCGTGGATGGAAGGGTCAAGGCTCATCTGTTCACCCATCTGCTACCCAAGTTTTAACTTCATGGGATCAGGAAGGCATCCATCCATCCATCCATCCATCCATCCATCCATCCATCCATCCATCCATCCATCCTGTACATTATTGGAGGAGTCTGCACAGCTCACTGTTGTTTCGTTGCAGGGTGACGGTCACAGCCATGTGCAGTATGGATCTAAGTCGTTTCCCTCTCGACACACAGACGTGCTCTTTGGAGATCGAGAGCTGTAAGTGATCAAGTTTAATGCGTGTTTTTGTTTGATATATATATAAATATATATATTTCCATCTTCTCTACCACTTATCCTGTACTATGATCGAGGGCAGGCTACACCCTAGACAGTTCATCAGCCTATCATTGGGCAAAACACAGAGACAGACAACCACACACACTCAGAATGAGGGGCAACTCAGGGTCACCAGTACAACGATATACAGTGTGCCTTGAAGTAGTATTCACCTGCCTTAGCTTTTTACCTCAAATTTAATTACTTTTTATAAATTTCAATTTTATTTGAGGGATCTGCACAAAATAATCTAAGTTTTGAAGTGAAATGGGGAATATGTGTATAGAAAATAATACAAAAATAATAAAAAACTGAAAATTGGCATGCAGATATGAATTCACCCCATTTGTTATGAAGCCTCTAAAAAGCTATGGTGCGACAAATTACATTCAGAAGTCACATAATTAGTGAAATAAATTGTTCTTGTGTGGAATTTAAGTGTCGTGTTATCTGTCAGTATATACAGTATACACATTTTCTGTAAAGCCCCAGAGGCTGCAACACCTGAGCAAGAGGCACCACTAACTAAACACCACCATGAAGACCAAGGAGCTCTGCAAACACAAAGGTCCCCCTGGAACGGCTGTAGAGCTCCACAGCAGAGGCTGGAGTGTTTGTCAATGGGACCACAATAAGCTGCACACTCCAGAGAGCCGAGCTTTCTGGAAGAGTGGCCAGAAGGAAGCCATTACTTTCAGCTGAGCTTGCAAAAAGTTTTGTGGGAGACTCCCACAACATATGGAGGAATGTGCTCTGGTCAGATAAGACTAAAATTTAACTTTTCGGCCATCAAGGCCAAAAGCTATGTCTGGCGCACATCCAATACATCTCATCACCCCAAGACCACCGTCCTCACAGTGAGACACGGTGGTGGCAGCATCATGCCGTGGGGATGGTTATCAGCAGCAGAGACTGGGACACTGGTCTGTGTCTAGGTAAAGATGTTTGGTGATATATACCAGGATATTCTTGAGCAAAACCTGTATCAGTCTGTCAGTGATTTGAGACTGAGACTAAAGCAACACTTAAGTGGTTTAAGGAGACATGTATGAATATGTTGGAATGGACTAGTCAAAGCCCAGACCTCAGTCGAAGTGAGAATCTGTGGTCACGAAGATTGCTGTTCACAAGCGTACACGATCAAACTTGAAGGAGCTGGAACAGTTTTCTCCTGAGGAACACAGAAAAACTCCAGTGGCAAGAGGTGGCAAGCTCATAGAGACTTGTCAAACATTCTGTTCAAGTTTTTGACGAGTCGAGCAGTTTTGATTTTATTGGCCGTCAAAGCTCCGAATGCCGAATCCCGCCACCTCCCTCCTCTCATTCTAATACATGGGAAAACCAAAATGGCTCCTCAAAAACAGCCGTGACAGAACGCCCCGGACACGTGGCGACTGTGGCTAAACCGTGATTCTGAGCGGCAAAGCGAGCAGATCAGAAGCGCGACAACAACCTGCCGAACAAGAGATAGAAAATAGACTAAACGTGATCAGCTTTTGGGCTAAGTAGCAAACGGGCTAATGTTGGTATCCGCGTAAACTAGCATACGGGCTAACATTAGCATAAGTGCTCATTAGCATACACACGAAGTAGCATAATGCTAATTTATCGTACATGAGAGTCCACATCTGATCAGTGTCACGAGACACAACCATTGGGCATAGCGCCACCTGCTGGAAACAGGAAGTGAGGCGTACACGCACAAAACCTCGAACTGCCACACATTCCGACATGCGTGGGGGTGCGAGGACCCGTTCAACGCTGCTTACAGCTTTAATTATTTTATACTTTTTTATAACAGGAGATGGCATTTAGTTTTGCAGTGTGTTCAAAATAAATGAAAAACATGTCTGACTTTTTGTTGCTTTTTTCCCATTGTACCAAACCTGTACCGAACCGTGCCTTGTGTGTTCCATTACACCCCTGGTATATATAAATATATGGACAGTTTTCTTTCTGGAGATATTTTTATTGTTCTGTTAGTTAAATGGAGGTTTTTCTGCGGCACTGTTGCAGCTTTCTGTGGTCATACAGTAACAATGAGAGGTCACAGATGGTACTCACCACTATATTTTGAAATGTTTTATATGTTAGCCACTTTTTAATATAAGAAGTATTGAAAAATTTCACAAAACCTGCCAAACAACTATAAAAACAGTGTGAGTTAAAGTCTGGATTGTGTTTCCGTCCCTGCAGATGCATACACAGACGACGATCTGATGTTGTATTGGAAAGAAGGGAACAGGTCGTTAAACACGGACGAGAGGATTTCTCTGTCTCAGTTCCTCATCCAGGAGTTCCACACCACCACCAGGCTGGCCTTCTACAGCAGCACAGGTACTGTCCGTGGGTCTTCTTGGTCTCTGACGTCAGGTCCACAGTATCTCAGCTTCATCTTGCTCTTCCTCTGCAGGCTGGTACAACCGTCTATACATCAACTTCACTCTGCGGCGTCACATCTTCTTCTTCCTGCTGCAGACCTACTTCCCTGCCACCCTTATGGTCATGCTGTCCTGGGTGTCCTTCTGGATCGACCGCAGGGCTGTGCCCGCCAGGGTGCCTCTCGGTGAGAGAGCCCATCTTTAAGATGCTGCAGACTGCAGTAATATAAAAAACAAACAAAAAAAACAACTGTGGGATATTGAAATTAAAACTGTCAGAAATCCTCACATCTTAAACCTGCTCTGGTCTGTCCTGATACAGGGATCACCACGGTGCTCACCATGTCCACCATCATCACTGGAGTGAACGCTTCCATGCCCAGAGTCTCCTACATCAAAGCTGTGGACATTTACCTCTGGGTCAGCTTTGTCTTCGTCTTCCTTTCTGTCATAGAGTACGCTGCCGTCAACTACCTGTCTACTCTGCAGGAGCGGAAGGAGAGGAAGCTGCGGGAGAGGGTCAGTATCAGGATTTCTCAGGCCAGTCGCCCCACTAATGCAGGCAGCCGCCTGGTGTTGTTTCTTGTTATAATGCAGCCTCTTTCCCAACGAATCACCACTGTGCACTGCAGTTTGGACGTCGCTCAGTTTACTGCTCTGCTGTTTTCTTCTCACACTGGTTTCAGGGAACAAATACAAAAACTTGTCAGGGTTCATATTTGATTCAGTGTTTTTTGAGTGACTCTAAGGCCCCATATACACATAACCAGGTATTTACATCTACATTTAAAAAAAAAAAAAAGAATTTTCATTTACATGGGCCCACATAAAAACCTCTGCCTGTATTCACCACGAAGCGTCTCAGAGTCTCTTAGGAGAGCTCCTATCTTAGCGTAAAAGTTCTTAGCAAGGAATCTCAGCTTAAAAGTGATTCTAGATGTTTCTAAAAGCAACTCTTAGCAACGAGTTGACAGTAACTTTTATCTTCGTGAGGAGGCGTGGTCGACCACGTTATTATATGTGATGCAGTCTGCTGAAAGCTGATTGGTTGTTAGAGAAAGGAAGACAGAAAAAAGCCTCTGTGCTCCTCGTAATGAACGGAGAGTAAAATTAACCCATAAGATATTAAAAATGTTTAATCATGAACATTAGTTTCTGTCTATTTTATGAAGCTCTGAAAAGTTCTTTTAATTTGTAAACAGCTTAAAAATGATTGAACTTACTTCGTTCACATGCCGATTATAACATTGAGTTGATTATTGTTGTCTTTTCTGTCCACGCTGGTTATTTTTACCTCTTAATGTATTTGATATTAATGGTGGCGGCGACGCAGAGTCATCAATTCCTGTGATTTACCACCAATGTGGGGCTGTGAAAGAACCGGAACGTTCGAGCCAAGTGGACCCCCACCCCCACCCCAAAATGCAAAAACAACGTTGTTTTCAGTCGATGGCTGTGGTGTAAATAGGCCTTAGAACATGCTGCCCTTAGAGAATGACTGGGTAAAAACTGTCAAATCTCCATGCATGTGTTTTTCTCTCTGCTTGCAGCTCCCATGTACCTGTGGCATAGCACATCCTGGCATGATGTCCGCCAGCTACAGCGAGGTGGACGCCAACACCACTGGGAATTACGGCATGCCAGAGGGGAATGGGGTGAAGCAGGAGAGAATGCTGGTGCAGCTGGCCATGGAGACTGACCAGGTCACTGGTCATGTGGGTTCCGGCGCCTACACCAACGTTTGGATTGATACACATGCCATAGACAAGTACTCCCGGATCGCCTTCCCCGGATCTTACGTCCTCTTCAACATCATCTACTGGTCCATCTACTCTTAACACAGACCAGTTTCTCTGTATCTCCAGCAGACACACTGTCCATACAGTGGAGACAGGTTTTGACTTCTGCAAAGTTTCAAGACTTTAAAAAGCAAGATATGTGCAAAAGAGGTCTTCAGTTAGATCTGACCTTCCCTAAACCAGAGTCCTGACATGAGCTGGATGTACCCTCAGTACGATCTCCCTGGTTTTTGTGTCTGTCCCCACAGTTTGACTGGACAAATTCCCAGAAGGTCCAAATTAACAGAACCAAATAAAATGTTCTTCAAGGGGCGTTCAGCATCTGCCATGCCTGCAGATACAGTATGTTTCACCGGTTCACCTGATCTCTTGTCATCAACACTGTCATTGAAGTACCCTCAGGTCAACACCTGAGGAGCAGGATATCTCACAGGACATGAACCACAGCTTTGATTGGATGGGTTCCCTGTCTTATCCATCATACTCCTGGTTTAGACACAAATTTATTCAGGCTCAGTAAAACCAAGTGGAAGGAAATGATTGACATGACATTGTTGACTTAAGTTTTTTGTGTCAAGCACTTTGTTTATTTGTTGAATACATACACAAGCGCTTGAAAATGAAAACCTATGAGTGAGTTGACCTGTGCTCTCGCGCCAAAATCAGGTCAAAACTTTTCCTTAGAATTTATGTACCTTGAAAAGTTTTCATCAGAATCTTCTCAAATTGAATGACAATAATGGCCACTAGGGGCCACCATTCTCCCTTCAGTTTGTGTTGTTTGTGTAACAAAGGACGAGTTCGAAAGTGAAGATATTTGGAAATCTTGAAATCACAACTTAAGTTTACATGATGTATTTTTATTACATATCAGAGTAACTAAATCATATTACGACATAATTAAGATCTTTAGATCCTTATTGGCCGGGAAGAATTAGAATGGTATACATCTTAGTGTGTCTGGCGGAGTTGACACGAATCAAGTTCAAAAGGGAAACATGTTTTTTCCAGAATGTGTTTGGTGATCCAGGCCAATAAAGAACCATTTAATGGACATTTTGAAGCTGTGGTTAGTCCGTGTACAACTACTTCACAAAATAGTTTGTGCTACTATAACTCAAATTAAAAAATCCTTATGACTCATTTTTGAAATAAGTCAAAAGATTTTTTGTTTCCATTGAGATTTGTATTTAAATGGCTACCTCCATGTTTCCCAAAGAAGACCCACAACTCAGGAAGGCTAATAAAAAGATGGCTGACCTGTTGGAGGATATTCGCTGGCTCTCAGATGAGCTGAGGAGTTAAGATGCTCTGCTGGCCAGGTTCATGGCGCTGGCCCACAGGCAGTCGAGGCGGATTGCGTTCCTCTCTGTGGCCTTGCAGGACACGTCACTCTGCGATTCCTCCAACCCATGGCCGCCCTCCTGCTCTACACCCAACCAGCGATCATGGACAGAGGTCGTAATCCAGGGCAAGCGAAGGACTCCAGTCCGAACTGTCATCTCCACTCCCACTCTCTAATTGATTCAAGGTGTTGTCGCAGATTGAGCAAAATCTGGCTGGTGGTGTCGGCCTGGACTGAACTGCTGCACCTGCTGTGGTGGTTCTACGGCTCCAGGCTCGGACGGCCCGGTGTCCATGGGCTCCGTGGCTCCCTCTCCGCTAGTTAACTCCTTGACGGCTGTCCAGTCTGCTGAAGCCCAGCGTTGGGCCCGTCGCGGTCCCGGATCAGCAGGCGTCATCCATGACGTCAACGTCTGCTTCACGTCGGCATTCTGGGAGTCTCCATTGCCCCGGTCGGATCCAGGATCCTCGTCCTGGAGATAAGGCCGCTACTGGCCTTAGCGGTCAGAATGACCTGGAGCCTACGGAGCTCTGCACCGTCATGCTGGGAACTGCTGCGCCGCCACAGCGAACGCCGGCCCCCTGCTTCCACCTGCCTCGATTGTCCACGACCACTCTGTCCATCCACCTCCTTGATCATAGGAGATGATACAGCCCATCACCCCGGGGTGATCTGCAATCAGAGTGGACCTCTCATCTGTGTGTATGTGTGTTTGTGTGTGCATGCAATGGTGGCTCGTGGTTTTTGAATAATAAAGACCTAAAATATAAGTACATGATTTTTTTTTTTTGCATGAAACTCACCAATAATGAAGTGCAATGTATCTGAAGCAAGGAGCCATTCATGACATCACTGTATATTACTGGTGTTTACACATATTTCACATGGTAAAGATTGATCCAACATCAAGAGCTTCTTCAAACCTCTTCTCCAGGTGACCTACATCAGCTACACCATCATTTCTCTCTCTCTTTAAATGTTCTGTTTCAGCAAGATATTTTGCTCGTTCCTCCTCGGTGACACTGGCCAGAAAACCGACAGCGTCCTCTTCTTGTGAATGGTCTTCTTCCTCACAAGGTTCACTCTCATGATGACTCTCTTCATACCGTCACTTCCTTCTGACGATTTCTGCGATTGTTCCTTCCTTGTCTCATACCGTCGTAGCTTGTTCGATGTCTTGTGTGTCTCCAGTGGTGGATGGATGAAGATGGATGGCACAAAGTCAGGATGGGATGGGTCGCCACTGGGTTTTTCCTGCAATATCAGAAATAGTATAGCTAAATTCACAACGCACCTTCAAAATACTTTTTAGTTTGAAAGGTCACTGTATTCGTACAGTAGCTTTTCAAACTGTTCAAACTGCAGCAGACAGGAGTCTGGCCTCACGGAACAGGAGGGTTTAGACTGAGGGAACTTGTGCTGAAAGCCAGGAGGCAGCTGAATGATGAAGGTGACAACCAGGTTTAATCAGAGAGGTTGTTTTTATCCTGGTTTTAAACATCTCTCACGTCATGGATGTTTATCAGTTTGGTATTTTAAATGGAAATGGAGCCAAATATCTGCGACAGGCAATCGATGAGACGGTCACATTTATTGTAAGATAGAACCACACAGTGATTTTAGCAATGAGGCTGAGGGAGGAGTGTTGGGCCCGGCCACCTATTGGTCCAAGCGGACCAGACTCAGCAGGTGTCCAAGAGGCCTGACTCAGGTACTAAACCCCCCTGAACTGACCACTCCTCGCTCCTTCCACTGAACCAGACTACAGGACGGACACCTGTCCTGCAGCTGCTGGACCAAGGAAGCACAGAGGACACGTGGAACCACAGAACTAAGCTGACGATTCAGGTCGTTGGCCAAAGGGAGCCCGGTCTGGATTACCTTTTTTTTCTGGGTACCTCGGAGAACGCTACGCAACTGTCTTCCTCACCTGAAGACATGAGGAAAGGACGTTTCCCTGGAAGCTGTTTCTTCAACTGAACCAACTCTGCAAACCCAGGTTCTTTCATTTTCACTGATTATGTGGCCGTGCAAAGGTTTGTTTTAATTTAATTATTAAAAAGACTGCCAACAATACCACTTGGGGATTTTTGCCCCAGGAGCTTGTAGTTAACAATTAAAGAACTCGCAGATTCGCTCACAAATCAGGGCTGGAAACGTGATGTCCCACACTAACTTCATTTTAAATCATTAATTAAAAAGGGTGTACTGAAAGTAATCATTAAAATGAGGGCAGTAGATATGTCTGATCACTCACACACACACACACACACACACACACACACACACACACACACACACACACACACACACACACACACACACACACACACACACACACACACACACACACACACACACACACACACACACACACACAGTTTTATTCTAATGTGAAGAGAAAGTGAAATAACTTCAAGGAATATTAAAATGTATCTTTATTAACATGTTTTAATACTCCAGTACTTCTGTGCATATTGTGTTAAAACACACACACACACAGTCAGTCAGTCCCATTTGGAGGTCTTCCTCCTCATGTAGCGCTCCCCCTCGCTGTCCACGGCCTCGTACAGCTGGTCGTTGTCCTTCATGGCGTGCAGGTACCCCAGGTAGCCCACACACAGCGTGATGCTGACCAGGCCGAACGCCATCACGGGTTTGTTCTGCAGAAGCAGCAGAGCTCCGTGTTAGAAGACCTCTGCTTTCACACTGATCCAGATGGAGAAGGAAGTATTTACAGGATTTACTTTGCCGGGACTGAGCAGACCTGCAGATTATATTGTAAATTTAACCGTCATGGTAAAATGACCCATAGCTGGACTGAACTGTGATGAACCGTTTCCACGGACTGAGTTCATGCAAATCTAAAATGAAGGAACGTGAAAGTAATCAGCACATCAACTTATTAAACTAAAGTTGTGATAGACAAAGAGAACTGTTACTTGGAAGAAACGATCTGAAGGACAGAACTTTCTGGATTTAAGGGTTCGTTTGGATCATAATCAGAGTGAATTGTCTCCGATCAGAGGACCAGACTGGCCCGTTTACATGGACACTGAATATTGAGCCATTTGATACGGACCAAGATGTGAAACATCAACACAGCGCAGAAAACTATTTCAAAATCAACATGAACATCTAAACATTTATTCAAAATTTAAACCAGGGAAGCACAGATACTACTCTTCTCAAGGATGAGTACAACCACCAGTACTGACTTTTAATTACTTGCCAATACTGAGTACTGATGGGAGTACCTATTAAATACCATAAAGCCTAATTCATAGTCCATATGCAGATGATATGTGATGCTACATATTGTTGTGAACCTCCTCTGCACAGCCTGTGTCGACGCTACATCACCTCCAGCCGTCTACACCAGTGGTCCCAAAACTACGGCCCGCGGGCCGGATACAGCCCACCTCCACATTTGGCCCGGCCCCCTTAAAAATACCAGAGACGCATTTTGATTTTTTTTTTCATTTACTGTATGTAGCCGGGTGGGAAAACTGTTACCATAATCAACAACGCCCCCAGATGGCGCTGTTTCTATTTGGATAACCTCCGGTGGGTAACAGTCACGAGAGAAACCCGGAAGTGAGACGCCATCCTGCTTGAACGTATTGGATCCCATAAGTATATAAGCTGATGAAGGTACAGCTCTTCCTATGATCTTTTTATGGTCATTTTTTTAAGCTTAATAGCTCCCAGGTAACAGATTCCAAATCTGTGTTGAATCACGTCTCCCACAACACGAGTTTCTAATCAGTCCATATTGGAAAAACAAAGTGGAAACCATATCATTTCAAAATGTTTTTTGTATTGAAAACCGAGAGCTCAACTCCGCTCCGAGTCGTTACTATAAAGTTCCCAATACGAGCGACCATAAAAATCTCGGCGCGGCTCACTTCACCAAACAGAAACGAGGGACGGCCGGCTTGACCGCAGTTCAAAACATCCGTCTTCGGGCTCCTAAAACAAACACCTCATGTGGACGATTGGCCAAAAACAGCTTGTTTAGGTTAACTGGTTTCCTGGTGCGGACGGCCCCTTAATAAAGTAATTTGTGACCGTATTCTGTGAACTGCTGCACACTGACATGTTTGTATTTGTTGAAGGTTAACAGATCGTTAGTCCGTGTTGAAGGCCGAGATCATGGCGTAGTGCCGCCGCCACGTTGTTTTGTGCTCCTGGACAGATGCACACGTTAGTACAAGCAAGTTCCTCACATTTTAAGCTATCATAAAAAAAGCTTCTCATTAGGAATAAAATAGGAGCACTAAGTTGAGCTGCTCTAGGCCTAGACTGCTGAGGGGATTTTCTCTCTCCCGTTAAAGGGAGTAACTCTACATTTGGAGGTTCTGTTTCTTGTCTTTCTTTCTCTCTCTCTGTGTAACAACATTACTGGAGCCACCAGATACTGCCGCCGTCTTTTTTCTCCCTGACAGGAGGGGAGCAGGATCCAGGGGATCAGACCCAAGACTCCCAGAGTGGAGTTACCACGGTCCTACTACCCGACCCCACCACAGCACCGGGACCCCACCGCAACGGCACGGCCCTTAAACTCCAGACTGAGATTGGTTCATCATCAGGCCAACGCTCATCATAGACTTTTCTTAGTATTTGTACTTATCTGGCCTGTCTGCCACTCTCTCTCTCCCTCTTCTATTCCTCTCTCTCCCTGTCCTATCCCATGTACTTCTCCCCCCAACCGGTCAAGGCGGATGGCCGTCCTTCCAGAGTCTAGGGTCCGCCCCACGGTTTCTTCCTGCGAGGGAGTTTTTCCTGGTTTCCACTGTTGCTTGTTCTGCTGCTCTGGAAGGTTTAGTTGGGTTCTGTTGTCTTCTATCATTGTAGGAGCGCTTTGAGATGTTTGTTGATGTGATTTAGCGCTTTACAAATAAAACTGAATTGAATTGAATTTACTGGAACATTTCAAGACATGTGAATGTAAAGTTGTTTACTGTGAATTTGTGGGTTATTTGTGTTACAGGGATGAGCTGTTAGAGACATCATTTTGCCCTCCTAAGTAGTTAGCCGACATGTTCTGAGATATTTTTGCACTTTATACTTATGCTTATTAAGAGTCTTACAGATAAGTTTCAGTGCGTAGAGGCGAGTCCTCCACTGGTACCAATTTGGTTTTGTTTCTGTAAGAATTATACAACAGAAAGCCTTCTCCTTGTTTCGTATTTTATTTCTCTTATTCCATTTAAATTGAACACCAATTTCTCTGTTCAGAATAAAGACCCCAAAATAATATATCTCTGTGTCCTGTGCCGTTCAGTTTCACCAGGCTACATATACAATACATGACAAAAATATAGGACCACCCATTTTTAGGGGGTAAATTATGTTTTGTTGTTATATATTACACCTACCTACATTTTTTTTGCTTTTTAAGAAGGTCTGGTTTGAAAGATAAACATTTTAGGGCTGAACTTTTACCTGATACTTTTTATTTCAGTTTAATCAGCTTAATGGAGTTTAAATTAGGGCTGCACCAACCAATTATTTTAATAGTTGATGAATCAATTGATAACGTTTTTCAATTAATCCATGACTCAGATTAAATATACATTTTTAATTTCCTCTTCATTCAGAGATAGATTTGGACTGACAGAGCATATAAGTGCACTAAGAGGTTGCTGCTTGAATATTCTGTTAAAATAATATTAAAAGAACAATCTAAATGGGTCACTGGTTAGCAGGGAAACCAGTTGATCCGTAGCACCACAGGGACTCGTCGAAGGAGAGAGCGGCTGCTGATGCAGTGTTGTTGTGTGGAGGAGTCTCACGGGTTTGATGAAGAGCTCCGGGTTGAAAGCTCTGAACAGGGTGGTGGTCTGAGCCCCCCTCAGCCCCGGAGTCCTAAACCCGTCCCCGGGTCGCTGCGGCTCCTTGACGGGCTCTCGGTCAGCCGACATGTCCGGGCGAAGCTGCGCTCACCAACCCAAAGGAAGCAGTTTCGCTTCTTCTTCTTCTTCTTCTTCCTGATTTCCGGCAGACTGTACGCCGTACGGAATAATGCTGCCCCCAACCGTCCAAACAAGATATTACTCCACCAGCTCAAACCCTCTCATGTAACCCAGAGGAGGAATTTTAACACCGTCTTCACAAGAGTCAGAATTTTCTCCTAACTCTCAAACCGTTTTCAAGGAAATAAATAATCCAGACCTGATCAGACGGATTTTCAAACAGCTTCTTCCTGTGACAAGCATGTGAAGCAGGTTTTCTTCTTCTTCGTATTTAGAAACTACGAGAAAGAAACTCCGGTCCAGGTTGGGTCTACTTAATGTTTCCTCTGGTCCTGGTCTGGTTGGGTCTACCTATTGTTTCCTCTGGTCCTGGTCTGGTTGGGTCTACCTATTGTTTCCTCTGGTCCTGGTCTGGTTGGGTCTACCTAATGTTTCCTCTGGTCCTGGTCTGGTTGGGTCTACCTATTGTTTCCTCTGGTCCTGGTCTGGTTGGGTCTACCTAATGTTTGCTGTGGTCCTGGTCCGCCTGCCTTGTGCATCATCTGTAAGAAAGTGGATAAATACATCACCTGACAAACGCACCAAGGATCATCTTTCACTGAGAAAGACCTTCAGCCGCCATCAGCAGGTGTGTAAAAACAATCTGTCTCTTACATGAACACACAAACACCCTAAATAAGTAAGTGTGTAAGATTATTCTATTTTGTTTACAGTTGTGGTGATTCTGAATTTAATTCTGTAGGCCAGGTTGTACTTGTTTTAATATAGGGTACTTGTATATTGTGTTTTCATAGGGTTGTAATATTGTATGTTATACTTGTTGTAACACAAACACAGACAGACACCATGTAATTATCATCCTTCATTAAAGGTTTGTTGCTGGAAGCTGCCGAGATGAAGGAAGACACTGGGGTTCTTTTAAACA